>NC_044358.1:41086246-41437746 GCF_007364275.1 Archocentrus centrarchus | reverse complement strand
AAACAAGGATTACTGAAGTCAGCCATGAAGTTTTTAACAGTGTACATCATTTTTAGAACAAAGACACTCAAAGCAGTTTGAAACTTAACATAACCAAATTATAATTCTATAGATTTGTCATGTTTTCACTGCAGGAATTCTTCTGGAGGACTAAACCATATCTATAAAACTGCATAGTAAGATCAGCAGGTTAGCAGAGTAGCAGCAGCAGCACAGAGTGCTCTGTCTTTGTATTCATAGGATGCAGAGCAGAGAGACTCAGCATTAAGCTGAAGGTCACATGTGTTTTGGAAGCATTATGAGATCAGTACACACTGCAGTGATGCCCATGAAACTAAGCTGAAGTGTAAAAATGCAAAATGTACACAGCTGGACTGATCAGAAGAGGAGTTCAGTGTTCTGTCAAACATGTGTGAGCCAGATCACTAGTGTCTGAACCTCTGTCTGAAAGTACTGTCCCTGCAGCTTCCACTGCTCCTAGCAGCATGTTTGTTCACTGTGCTTCAACAAAACAACATAGAGGCACAGAAGACAAGCTTTGTGTTTTATGTTAAGTATTTTTGTGATCAAAAATAACACGGTGAAAACAGGCTGTGCTTTATCTGACTAATATCCATGGGGCAGAGAATGATGGACTTCGGTGGGCTTTCGGTTCCTGAAACTAAACGTGTTGGGTACTTTTGTTGGGAAAGCAAAGTAACATAATATGTGGAGATACAAATTCCTACAAATCTATCCCCTTGGCTTACTCCCTGTACATTGGGGGGTTTACCAGTGGATGAGAAGGTTGTTTCCCTGTGCCTTCAGGCCAGGGAACACGGGCTCTGTCATTTGTGTTTATGCGCTGAACAACAGTTCAGACTACTGAGCCTTCTTGGAGTGGCTGGGTGGGGTGCTCCATCCAGTGACGCTGTCATCCTACTGGGAGACTTCAATGCTCACATGGGCAATAACAGTGAGACCTGGAGAGACGTGACTGGGGGGAGTGGCCTACCTGATCTGAACCCGAGGGGTGTGATGTTACTGGACTTCTGTGCAAATCACAGTTTGTCCATAACGAACACCATGTTTGAACATAAGAATGTCCATAAGTGCACGTAGCACCAGGACATCCTGGGTTTGCAGGTCAATGATCAATTTTATAATCGTATCATCAGATCTGCAGGCATATGTTCTGGTTTTTGGGTGAAGAGTGGAGCTGAGCTGTCAACTGATCACCACCTGGTGGTGAGTTGGATCAGGTGGTGTAGGAGGATGCCTGACAGACCTGCCACACCTAAACATGTAGTGAGTGTGTGCTAAGAACACCTGGCAAAGGCCCCAGTCCATGAGATCTTCAACTCTCACCTCTGGCAGAACTTCAACAGCATTCTGAGAGAGGCAGAGGACATTGAGTCCAAATGTCCACACCTCTATTGTTGAGGTCACCACACAGAGCTACAGCTGCAAGGTGGGTGGTACCTCTTGTGGGGGTAATCACCGAACCAGATGGTGGGCACGGGAGGTGAAGGGAGCCATCAAGCTGAAGAAGGAGTACTGTCGAGCTTGGTTAGCCTGTGAAACTTTGGAGGCAACAGGTGGTTCCCTTTTTTAAGAAGGGTGACCAGAGCATGTGCTCCAACTGCAGGGGGATCCAGGGTGCTGGAAAGCAGAGGTCATCCATTAGTCGAACCTCAGATTCAGGAGGAATAATGTGGTTTTCTTCCTTGTCATGGATCGCTGCACCAGCTCAGATGATATTCAAGCGTGTGTGGGAGTTTGCCCATCCAGTCTACATGTGTTTTGTGGACTTGGAGAAGGCATTTGACCATGTCCCTCATGGTATCCTGTGGGGGGTCCTGCAGAAGTATGAGGTGTCTGGTCTATTGTTATAAGCCAGTCAGTTCCTGTACAACGGCAGCAAGAGCATGGTCCATATTACTGGCAATAAGTCAAACTTGTTTCCAGTGTGTGTTCTGATTCTGTTCAGAATTTAAAGACTTCTGCCATAGTGTCCTCAGAATCTCATCTCTGCTTTTTGTGGATGATGTGGTCCTGTTGGCTTCATTAGGTGGTGGCCTCCAGCTTGCACTGGTGCATTTCACAGCCGAGTGTGAACCGGTGGATTTGGGAATAAGTACCTCCATGTCTGAGGCCATGGTTCTCAGCTGGAAAAGAGTGGAGTGCCCGCTCGAGTCAAGGGCGAGTTGCTGTCCCAAGTGGAGGATTTTAAATATCTCTGTCTCTTGTTCACAACTGAAGGAAGAGGGGAGCGGGAGCTTAACCAACAGGTTGTTGCTGCGGCTGCATTGTTGCGGAGAATGTACTGGTCTGTCGTGTGAGAGCGAAGCTGTCAGTTATGTTAAGTATTTTAGTGACACCCCTGCCTTCACTTATGGTCATGAGCTTTGGGAAATGGAAATGAGCTTCTCCCAAGGGTGGCTGGCCCTTCCTTTAGAGAGAGGGTGAGGAGTGAGGTCATTTGAGAGGGGCTCAGAGTATAGCCACTACTCCTCCACATCAAAAGGAGGCCAAGAATCATCCTGGCTGCCTCCTGGACAGGTGTTCTGGGCATCCAGGACAAGCTGGATGAAGTAGCTGGAGAGAGGGAGGTCTGGGTTTCTCTGCTTAGGCTGCTGCCCCTGTTACCTAGCCCCAGGAATGGATGGATGGATGGATTTGGGGAGGTATATATGTGTGGCGTGTTGAGCTTTTTGGATGATCATGTTGGTAGAGAGGTTGACCCTGAGATCAACTGGGAGCAAATTACGTTATTTCAAACCAAAATGCCTATAACAGGAAAACTCTGTGGTGGTACCAGGCAGGACAAGCTGTGTTTATATTATAAATAATTCAATTCTGTTTCAATTCAATGTTATTTATATAGCACCAAATCACAACAAACAGTCATCTCAAGGTGCTATAATAATTAATTAATTAGACATTTATATAAATATTTAATGTAACTGCAACCTGGCCACATATTTTTCAGATATGTTATGTGCCTCACTAACAACACTATACATTATGAAAGATAATTATAAAACCAGGGTGGCTGAGATACCACAAGAAGCACTTTGAGCATACAAGTCAAAGGTCAGCCTCACTGTGGTAGGTGGGGATACCCAGGTGCTCTGGCCCAACGAGTGTTGCGATCCGGCGAACACTCACTACCAGGATACCGTCAGGGTTAAAGGTCCCACTCACTGACAAGGGGTCCATATCCTCAGGGAACAAAGACTTATGGGTGAACGTGTCACTGATGCTTCCATCGTCCAAAACCTGAAGAACGGAGATGAAAAGTCAGAGAAGGGATTATTCTGTTGGGACAGGCAGGTTCTAACCAGATGAAAGAAAGGTCACAGAGTGGAAGGAAGAGCAAAGTGAGAAGAGCAACAGGGCCAAGAAAGGTGCCAGGGTGAGAAATGGGTGAGAAACAGTGAAAGAGGCAGAGGCAAGAAGTCCTGCACAGCTCAGCTGGTGGACAGAGAGAGAGAGGGGGGGGGGGGGGGGGGGGGGGGGTACAGAGGTAGAGGAAAATCAGCCCTGACTACTGCTCTCTGAAGCTGCTTTTTTGCTGTTACAGGTCTTCAAGGCAGGTTGAACGCTTGTGGATTTTTGCCAATTTACCTGCTGACCCCTGTTAAAATGATTTTCCTGCACTGCAGTGAAGGCTCTTCCCACTTCTTCTTCTTCTCTCTCACCTTTTAAACATGATTAACGTCAAACTATGAGGGGAGGCGGAGAGCAAGAAAGCCAAACAGGCAACAAGCTGCAGCTTGTCTGCTGCTCAACAGGGCATGTCCAGAGTCTGACATGATGGATATGACAGCATTCCAGATAAATTTACTGTACAACAGATCAGTCACTTTTAGCTTATGAGAAGATGCTTTTTTTTCTCATAAAACATATTGTTTTATTGATTAATTCAGTTTTTTCCAAAATTTTTCTCCTTATGATCCCTCATGATCTGGGATAGAAATATTGTAACTGAATGAAGCTTTTCAGCAGAAAAGTTGTTCCCATTTTTACATCCTATACCACAAAGAGAGCACCAAATCAAAACTAACATCATTTTAAAGATGGCAAAAAGTGTTGTAGCCTGTTATCCTTATTCAGTTGACATAAGTGGAAGTACTTACTGAGATGAGTTTCACTGAATTTAACCTACATTCCATATCGCTTATCACCGCAATGCTCCTAGCAATGTAATGGTGACCACTGGGATTTTCAGAAGCGTTCCCAGTGGGATGCTCTGAATTTGGGCTGGCGTTCCAACAATATAGGTTCATTAAATTTGACTGTTCTGAGAGTCCACTACACGTTCCACTTTATACACCTATGGCAACACAGACTCTGGGAATACTACCACCAGAAGGAATTCCCCCTGTCAAATCCTAACATTGGTTTAGACCAAACAGCTGACATTAACCATTTACTCATTGATACTTGTTCAAGGGAGGAAACAACACAAAGTAAATTTCTTTCTGAGACGGGGCTGTCTGATCAACCATGTTTCTATCCCAGCTTTTTACATAGTGACTCTTGATCCCATCACAGTACCTTTTAGTATAATTTTTTTAACATTTGGGTAATCCAGTAGAGTTTAATTGGAGTCTCTCAGCATCTGAAATAGATGCCATGAGTCAGCTGGTAACCAAGTGTCCTGGTAACCAAGGAGCTGTTATAACTGTGGCAAATCAAGGAAATGTTTGTGGAGTTGTTTGCAGAAGGTTTGCTTTTTAATGTGTGTTTGACATTGTAAACGAGTGTATTTTAACCCAAACCATGATTATTTATTTTTTTTGTCCCTTGTTATGACCAAGTAGTTGTAGTACCTACAGCGAGCTACATAATATAAAGTCTAATTTAATACATTTACCTAACCAAACAGTATCAGAAAAGGTAAGCAAAAGCCAAAAGTGCAAACAAAACGGTCCCAGCAGAACTTATTATTGTCTTCTGGTTGAAGGTCATATGACTCTGCCCTTCACCACTCTCTGACGTCTGACATGGACATTTGTAGGTTCTTGTTGTTCCTCACATTGGAAATCAATGCTAAAGCTGTATCCCTTTGCCTCAGAAGACGACACTGAATTGCATTAAAATATGATGAGGAAAATATTATCATATAACCAAACAAGTACAAAAGAATGTGTTGTCAGATTAGTCTTGAGAAACTGTTGGACTCCATGTCACAAAAATCACAAACTATCTGGGTCATTCATGGAAATCAGAAGGTACTTAAAATGTCTTATTTAAAAATATTAGTTAATCAGTGACTCAAAATGCAGATGTATTTGTTTCTGATATAATAAGAAATCAGTGGAAATGACTTATCCTTTTGAAATCATAGACGCCGCAGTATCGCTTGCAGTAACAATAACAGCTTTACGCAGACATGAGTGATGCATCCCCACAGTAATACATGAATCTGCTCATGCACGTGTGTCGGAAAGCATGCAACAAGAGTTCACATATGCTGTGCTCCAATTCCCACTCACACATTCAGAAATACAAGAACACACACACACTCACTCACACACCTTCTGGGCGTGAATGACCACATGGTGGTTATACGCCAGCACCACTACATCATGTGGCTCAAACTGGCTGACATCAACTGACATGTAGTAGCTGTCTCCCAGACATCTCACCCCACTGCCTGTGCTGGTCTGTCCACCCGTCACAGCACCCGCCACAGGAGCTGCAGAATAAATACACAAACATTACAACTGTTTAAAGCAATGTCAATTAAAAAATATCATCAATGCTCTAGTATGGCAGTATTAATAAAAACACTTGAGAAGCGTTTTAATAGAAATTTATGACAGACAAAATTTAGGAAATTTTACTTGCAAAGTCCATCAACATGTTAACTTGATGAAATGTTTCTATTGGTAGCATATTTGTTTCTGCTGAAAATATAGACCACCAATGAGTGCTCCTGTTAGCCAGAGTAAGCACAGAGAAAGGCAATCAGTCTAATTACTCTTCACAGAGTTGTATTTCTTTCTCAGGGCAACAGACGTAGATTGAGTCCGCTGGATAGCTGTTAAATTCTGGATTGAGCAGCATGATGTTGCTGTTAGCTTCTACTTTTCTCTTTGACTCTAAACTAGAAACCTATCCTTGCTTGTTGTGCTACTTGACAGTTCTTCATGCGGTATCTTTCAGCCAAGCAGCAATCTCCAAGTCAGAAAAACAGAGTTAGCGCCAAAGTGCCACAAGAAAGGTGTGCTGACTAGCTCCCCACTTGACCTTATCTCCACTAACTGGCTTCACTGAATTTGACCTCTTGACCGTTTTTGCTGTTTTGTGCCTCTTGGAGCATTTTTAATGGAATAAAAAAAATCATACAAATAATATGGCCTGCTGTGCAGTTAACCAATCGTGCAAGGCTAGCAAGCTACATTAGCTCATAACTTAGCAGTCCCATTTCTCCACGAAATATGGCCACTCTTGGCTCCAGAAAAAGCAAGATGGTGATTATCATGACGCTGACGTGGGGGCTTCAAGGTGCAGTTTACAATCAGTGGGTGACATCACAGTGGGTGCATCCATCTTCCATATACTGTCTATGTTTTCAGCTTAATTTAATCCCTGAACTACTTTTATTTACAGCACCAACAGGCTGGAGGACTCAGAATTACTAATGGCACTGACTCGAGCTTGCTTCTAACATGAGTGAACTGGAAAGCTTTTGTGAGAAGTACTGTTATTATAAAATGAGTAATTAAATTAAACCATTAAATTGAAGAAGTGTCATAAAATGCACAAAAAGTGTGAAAATATGTCAAACACAAACAATTAGTTAATTCATGAACCTTAATTTACTCAAACAACTGTACATTTCATTATGCTTCATTTATTAGTTTAACAGTGAATGTTTTGGTTCTCCGTACAGAGTTTTCAGTCCATTATTTCTCAGTTGTTTGGGGTGTTTCCGTACTTTAATCACAACCTGTTCATGAAGGATATTGGAAGCCAGGAAAGACTGAAGAGTCTGTCAGTGTGTTTTACTGCTAGTCTGAAAAGAAACTATCTTTCAGTAACGATACTGAACAGGAGCAGAATCAAACAAGTGTAGATTCACTCTTTCATTTTATTTGGGCATTCGATAAAATTTTGACAGTATTATCAGTTTTCAGGTTGCTCATGAGGTGCTGAAAATACTCCCAGTCAGTGAAAATGAATTTTTAGTCTGTTTATTGATTTTGCTTTAATCTGCCCGTGGCAACATAAACCTTTTTTTTATTCTAGTCATTACTGCTCTGTGCGCTGTGCAGCATAACTGATTTAAAACTTCATATTAACTGTGTATCAGCACTCCACCTTCCCTGTAATATTTTTCACCTTGCTATTAAATACCTTGCGTTTTTATAGCTCTTTTCCATCCTTACTGACCACTCAAAGTTGCTTCTTTATGTGACCCAGTAGACGACGTCTGGAGCCATGTGAGCTCTCGTGGCTGAGGCTGATTGCTCTTTTTCAAGTCTTTGTCATTCAATCAACCTAGAACTATAATGTGGATTACTAAGGCCTCTTTTCTGCTAATGCACAAAATAAATGAAAGAGCTATGACTTGCCGTCACTGTACTCGTGAGCAACTGCTCTAAAGCTGTTTTTGTGAAGCATGACAAAGCTAAGCTGACCTTTTTTGTGCACTTCTGTCACATATAATAACAACAAAATAAATCACATTGATCAGATCAAAGAATACACAGACCCTGCAACCCTTTGATCAATAATTTGTCATTGGCTGCAGACCGTTAGCTAAGCCACTCCACTGAACAGTGACTCAAGTCATAGCAGGATTGTGACTTGTGTTTATGATGAAGGATCTCTAAATCGAACAGCACATTTTGTCTTTATGAAAGTAAAAACAGAAGAACAAATGTGCATTTCAATGTCTTTATCTACTCCGGTGTCCCAGCATGTTCACCTAACTATCTCATATAAGTAACATTAACCTAGCATCATCCCTAAGGCCAGTGAGCAGTCTGCGGTATACATGTCTATACTGTTTCTAATGTCCAGACAGCTCTGTCTTTGATTTATCTGTTCAGAGCACATCCGAAAGGCTTAATCTTTGGCTAAATCTTCCAACTGTATTTTTGTGCTGATGTTCGGCACAAAACTACACAAGAACAAATTGTTTGCAGTCTGCTGTAGATGCATGCACTCTGACACCCAACAGCAGCAAGAGAAATCTGCAGATGAAACTTTGGGGTTCTCTTCAAGACTTTTTGCATCAGCTCTTGAGCTAAACATTCAGAGATGGAAAGTCCATGAACAAATTTGCAGTAGTTTGAAATCTATCTGTATATATGCACAACCTTTTTCTAAAGGGCTTAGAGATTTTTTGATGGCGTGATGACGCCATGCACTTCAACAGCTGAAAAAAATGGCAGACCCTGTACGTGAGGGGCAGTGTTGCATGTAACATGTTACGTTTTTCAGTAAGTGATGTCAAGTATTACCGTAATAATTTCAGTGGTCACGTCAATGGTGCAATTATGTCATTACTTGCATTATAAAGGTTCTCCCATTATCTGCACACAAAAAATCTTCAAATATGTCTTTTTCCTGCACAGTTTCACTACAATCAGCTGATTTCTGTTTGTGTGCAGGAAGGAGGGGAAGGGTTGAGTGATCTCAAGCTTTTAAGAGTGGAGTTGTGGACATGACTTCTTATTGAACATAAGGATAAGAACACAATGTCCTGGACAGAAACAACTACAACTTGCAGCAAAAAGGGACATTGTTTCTTTGTATCTAGACAGCATGTTAACATAAAGCTAGTTCTGAAGAGCCCTAGATCCAGAGTGGTGTTAAAGCTGAGTGTATGCTGACCCCACCCAAGCAGCCAGGGCCTAATCTTCAACAGGTAACAGAACAGTGAGAAGCAGCTGGGCTTGAAGCATTGTAGCCTCCGTTTCTACACACAGCTCTTTCTACAGTAGAATCACAGTGGCAGTTCCTGGCAGGTGTCCTTTGGGCTGTTTTCAGCTTTGCTGTTGGCTACATGCTCATATTTAAACACTAAAAGACAGGTGTTGCCTTTCTACTCATAGCATTACATGCTGTTGTAGCCAACAGTGACCAACTGGCATGAGAGTGCAGGTCAGTTCCCTTACCAGTATATCCACAGGAGGATCTGCTGTGCCTTCTGAATGGGGCCAGGCAGTTTGGTCCTCCGGGGCCCTCCTCTCCAAAGAGACTGGAATGATCAGCATAGTCAAGAAAAGGCTCAAGAATGGTATCCAGTGAATCAGATGATCCACCCAGAGATCTTTCTGTGCAATAGGAGCTAGAGGTGCTGTAACGTGCTGACGAGCAATACGATGAGGAGGATCTGCGGCTTGAAGATGTCAGCGATGCCATAGTGACGGACACGCACGGTGTGAAAGCACAATCCTATTCTTACTGCAACCAACCTTCAGGAAACGAGACTTAGGCTCAAATACAAGGCTCTACTGGCAAAATACAGCAGAAGGAGTGGGTAACCAAAAGCTATTCTCCACCCAGAGGTGTTTGCTGGGGGCATTTATAAAGCACTGGTGCACTGTGGGTCAGTGGAGCACACAATGGGCTATACTGCATTGTGTCGCTCCTTTAGCCATAAATGGCATTTTGTCTGACCACTGGGGCCAAGAATGTAACGGACAAACTGATAAGGAAAGGAGACCCATTCTTATTCAGTTCAGACACACACACACACACACACACACACACACACACACACACACACACACACACACACACACACTGATAACTGAAGAGGGCCTCTTGGAGATGCTTTTGGCATGTAGTCAGAAATAGCAAAGTGATGGACTGACTCCACACATGATGCAAACTCTTTATCAATAATGCAAGAACAAATTGGCCATTCAAATCCTTCTAAATTGCTAATAGAATAACAGATACTTTAAAACACAAATATATAATGTAGAGTGTTTCCCAAGAGAACAGATTTCAGAACAAAAGTTAAATGTTTGCTCAGGTTATTTTTTTCCTCCAGAAAAAGCCAATGTAAATGCAGCTCCTGTTAACCTTTACATTCCCTCTTTGAAAGCTGTAATTGTAGTGACATTTGCCTTCTGATGACACAGTTGCCCTCTAAACAGTGCCACACATCAACAATGACATTCAAGAGTGTCATATTAATACGTTTATGGTATGGTTTGTGCATTTTTCATACAGGGATGCGAAAAATGACATTCAGCAGCACATCATTTTGCCCTTCAGGGTAGCATAGCCTCAGTCAGAGCAGAGACACAGTCATGTACAAGCTATAAACCTGAAACAATCCGGTTAATACAAGCAGCATGTATCAACATGACAGTCCCAATTTGTGCTCTCAGGTGAAATACTTGTATCTGTACTTGTATAAAATATTATGCACTGATGAATCCTCTGGAGTGTATTCTTAATGAGGCTTTTCAAAGTTTAGAAACATCTTTATTATTCAGTTCACTTTTATTTATAGAGCACCAAATCACAACAGTCGCCTCAGGGTGCTTTATATCATAAGGTAAAAACCCTTCAACAACATGATCTAAAAATTCAGGATAACAGAAAATGGACACAGTTTTAAAATTGTGTCTCCCTCAGCAGTAGAGGAGTTCATCTGTTCTGCCCCATCCCCTCAGAGGCCCACTATCTCCACTGGGAATAGTTTTAGTCTCTTGTGGTGTGTCATGGTCTCTGGAGCCCAGAACACACAGTCTCTCCTGACCTCTAACAGATGGCGTATCTTAGGTGCAGCATGGTTGATGGGATAAAAACGGTCAAATGGTGTTAATGAGGCAAAACGCAGATCATCAGTTTTTAAACATCAGCTGTGGTTAAGAATGGCAACTGCTGTATCTTCAGTGTATTTTTAATGCTGTAAGAGTGCAACTGTCATGGTACTGGGCCTTTTGCCCAGTGTTTTGTGCTCTGTTCTTTGAAGTTCTGGTGTGTATTTTATTGTCTGCGTTTTCCCTTGTTCCCTGTTGCGGAGTCATCTGTAGCTCCCAGCTTGCGGTTGAGTGCTGCACTTTTTCCTGGCTGCCTGAAATTCCTTGTTTTTGGGGTGGGGGAGGGTTGCTTTTGCCCTAGTCTTATGATGGGTTTGCATTTTTAGATCTTACTTTAGTTATTTGAGATATGTTCTTTATTATAGTTTGAATGTGTTTTGATTCCCACTTCTCCTCTGATTCCCATGACCTCCTGTTCTGTCGGCATTCCTTTGTTTTGTTTCTCATGTCTTAATCCCTTGTCTCATGTCTTGTGTTAAGTTTCCCTTCCCAGTGTTTCCCTGTGTGTTCATAGGTTTACGTTTAGTCACGTTTAGATTCCCTCAGTGTGCCAGCCTCCCTATATGTCAAGTCTGCGTTTGCATCATGTTTGGTTACTTCCTGTTTTATTTTGACAGTCCTTGTCCTGTGCACTTTGTATTTAGTTTTGCTTCCCCTTGTCTCATCTCTGTAATTATGTTCAGCTGTGCTCCTCACCTGCTGCCTGTTCCCTGATTATTCTTCTGTGTATATACTGTCTGCGTTTCCCCTTGTCGTGTCGTTGTTTTTTTTCCCTTCTGTGTGCCTTTGAGATTATGTCTTTGTTCACGTTTCTGAGTTTGTTCCAGTTCTTGCTCAAGTTAAGCTCTAGTTTCCAGTGAGAGTGGATGTTCATGCTGCTGGCACCTGTCCAGTTTTGTTAATATTCAAGCAAATAAAGTGGAAATCTGAATTTAGTGTTGTCTGAGTCCTGCATTGGAGTCCTCTAACTTGCCTGCCACATCTACTACATGACACTGCAGCTATGTAACATCCAGTGAGACTTTGGCTGATGGAAAAACAAACTACAAAAATAAAAGGTTAATGTGTTCAAACACACTTTGTGTTGCGTACTGGTAGATAATAAAAGAAAACTGGTAGTAACACACATTTTATGCTTGCTGTTGGCTTTCTTGAAAATGAGCATACACACACACACACCAAAAAATTAGATTAAAATTGCAGCATGTGTGCTGGTGTCATTTCAGCTTGTCTTGCACTTCATTTTCTGTAACTTGGCACACACAGCGCAGGTGTCTTGTGCAGTCAGATTGGTCTCTATAAATATTTCAATGATCTATCGCTGTAGAAGCACAGAGATTCACGCACACACAGGGAGATTATTGCAACAGTGGGAAATGTCAGTTTAGTAATAGCTGAACCCAGAAAGCAGACTCAAACAACTCATGTGAAGTTTAAAAGGTTTATTTTACACAAATGGAACTATATTCAATGAACAGGTTCAGCAACAGGTGATGGAAAACTAAGGCATCAGTCTGGTTAAATGTGGAATGGACAGAAAGAGTATTAGCAATGACTAGCAGGGAGGGGGCAAATGCAAAGACTCAGAGTGTGACTGAAGAGCCTCCTTACCTGAGAAAATTGCAGGTAAGTGTCTTGACGTGGGTGACAGGTAAACCAGGCAAACAACTAGGAAGCAAATGAGAAAGTATTTGCACAACGAGATGTCAATGAATGCAAATTAGGAGACCAATTTACGAGCGTGGAGGACGGGACGATCTAGTGGAGAAACAGAGCAGCAGCCGGTCCTTAAATTCATAGTCTTGATGATGACAATGGACTGCAGTTGTGCAACAGCCAACCCAGGAAAATCTTGTTCCGCCCACGAGGAGTTGCAACTTAAGTGCCAGCATAACTTAGTTACTGTGTCAACATCACAGTTTGCATGAACAATGATCAGCATGTCATTCATAACCATGACATAAGTTACCGTGTTCATAAGCTGTGATGCTGAAGGTGATATCATTAGTTTAACTTCTTGTTTTTTGAAACTGAATATAGTACGTGAGGGGTCAATTTGGCTGTGAAACTGAGAGCGCTGCACATTTATATGGTAACAGCTTGGAAACAGTGTGGCCACCTATTAAGGAATTGCCTGCTAGATCATTTAGTTTGTCCTAAATGGGATCATAATTTACAAAATGAACATCATGTTTTATTGGGTAATATAATGACTGGGATAATACATTCGTTAGGAAAGTGCTTATTGACTTCTATATATTGTGAATTCTTGTGCAACCAGAGGAGTCCACAGTATGTCTTCTATTGAAATTCTGGATTTAAATTGTCACAGGGTTCAGAAATAAAACTTTATATATTAGAATTTTATTTAAGTCTTGACCCAGATACTACTGGATATGTTCAGCTCACAGACTGAGCTACAGCCATTCAAGCCCAAGTCTCATAATCAGATTTCTCACTCTGTGGCAGAGGTCTGATCTTTTCACGGCTGCCTGAGCTGGGAAGATCAGATGTGGTTCCACCCTGTTTCACAGCCTTGACAAGATGAGATTTGTACCATGAAGAAGTCTTTTTTTTTGAGTGTGTCATTTTTCCTCGGCCCTGGTGCCAGTGTCAACTATGTTCTTCTGTTATAAAAACAGATGTAAAGTTAAACTAAACTGCTCTATAGTGCAGGCACAAATATAAAGAATAAGTGACTTTAATTTGTAGGTGGCACATACTTGCTGTGCACCAATCCTGAGAAATCCTTGCATAATTAAAAGGAATTAAAAGGAGGCTGAGCACTGATTTCCTGTCATACTGAATTATCTTTCTAGGTCAGAAATATGTGTTTTTTTGCCTGTTCACAGGAATGCAATGGATATGTTACATTTTTATCTGATAAATGGCGTATCTGACTCAGACTGAGCTTTTCTTTTGTCATGGAGAGAACATCGTACTCTGCTTTTACCCCAGACAACAAAAGATGATCAGAGAAAAAGACACCTCCAAGGTGAAGAGCTAACAAAGACTGAATTCCACTGAAAATGAGAGGGCAAATATGAGTGAAAATGAAAGAAAGAGTAGTCTTTTATGATGGCTACCTTGCAGACGGTAGGTGCCTTTTTATGAAATACCTGCTTCTCCTTCTTAATGTAATCTTCATGCTCACTGATCTGACACTCTTTAGTCCAAGCAGGTTTGGCCATGGAACTGTCACAAATATCTGCAGGTTATCAGCATGTGCACTCTTCATATTGGTTGTTGTGCCGCCCGCTGCTAGCTCACTTCTCAACCAACTAAGTGGTACATGCTGACAATTTTGTTAGCAGATTTCAATGCTGTGTGTTTTTGAATCCCCTACAAGAGAGCTGATTGGTTTCTGTTTATTTCTGTTTTTGAAATAATGTAATAATCAACATGGGTTTTGAAAGGCCATAATGAAACAACAGACAGGTATTGGTAACAGTCGTACCACAAACAGCTGATCCAACAGGTTGGACCTCACTTTGGAGTCTGAAAAGGCGAAATACTTTCTGATGAACTGCTGTCCTGGTGTCTCAAATCCCAGGTTTCAAGGTTTACTTCATAAAACATGTTTATTTTGTAAACAATGGACCAAATTTAAAGGACAAACAGACCATAAGGCCATAAGGTATGCATGTCTCCCTCTGTTTCTCAGTCAGATCCACCCCACCACCAAAACACTCAACTGAGTGCTTCAAAATCGGACTTCACTAATCAATTGGTGAGGTCACGGTCAAGTCGAGACATTTTTATTTTTAAGCATGCAAACTACTGTATACGGAATACTATGCTACTGAATAGGAAGTGGAAAAAGAACTATGAGAGAAAACAAACCATCATAACTAGAAAATGTAAAAACCGCATAAACATTATACAAACTCAACTCAGAACAAGAAAATATATTTGATTAAGGTGGAAAAAATCACATTATTGATCAAAATCAAAATGCATAGTAAAATTAAGAAGAATAAATAAAAATAATAAAATATGTTTTATCACAATTCTTTTTTAAATTTCTGTAAATAGACTGGCTATAACATTTTATATACAGTCGATGTCGAGCAGCGGCTGATGTCGCGGGATATTCATGTTGGAGGAGTGGTCAGCTAACGTCTGCACTGAAGCCTAAGTGCAGAGTGACACAGCAAATGTCAAAACCCTGACGCATCATCACGTGTAAGATTTTTTTTTAACCCCTAATCCTGCTAATCCTGCTAACCCTACCCTAAAGTCAGGTTATGATTTCAGCTATAGGTCACTCTTACCTACTTCATGCTGTGAAAAGTCTGTGAAAATTCATAATGATTCTTTTTTGAGGATCCCAGTCTTTATGGTTATTGCCACTGGGGTTCAACAAGCCAAACCCTAATGGTGATATACTCCTAAGTGTGAACACCATCATGCTCTGCTCTGATTTATCCCTCCCCCCTCTCTCTCTCCTGAACCACCAAATGGATTAGCCTGCTCCCTGGGGGCCCATGATGTCATGGAAAAAATGAAATACATACTATTGTAGGATGACTGGAACCAACTCCATTCCGTGCAGTTTGTCTCTGACAAGTGTCCTTTGACCTGCTAATAACTAAATAAGGATTATGTCATCATGTCAGGGAGCTAATTGCAGCGGGGTTTATGTTGTGTGTCTACAGTGAGAGTCCAGGACTAATTGATGTTGACAGACATGAATGTACAGTAATAGTTCATTATCTAATCATAACCTTTGAACACTGAATGGAGTCCTTGGACAATAGTGTATAACCCAAATATTAAATAACCACATCACACCAGACTTGAGTTTTTTGTAAAGAACAATAACAATATTTTTATTACCTTAAAATCATATCAGATGCAGCAAACAAAGATATTTTTTTCTCAAATCCAAGGTGGCAATATTCAAATAATTACATTCAGCCAAAAGAGGAAGAAAGTATTAAAAAGAAGAGGGGGAAAGAAAGAGAGAGGACTGAGATTCAGAGGGAGGAGAAGGTTGAATGTGAGTGTTTGATGTGGGTGGTGGTACATGCATCCCAGGGAGGATGTGGATGGGACAATACATTCATTTACAGCCATCTTCTGCATTTCCTCGTACCCTGTTAGTTCATAGTGTCGTTGTCTCTCTTGGGTGGGTGGTATGGCTTTGCTCTCTGAACCCACACAATCCTCTTCTGCCATAGCTCTTATTTCAGTCTGAGAGTGCGTGTGTGTGTGTCACTGTGTGCACCCAAACCCCCCAAGGATTGTGGGACGTTTTAATTAAAACAGTGGAGACTAATGTGGGTTAAACACAGACCATCTCTGCCTCTGAAAAATCCCCTCCATGTATTCCTGCAGCAGTTTTCACACTCTCTGTCTCGGCTGTGTTTGCAGCTCTTGTCATAATATACACTGGCGGGTGGGGTTGTGGCGTGGAGAAAGAGCAGTCCCCAGGCCCTTCAGCTTTGTTCTAAAATGGTAAGTAGGTTATAGGGGGACAGGGGCACTAACGCCAACTGAATATTCATACGCCCACCCCCGCCTTGACACTGTCCAACAGATGTTTTGATGTCTTTTTATAGCGCTGGGTTCTCCCGCCACTATCACACACACACACACAGAATCTGGAGCACTTCTCTCTAATAAGTATCCAATGTCAGTGCTTGCCTGAAGCAACAAATTAAAACACACTGCCCAGAGACACACACACACACATACGCAAAAAGGACTATGTTTCACACTAAAGACTTCTGTCAGACTCAGAGACAGCAGGGTGGTCTTTTGTTAGTGGCCTACAAAATATCGTTCACTTCAAAACAGGGAGTATAAAAGTAAAAATAAAAACTGAGGCGTTTTCTGGGACAGCCATCCTCAAAAGATGTCACTTGGAAAACAGGTTGTGGTGGTGAGGAGAGGAAGTAGGGGAGGGTGAAGATGGAGTGAAAGGGAAAACGACAGGCAGGAGAGATACGCATCTCCTGATCATCAAGCAGTTGTATAATCGCGGGCTAATTGCCTGTCGGCAAAGGTGGCACTCAGATGTCCTCTTAGTTGCGTAATGAGACCCCTGTGGGGACAGATGGAGAGAAGGAAGGAAAGAATGGGGGGGACAAAAGGAAGGTGGAAGGAGAGGAGGCAGGAAATGACAAGACAGCTATATCGGGATGGAAAGGGGGCACATTCGTGAGGCTGTGTGCATGCGTGTCAGTGGGAAATCTGCTATTTTTGTTTTTATGTGGATAAAATGTTCCCATGAGGACAGAAGGATGAGGAAATCCTTCTGATGAGTGGCACAAAAATGCCACTTTTACACAGGGAAAGGTTAATGACTAAAGTCTCTAATAATAAAACACATTCATGTGGATGTGTGTGAGAGAGAATAAGGCAGCTGGGCAAATGAAAAATGCATCACACCAAGGTGCCCACCTTCAGGAACACACACACACACACACACACTTACACACACATAAAGTGGCCAGAGAGAAGGTGAGGACGCTCAGAGAGATACACAGGGAGAATGCATGCACAGTTGCGGACAAAGTGAGTGATAAATAGAGGGGGAAAAAAAAAAAAGGGGGGGGGGGGGGGGTCAATCACACATTCGCGTCACAGCACCCAGACAAAAGCACAACCTCGCCTCACAAGCATCGCCCAGCTTTTAATGTCAACCAAAAGGACAATGACGCAAATCGGCCCACTGTAACCTCCAGCTGCAGCAGGCGGTTACACACAGGAGATGCAACAGGATATTTGCTCCCCCCGTCCAACTCGAACTCGGGATTTTTATTCTGCACTCACTCATTTTTAAAGCAGAGAAGGGGAAGGAGGCCAAGGTACGGCCTGAGTGACATCGTAGCGGATTGGATTGAGATGATAATGATGATGATGATGATGATGATGATGATGCAACATCGGAGGTCAAAGGTGACAAATGAAAGGCACAGCTTCAATGGTTCCCCCTGAGTTGTCGCTATCTTTTCAAAAACTCCTTCTCATTTTCATATGGTTTTGATCAGAATTCAGCCAATTTAGCTACACCATTCCTTTTGCTTCATTTTTTATTATGTACTGTTATGCTTTTTTAAAAATATCCTACACTGATAGAAGTCCAACTTCAAACGAGAGCTCAGTTACACCAGATACTGTTTTAAAGGGAATTGCTGCATTGAAGGGGTTTTGGAATGGATATACAGTGCAAGCTTGAAGTGCTTGCTGACATCTTACAATAGAGACACATGCACACACACACACACACAAACAATTATACATGCATGCACCTGTGCAAAAACACATACAGAGTAGCACATTGAGGCTTTTCTAAACAGTCAAACAAAATAAATGAGGGGATATGGGGACTGATTCTGTGCTTTAATCATTTGTAGAAAATAACTATGTACACCAGGCTTTCTCTCACATACAAAACACACACACAAGCAGGTGGAGGATGAGAGACAAGCGGTGTTATGTGAGCGGGCGGGATGCATCGACGCTCTGGTCCGATGGGATTTCCTGAGTTGTATGAATGACAGTCCCTCTGGGAGAACCTCAACAGGACTCCTCATGTCACGATGGAGATGGGAGATTCGGCATGTATCACATAAACGTGCCCTTTTGCACGCATCGTAGAAAAGAAGAGAAAGTAGAGAATAAAAGGCAAAGCTTTTCAAGAGTCAGTATGAGAGGAGAGAATGAAGAACATTTTTGAAAAAAAGGAAGAGAAAAAGAAGAGCTCTTCATGAGGATCATGACGAATGGCAACAACAAACCGTATCACAGTATCCTCTTTTGAAATAAAAACTTTTTTGTTCACATTTGAAGTTTTTTTTTTTTTTTTGTTTCCCAGTAGACTATATCACACAGTGATAACAAAGAAAAGGAGTAATCTACAGCCACATTAGCTTCGTGCAAAAAAACCACATACACTGGCACGCAGCATAGGCAAAGAGATCAAAGCAAGACAACGCATACAAAAATATAGAAAAATCTCCAATGCAACTTATCGCTTCACAGGAAAAAAAATCAAAACAAAAAAAAACCATTTCTGTCAGTTCAAACTGCATCGATTCCTGCTGAACACCTAAAGCCAAAGGGCCACTTTAGGAACATTCTGTTTTGTCATTGTCGCTGCTGCCGATGCTGCTGCCGCTGTTTTTGTTTGTTTGTTTGTTTGTTTGTTTGTTTGTTTGTTTGTTTGTTTGTTTGTTTGTTTGTTTGTTTGTTTGTTTGTTTTTAAGACTACCAAAATTCTGGTGTTTTCCCTGCAGGAATCCACAGAATCACTCAAAATATCCAGAAGCTGAAGTTGATCATTATGGCAGACGGCCATCATAATGATGTTTGGAATAATGTGAACAACATGTTTGAGTGATAGAAAACTAGTACAATAAAAGCATATCATTTCTGTCAGATCATCTGTGACAGATCTGTTTTGTTTTTTTTTAAACTTTGTTATTTTAAAATACATACTATGTCCTGTCACTTTAAAGACATTCCAGCATTTGCTCATAATTGGTAGTGACAGGATTAAATAGTTTGGCATACTCAGCAAGCCATGCCCAAAAGGATGCTATTTAGTCTCTTGCAAAGGAGAGAAGGTAAGGGAGGGGGGTAAGGGCAGGTCCCAGGATGCAATGTCAACCTGCCCTCCCATGGGAGAACGCTGAGGTGGGGGGAGATGGGCAGGGGTTATACAGAACAGCTGAGATTACAAATCGTGCTCAAGACCAGGTCAGCCCAATGATTTCAGCACTTGCAAATCACATGCAAAGAGTAAGTCAGAGTTTTGGACTCTCGGTCATTCTGTCTGCCTCGTAGTGGCATCTGTTTACATCGCAGGTAGGGAACAGAGCCGAAAACCGTGAGCGTCATACCAAGTCCAGCACTCACTGTTTTCACATTGATAAGAAAAGGATTGTTTGGACGCCTTCAAAAGAAATACATTGCAGATATGGAATGAGGACAAAGCAGTTATGAGGAAATGCTGCGAGTAAGGCAAAGACGGATGATTTATGTATCAGTCCACGGAGAAACAGAAAAACCCAACATGCTCAGAGGGCGAAAGTTTTCAGATGCCATGAATGAAAAAAGTCTTCCAAAGCGTGTGGAGGGATTCAACACTGAGGCGGGAAGAGAGGAGTCACTGGTTGTTTGACTCTCCTGCTCTCTCTTCCTCCTCCTCCTCCTCCTCTTCATCCTCCTCATCCAGGGAAACAACACCAGAGGAGGCCACATCAGAAACCCTCCTGCGAGGGTCGTAGTCGGGCGGATATTCCACCCCGTTGTGCTCTGCCTCCACCTGGCACACGGTGCTCTCATAGTCCTTGCACGGGGTGTCATCATCCTCGCCTGGTGACAGGTACGTGTCAGAATAAGTCATTGAGTAGCAAGGAGAGTTGTGACCCCCGCAGGGCCTGATGCCTCGCCCAACCCCACCCAGACTTTGGAAACCACAGTCTCCCCCACTGTGCCCCACCCTCTGAAGTCGGGCCAGGAGCAGCTCCTCTCTTCCGTGCAGCGCCGACAGGATCTTTGCAGCGAGCTCTGCGGCATTGCTGTGGGAGTGGGTGCCACGGTGGCCACCGAGATCACGCAGCAGCGGGTGCTGTTCATCCAGGCTGCAGAGGCTGGAGCACAGGGTGTCTGGAGAGCCTGCCGTAGGGGAGGGCTCTCCACTGCCACCTCCCTCTCCACCTCCACCTCCACTCTCACAACAGGAACCTCGTAAGCCCAGGTGTTGGCAAAGCTGGCTGTGGATCAGGTCCTTCAAGTAGGGGGGATAAGATGGCACATCTAGAGGGAATGATACAGACTGTGAGCATGAAGTCCTGAAGGAAGAAGAACAACGATAAGAAAAGAAATATGAAATGGACCGCTAACATTTTCACTAGGTTTTTGTGACTGGTTGCAGCATCAAATACATTTTTTCCTCATTTAAAGGTAGCCTGTGGAGAGATTTACCACTAGAGGCACTCTAGAGCAGAGTTATGTTTATGGTCTGCTACAAAAATGGTTCTGATCTCTATAACTTGGTGATCACTTCATAAAAACTGTAAAAGGGTGAATACATGTTTAAAACTCTCCTGTTTAAATTGCCACTGGCAAGTGGGTGTTGACCTCTTGGCTTCACTCCTGCTAATTCAAGTCATTTGTGGTGTCTTAAATCTAGAGGCACTCTAGAGCAGAGTTATAATAGTTTTGTCATTTTCATTAGTTTTTTATATATAAATAGATTTTTGGTTTTAATTCGGTTTAGGTTCAGTTAGTTTCCAGAGTGGGTTTGTTCTTAATGCTCTGAGTTAAGTTTTTGGTACTTTAGGTATTAGCTCTTTTTAGTTTTTTGTGTGTGCTGCTTGTTTGTCTTATGCAGTGGTGTTTTTCAGAAACAAGATAAATGCAACACCTCCTCAGCTGAGGTGTTTGTTAAAAATTTTCAAACAATAAAACTGAGCTTGAGATTAACAGAAATTTTCATGCAAACACAGATGTAAACAATATTGCAGGTGATGTCATGAAACAACAGAAGTTTTAAATGTAACTTATGTGGAAGAAATATGATCTGATAAGCTTATTAGACTTCAGAGATCCATGAAAACACTTAAAATAAGAACACTTAACATCATAATCATTGCAAAAAACTTTAGCAAATAGTTATTTTACTGTTAACAATTAAATTAGATTTAAGTTGCTAATTAGTGTTATGTCTATGTATAATGCCATGAGGGTGTGCAATACTAATTATATTATATTATATTATATTATATTATATTATATTATATTATATTATATTATATTATATTATATTATATTATATTATATTATATTATATTATATTATATTATATTATATCACTGAGTATTTGTCCTTTAGTGTTGGTCCCGTGAAACACATGTTGTGAGTAAGACTAGTCCAATTCTCAAATCTTTGTGCTACCAAAGTCTTTATCTTCTCCTGAACCTAAATAAACACATAAATAAAGAGCTGCAGTGGAGGTCAGGATCTATGCAACACTGATGTGCAGAAGTAAAGGTAAACAAAAAGTAAAGACAAAACTAAACACACCTAAACAGGACAAAATGATTATAAAGTGTTACCACATACACATTTTACTGAACATGTAAATGTATCTCCACAGGTTGCCTTTAAAATACAAATCCAAACTCATGAGTTAGACACATATTTGCTGCTTCAAAGAAAAAAGAAAGGAAATTAAAATACCAATATTTTCATTTTAGAATCTAATCAATGCACAGTGTTGGAAGAAGACAACAGTGTGTACTCTTTAAAATAAGCCATGCATGCACAGGAGTAAATAACAATGTCCACATGTCTTGTAAATGTCTTTAGTAGAAATATTAATATCACATTGCAAGGGTGTGAAAAAGCTGCAGAGGAGAAAAAAAAATTAAGCTATTGACAAGAATATAAAACCTGTACAAAACTAAAAGGAACTCAGGGGTTTCACTATAGATGTGCTAAAATGTGATTTGAGTGGAAACACTGCTGGAGCAGTGCGAATGAGGATCTATGCAACAGTGAAGTGAAGAAGTCGGTTTTAGAGTGTCACCGAATCACATTTCAGGTAGAGTTGATTAATATCACAAACAGGCTGGTACATGTGGACCTCTGTTCACTGCATGATCTTTGCCCCAAGGTAAGAAACCATGACTGCATGTAGAAAAGCAACAATGAGGTGAATCTTATTAGCAGCAATATCGGTTATTGGTGTGTCCCTGTAATCAAGACGAAAGCTGTGGAACACACAAGCACGTACATACACACAGCCGTGGTCAAATACACTCTGTGTATTTATAACCTGCTCACACACCATCCTCACACAGACACTGCCTCTGCTGCAAAGGAAATGATATTAAACTTGCAGGAGGGATATCAAATTGCACCTAGGAACCAAAAAAAAAAATGTCTGGAGAAGAAAAAACTAGGGCACTGGGACAATGAAAGATACAGTGAGAGGGACAGGGGAGGAGAGAATAATGAGGAAAAGGGTGTGTAAAGGGGTATTAGTGAGGAAGGGAGCAATATGAAGGAAATAAATGTGATTTATCTCGTGTGTGTGTGTGTGTGTGTGTGTGTGTGTGTGTGTGTGTGTGTGTGTGTGTGTGTGTGTGTGTGTGTGTGTGTGTGTGTGTGTGTGTGTTGCTTACCTGTGCTCTGTGTGGTGGGCTCATTCGCAGGCAGATAATCTTCGTCATATGAGTCATCATTGGACTCGTCGCCATCAATAGAGGACCAGGCCCTCAGCTTAGCCTCTGCAATGGCAAACTGCTCTGCCACACCTGCAAACATACACATGGACATGCATGAGCTGTTCATGCACACAAGCAATGACATGATTGGCATGGTAACAAGAAGGAACAGGGAGGCAGTGAGCCTCCACGTCATGTAGCTGATTTTAATTGGCAGGTCTGACTGAGCAACAAAGCACAGAGCGTAGAATAAGACTGGACACAGACAGTCTCTCTTTGCAGTAAATGTTCTTCAGCAGCCATTTAGCTTGTGCATTCAGACAGATGTCACTGAGTGTTTGACAGCATTGCTATGCAGGTTGCACTCCCTCCAGCGCAGAGGAGACAAGTTGGAAGAAGCTCAAAGAAGAGTCAAATAAGCCCTGGCTACATCTGTTTGTCTCTCAAAATGACAGGAAAGATCCTTTAGTAATCAGCACTGACATTTTTATTGAAATAATGATCATATAATGGAAAAAATAATAATTATTCAAGTCATGACCTGCATTTTCAAATAAGGGAGAAAGAAAGGACAAGTATGGAAAACACTGAGTGGGATGAAATTACATGCGCTTTTCCACAGAAATGTCTATATATGTTTTGCTTTCTCTCCCAGAGCATTAACCTTGGAAGCTAAAAAAATGAAGCCAATGCAAAAGTGCCAAAAACTGCAATTCCTCTAATGGCCACTTGAGGCTCGCTTTAAAAGTGAGTCAATCTCCACAGACGCCCATGTTAGAATAAAACTTTTCTTCAGGATTAAATATGTTTATGGCCTGCTACAAAAATGGTTCTGATCTCTATAACTTGGTGATCACTTCATAAAAACTGTACATGTTTAAAACTCTCCTGTTTAAATTGCATTTTAACAAGAACCAGAGCCACTTTTACTGGCAAGTGGGTGTTGACCTCTAGGCTTCACTCCTGCTAATTCAAGTCATTTGCGGTGTCTTAGATCATATGCTTCCATACTAACACTCGCTACTTTTAATGCACACTCATAATGGTCAAAGGCATGTCTCACCTTGTTGGCCATTTAACAGAAGGGGAGGAGCCATTATACGATTTTCAGCCAGGAGAACGATGATTCGTTGTTAGCACCAATGCCGATGTAAATGTTAGTTAGCTAGCCTTTTGTTCAGGTATTAAAGTTACATGTGCTTTGGCTTGTTAGGTGTTATTGCATGTTATATTGTACTCTTTACTGTTAAACCCTTTAGTATTATGTGTGCAGTTGGAGACCTCTCAACCATCTTTGCTGTGTTTTATCATTTTGGAGTTTCTGTAATGGAGTAACAAATAACAGCCAGTATCTGACCGCCAGTCAAAGAAGTCTGTTCAGATACCTGTTACTTAGCAGGTATCTGTGTTGCACATACACATCATCCTATTGTCCAGATATGGTCACTTCTGGCTCCAGAATTCCAGCATGGCGATGACCAAAATGATAAATGTAGGGCATCAAAATGTGGGTTCACAAACCAGCAGGTGATGTCATGGCAGCTTTGTCCACCCTTTATATACAGTGTATGTTAACCTCATGGAGCACAATAACACGACAACAAACAAACCTTTAATTTTCCTTACAGGACCCACACTGGACTTCTGTGTGTGTGTGTGTGTGTGTGTGTGTGTGCGCGCGCGTGTGTGTGTGTGTGTGTGTGTGTGTGTGTGTGTGTGTGTGTGTGTGTGTGTGTGTGTGTGTGTGTGGCTGATGTGACTCAGCAAGTGCCAGAACCAGTAAGCTATGAGTGATCAGTCAGCTCTGATCATCATCAACAGCTGACCAGTCAGAAACCCCCTTTTTGTTTATCCTCTTTATCTTTCTGCCCACTCTCATCATACCTTTCTTCCAACTGTCTTTCTCAATAAAACACTCTAACAACTCTCCTGATTCCGCTCGTTACTACTGCTCCATTTTCTTTCACTGTGCAATCTTGCCCATCCCTCTCTTCTTATTTTGATTTCTGCCCCCCCAGTCCTCTTCCCCTTATGTCTCTCTGACTCTCTCTCTCTGCTCAAGGCTCAGTATTCGTGTGTTGTCTCCCATAGAGTGAGATCAATGATCTCATTCATCTTTTGCTGTAACTTGGCCCTGAACTCTCCACACAAACACTGGCACATGCTCCAGCAATGGAAATTGTGTGGGCTGCTCTTTAGTTCTCCTTTCAAAGTCTTTTTTATAATTTCTTTAACAGAGAAGAAAGTGTTCCTTCACCTGGATGGATATTTTTTCATATCACTGACCCACATACCACACAAAAAGACCTAAACGGGGGATAAAGGAATAAATACACTCCCACACATACTAATCCTTGTTCTGCCTGTATCACCCTAAAATCACACCCAGCAATAAACCTACTTCAGTGTCAGTTGTTACTATTGTTGCTATTTGTTTGTTTGTTTTTTTCTTTTCTTTTCAGGCAAAATAGAAAACAGCTAAAACAGCTTTCCAAACTTTTCTCTGTTGTTGCAAATGCCATCTACAGGATGCAGTCACAGCTTTTAGGAGAGCACAGAGTCACATTAATATGAAAAAAAATACTTGGTAGCAAATCATCATGCACAAAAATATGCACTTGATAGAATGAAATGCAAACAGCCTCTTCTCTTTATCTGAAAGTGTCTGTAAACACATTAATAGTTTGAATACGCTGCAGCTGTATGAATTATTCCAGAAATTTTAAATACTGTGCTTTGCAGCCTTACACACACACACACACACACACACACACACACACACACACACACACACACACACACACACACACACACACACAGTATAAATATAAAAAACATCCTTTGTTTTGCTCTCTTTAAACCTTCATTAATTATTTTCTGGACACTTTGGGGTTGTGGAAACAAGCTGTAACTGCAGCACTGACTTATCAGCACTTGACAGACTTGTTGCTTATGTTCACTTCAAACGGTCACAGAGCAACATTAGCATTCATGTGGAGTTGTGCTTTTTGCCACCTCAGTAATCTGGGTTCAACATTCACTTTAATTTTTCTGTTTTTTGGTCTGCACCTTCATGTCTTCACTTGTTAAATGTTCCTCTCTTCTCTTCGATACTGAATGAGACTGCTTGTTTGGTCCTGGGCAGGTGTACAGTAACCTAATGTGGCAGCTGGCTGTTGCAGATGGAGATGGGGAGATTGATGATTGACTGATGACTTGACAAAGCATGTGTCCCCACATGCCCCATTTAAGTGTGTGTGTGTGTGTGTGTGTGTGTGTGTGTGTGTGTGTGTGTGTGTGTGTGTGTGTGTGTGTGTGTGTGTGTATGTGTGTGTGTGTGTGTGTGTGTGTGTGTGGGTGAGTGGGGGTGAGGGTGAGGGTGGGGGAATAAAAACTAAGACACAGCTAAAAGGATCTGCAGAGTCAGGTGATAATTCTGTGTTCATTAGAAAGGCTGACACCTTCCTTGTTCAATGGGATCCAGTCATGCTTTTTTTCATGCTTTTTTTTTCTTCAATTATAGTCACCTCACGAAAAACACTGTCATTGTTAAAGTTTAACATACTTCATTTGTCCCAAAATGTGGGAAATTCATTTGCTACAACAGGCAAAACACTAAATATAACCTCTAATAAAATTGCTTGAATAAGCAGAGTAAATATATAACTCAATAAAATAAAATAGAATTTTACAAAACAAAGATAAAAAACAACATGAAGAAAGGAGGCCAATTAAAAAGAAATTGTGAAATATAATAAAAGTGCTAAATAACCAATAAAAAAAATCAAAATACAATAAAAGTAAATGAGTGCGAATTTCAATAAAATATTGAATAATAATTTTAATTTGAAATATCTGAATATAATACAATAATGAGACTGAAGTAAAATACCTCAAATTCAATAAAGTAAAGTAAATTTAGTAACATGGAATGTAAAGTAGCTTAATGTATAGGGGGGTAGCATACTGCAGTGTGCCTAGCATACTACAGCATAGCGTAGTGTAGTATAGCATGACACACTGTAGCAAAACGTAACTTGGCCTAGTGTAGCAAAATATAAATCTGGTCAGGAGTGGTGGGTGGATCGATCCAAATATCGATAATATCGATACCAACGTTGGTGTTGATATTGATCAATGCCATGAGATCAATACTTTTGCTTCAGTTTCTCTCCTGCATGCAATGCTGTTTAAGTGCCGCTCCTGACACAGCACAGAGCAGGCACACTTTGCTCCTCCCCTCCCCACAGTTTTTTGACGTTATACTGTCACGTGACACGTAACATATTTTACTTGGAAATAAAAGGAATTTGCTTTAAATGTTTGTGGAGTGATAATTTTGTACAGCTTGTTTATTTAAGAAAAAAAATCCAGAAAATTAGTGAATGAAGGGATATTTTTTATTACATTTTTGTATCATACTTTCTGAACACTCTACCTGAAAAAAAGTTTTAATTTGTTCTTTATTCGTACACTTTATTTCAGAAAAAAAAATCCAGACATAACAATGTATGAGGAAAATTGTTTTGTTACTGTTCTATTGTTTCAGAACAAAAACTTTTATTTTGATAAATATTTTCTATTTACCTATAAACTTTGCCCAATTTTACCCCAGGTTTTAACTAATTAATGATCCAAAGAAAAAAAACACAAAACATCATGAAAATTTAAATGATTAAAAAGTATCAGTATCAGTATCGGCGATACTGGCTCTGTATTTACTTGGTATCGGATCGATACCAAATCTTGCAGTATCGCACACCACTACTGGTCAGTCCAGATACTACTTTACAGAGCAACAGAAGCTCAAATGCACCCACTGTAATTAACACATACATAGTTTGCTGCATGCTTCATCACTCACATTCTGTCTCTAGGCACGTACGAGTATGGAGATACACTGCAGGATTATCTGCAAATAATGCATGATTGTTAGTGTGCCTGTGTGTGTGTGTGCGTGCGTGTTGGCAGAAGTCAGTCTATCGAAAGGACAACCCCAGGAGCTCTTTCAATTCTCAGCATGCCTCCTACACACATACACGCAACTATATACACAAATGCCAGTGTGTTCTAGAGTAACTAGCTCAAATACACACTAAGCCCACCAAACACTCACTTCACACATTCGCACATGCCTGCTTTATGCATTAACACGCTCGCTGACATTCACACAGTGTTTCCATGCACCCACAGTAACACCATAGCAGACTACAAGGTGAAACTTGATAAACAAATAGAGTCAGCACAAGTGGCAGCTCCCTGAGATGAAGAGGAGAACAATGTGTAGTAATATCTCTCCAACAACTACCCCCACTGCTCTCAACTTCAAAACAGAAACAAAGAAATGAATGAAATGAAATGATTTGAACCTTTATGGTTTACACACAGTTATTTGCCATTTAAAACAAAGCAATTCTTAAAAGAAACACTGCCTAACATTTATTACAGTTAGCTGGTCAGGCTCATATATTATAACCATAATTAGTCCTGATAGAATGTTCTATGAGTGATCTTATGGATGTATGAAATACCTGACTGAAAACATTTTAAGTGCCTCATCAGTACAGGTACATATAAGAACATGAAATCACAGAGACGAGACACATGAGCAAATAGTTAAAGAGGACAGAAACAAAAAAAGGCAGAACAGAGGAGGCACAGAAGAAAATCGCTCTGTCACGGTGCCACTAGCCAGGAGCAAAACCTTACTGTGCAAATTAACCTTGAGAGTCTGCATTGCAGGGAGCGGGCGAAAGAATGGAGGGAAAGCAGGCGGGAGAGGCAGGGTGAAAAAGATGGAAAAGAGGTAACAGAAACAGAGGACAGAGAGAAAAATTTAAAGACCAGACAGTGAATGGAAGTAAAGAGAGTAATGACTACAGGGGACAGGGATGAGTGAAAGAAAAGTCAAAGATGAAGTGAGTCAGGGAAAATAAAGGAGACAGATGAGCTGTTGCAAGTGCGATCTCTCAGAGGAACATGTGAGGAGGAGAAGAGTTAAAGGCAACAAACACTAACGTGAGAGGTGTCTGGGGAGCTTATCTGGCCGATGACATTTGATACTCCTTGTATTTACACCTGCGATTAATGGATGTTCTTGTTGTCTCATTTTTGCCTGCTTTGTGATTACATCTCAATATTCAAATTAGGTAGGCAGGTGTGACTAGCTGTGGAAAAACAATCAGGCTGTTCCAGGAAGCCTCTATTTGGTTTGCCTCCTCTGGAGCATTTTGTTATAAGAAAAACCTGTTTTTGGAATGGCAAAATGTTAAATGACATCTTAACCACAGTTATGTCACTGGCATTATCTCAGCTCAGGCTGAACTGCTGCATTACAAACAGCTAATGTGCAAACTGAAAGATGTATGCATTTACCAGGGATTTAGGAAAACTGTAGGATCGAGTGTTTTGATTCATCTTTTGGAAGGCCAAAACTAAATCACCACACTGCCTGTCTTACTATATAGATTGGATAACTTAATCCTTTCTGACATCTAGCCACAAACTGCACCCCCTTCACATATGTTGTGGCCAATCAGACAGCAAAGACTGTTTTTTTTGTTTTTCTGGCTATCCAGATAAGCCCACAAGATCCACAGCAGATATTATTAACACAAATCAGGTAAGGGATTACCTCCTTTCCCTATGTATACCTGATCACATTAATAGGGTTCTGAAAATCTGTTTAAAACTATTTCCAAATTTGGTTAAATAGAATTCTGTCAGGACTACTTTATTCAAAGTATGATTCTGTTCTAGGACACATGATCCAAAAGGCATGGAAAACTGTAGGATCCCCTCACAGAGCAGAGCAGTTGTGAGTGACAGCTGAGAAGACATGATGTCAGACACAGGATTGGGGTGGAGGTGGGCTGCAAAGTGGCTTGCAGAGGCAGCACCAACTGGATTTAAGATGAAGCAGCTTAAACACCTGCCACATATGAGATCAGGGTACTAGATGAGCCATCGGCTGATTGGGGTTGGTACTGTGATCAGCTGATCTGCTGGGATAGCTGGCTCAAATGTTATATGTTGTACTCCATGTACTTATTTCTATGAACATGAGGGGCTTATTTAACACTAAATTATATTTGCAGCATCAGCAGTGATTAACTGCAGTTCATGAATATACAAAACTGACATGACATTAATATATCAGCCATGCGTTTCCTGCTAAATTAGGCTACATTTACCATTATGATGGTTTCTTGTTTAATTAATACTTTTCATTTGATCTTTCATCATGATATTACGCATTTTCAGAAGCTCTCTTGCCTTAAGTGAGTGAGTCATTGTTCCAGTTTGTTGCACATGCAAACACTCGGTGTGTGAGTGTAACAGAGAAGATTTGTTTTTCTATAACATAAGAAACAAAAAACTTACCAGCAGCAAAGCGTGCCTCCTGCTCTCCTTCGGTGAGGTCAGAATAGGAGTTGAAGTCTGATTCCAGTGCTGCTGTAGTGTCTATAGGCTTGCACCAGCCTTTCCACTCTATAAGATGGGCTACTCTGCCCTGCGCCATGGCTGTAGGCTTTGTCACATGGTCTTTCACCACCTGGGAAATACCTACATGGCAAATATCAGGGATTAGGCTACAACATAACCTTGCAATGATCAAGTGTTTTGTGCACATATAATCCTACACTCACCATGCAGGGAGGATCGCGCTAATGCAGCAATCTCTTGAATAGTGAGAGCTCTTCTCGATTTTGGTAACATTTCAATGGTGTCATCAACATTCACCTGAAACAGCGAGGAAGGAAAAAAAACAGAAACAAGAATGAGCGAAAACTTGTACAGTAGCTCAGCATGAATGTGAGCCAGCTCTGAATACATCCTGCTATGAGTCACAAGAAAAATCCAGGGATGCCTTTTGATAGAAAAGGGACTCCTGCATTCAAAGTCCTTCATCTACTACACACTACTACAAAGTTTTGTAAACAGAAGAATTTACTCTTTACACACACCAATCTGTGTTTTAACAAGTCACAACAGCTACTTCGAAGTTGGACTGTGTTTACATTTAAATGATTTATCTAGCATGTAATAGCATAAATGCCCCCATTAAAGTGCTCTGGAGGATCACAGTGTTCACGTTGAAGGGGTGAATCAGAATTTACAGAAGAATACTTGAGATTAGTGGCAGTAACGTTAGCTTTAGTGGGTTATAAATTAGTCTGCTGGGTAATTAGCAAACTAATAGTTCAGGTAACTGAGAAGACTCTTCTCAAGATACAACAGAGTATTTTGCTGTGTGTATGACTGTGAGCTAGAAGACATGCTTTTCTTCTAGCTGTATACACATTAACTACACACAGCTGTTACCCAAGTGGGTCCCTCCAGTGGTATCAGCTGTGACTGATAGATTTTTTTTTTTTGATCCAGTAAAAATTCTGTCTGAATATGTGTGTGTGTGTGTGTGTGTGTGTGTGTGTGTGTGTGTGTGTGTGTGTGTGTGTGTGTGTGTGTGTGTGTGTGTGTGTGTGCGCGCGCGCATGTGTGTGTGTGTAGGCTGGCATTTTGGTAATACCAGCCTACACACACACACACACACAGAGTAAGATAGGTAATTTCCTCTCAGAGTATTAAGAGGAGCAGACTGAAGACAAAAGATGGACCCCTTCCTCCCCCACCCGTCCTCAGTCAAATCTGTCTGCTCTGTAAACTCAAACCACAGAGGGAGTATCAGGTGTTGAAGAGTTCCTTTGTCTGCTAACTTTTTATAGCACAACCTGTACTCGCGTGGGTGCACGTCAACAGCAAGGGCCACATGCTGAGCTGATGCTTCCACATTGTTACTCAATATGGGTCAACACACTCAGCTGACTGAGCAACTTGGTGATGGTTTTGAAAAGGCTGAAGAGTATCTCAACATGTACAGACTGTCTCCAGTCCCACTGTGACTCAGTGGAGCTGTCTGATGCTCTAGTTTCAATCATTTAGAGGAACAGCATTGGACTACCTGATCTACTATAAAAGCCATATTTCCCTTTCTTGTATCAATGAGTCACCAGTCAATGTGGGCCATATTTGATTTGTAGTGAACACTGGTGATGAAGTTAGCTCAACCCAGGAGCATCACCCTGACCTTGTCATGTCAATTCCACTTAACTGTAACAAAATACTGAATAAGAAACAAACAACAAAACTGTCTGTCAGAAGGGCCCTGCCACAGCAAAGGGGATCCCACGCTTGCGATCGACCTGGCTGCCACCGCAAGGCGCACTAATCCTCTTGTGCCGCAGAGCAGCTCACAGATCGGCAGGAGGATAATCTGGAGGAGACGTGACACACACCGTAGAGGAGCTTTAGGATAATATATAATGTTGGCCTTTAATTGGAAATCAGATGTCAGATGGTTAATGTTGTTTTTGTTTGCTTTCAAACAGCTGCCTTGAGAAAGTCTAATGTGGGAGGATTTTATAGATCATCAGGGGGGGTGCATCTCAAAAACTTACATCTAACCCAACCTTATGAATCGAAACTTCATTTCACTGCTTTTTTTTTCCATGATGAGTTGAAAGAGACATTTCTACCCTGACAACATATGCTGTATTCTGATAGTAGAACACAAGCTTTTGAAAAATGTGGATACAACCCCTCTGCCTGAGCGTCATCGTGCTGACTGCCGACTCTGCGCCTCCACCCTCCCCCCCTGCTCTCCCACTGCCCTACTGAACAGCAGAGTGAACAGACTCAGAACAGACAGGGTGCTTAGATTGTTGTGCAAAATCTTTATCCAGTGCAATATAAAGGACATTTAAATACATCTCAGATACTTCAGGTATGACCAAACTGAGTTCTAATATCAAAATCCTTCATTTTAAAGCTTTATGTCTAGAGGTCAATGTATTGGCTCGTGTCAGAACAACGGTGCAAATACACACGTACACACATAACGTCAAGAATCCATAAAACTTCATGGTCTGCTGATCGTCAGCAGCAAAGAGGCTGCTCAGGTTCACCTTTGGCTTTTAAATCATTGGTTAAGTGCTCTCTCTGTGAGCTGTAGCCTGGAGACAGCACAGAGAAAAACACAATGGACTCCTCAGCGCAAGTTGCCTCATCAATGTCTCTTTAACTGCATCACCTGAAAGCCTGCACACAGACACAAAAGCACACTTCAAGGTTTTATTCCTTTATTTTTATTTACTTTTTTCATTATTAAATGGTTTACAAAGGTTTTGTGACTCTATTTAAAAGAATGCAGCAGTTTCCATACATATATAGATTTTCCTTGAGTGAGTTAGCAACAGCATGTTTTTTTGTTTTTTTTTTTATCTGTCTGAAATAACAATGCCAGCTGTGATTGATTTACTGGTGGACAAATCCTGTGCTTTTATTTTGAAGGTTCAGTTGCTGCAAACCAGCTTAGCTTAGCCCTTCTTGTCTTGCCAGGCTATTGTGGTTGCAGTCCTGGATATCTTTTAACTTCAACTTCAGGATGTGGGACCTGCAGCAGGTGTAAAACCAAGTCTTGTGCGGCTGCACTGAGCTCACAAGGCAGAACAAGGGTTACCGCTGCCAGCTGCAGTACAAGATGGTGGAATTATACCCATTATTTGTCACAAAGAACTTGGGAATTAAATTATTTGCAGGGGGAGAGCCTTACAAATGGCATCATTTATTCACCACAAATAGAATCTAAATCTGTGGGAAACATTGGAATGTACAACATTTGTTGTTGTAAATGTGATTTAAGAACCTAAAGTGGCTCATTAGGCTTACCTATTTCAATGGTCTGCAGTGACAAAGCCACAGAATAGCCACAGAATGACTTAACACAGTGCCCCAGGTTTTCCAATATGCCTAGTAGAGAGGCATTTTATAGCTATAGCTTCTATTTTATGGGCTAATTAAGGTCACATCACAGCAGAAATCTAACTTGTCCCATTCCACTGGCCAACTGAGTCAAACACCCTGTTCTTATTTACCAAATGTCAACCCCTTCTTTTGCCACGCACACAGGGATACATGAAAGCAAAAAGAAATACAAGAATTCAAGACCTGAAAGCTTTCAGTGGAGCATCCGCTTCCACTTATGGAAAATAACCTGAATATTTTGACACGCCACGTTTCTACCTTCTTCCTCCTTTTTCACCCTCTCTCTGTCTGCTAACTTTTCCACAATGGGAACATTTCTATGGCAACCAGTCACCGTGGAACAATTCCTCCTGGCGTGTCTGCGTGCCTGATTCACTCGTGATGTCACACACTCAGAACACCAACCGAGAGCCAGATTAAGGGCTCTCACACATGCCTTCCTGCTTTCTTTTACAGGAGATGCTGTAGCATTAAATAGAAATGCAGGCTGTTGAAGCAGATTTTTTTTTTCTACAGGGCCGTTAAATGTGAAGCATTAGAGCACTTCCTCTCTTATATAGATGTGCTGAGGTCAGCAGTCCACCCAAGCTGTCTCTCACAGTCTCCAGTGTTCGATAGCAGGCCCACCCATGAAGCGCAAGAGGCTGCATTTCATAATGGATCACTTAGGCACCACTAATCATCGCCTGGCTGCCTCTATGCGACACATCAGATTCACACCCAGATGGTGTGCACTGACATAACAGGCGAGGTGTATTCATCATCATTGTTGTCATCTCTCAGCCAATTATGAGCCCACTATCTCGCACTGCTGTAGCATTAAATAATTTACTGCAGCTGAATCCCTTCTTGGTTCTTCAAAGAAATCTTTCAAGGATGGGGGTCAAATGCCATCCTGATAAACTGCAAGATCTTCATGTTCGTGTAGATTCCTGTTCAAGAAGATATTTACAAAAACTAGGAATCCACCCTCCCTCATTTTTTAAAATATATGTCTGCTATACAGAGGCATGCCTGTGACTTTTCAGTTTTTCAAGCGAGCTTGTCAACCTGTGAGTCCACCTGTATTTTCAATTATCAGGTCAGAAATTCAGATAAAAATATACAAATGCATTGATCTGTAGGCTTTTGAATTCAAAAGAACATTCAGCCACAGCGCTCTCAGTGCACTAGCTCTCATAAGTGGAGCAAGGGGCATTTAACATGTGACTGAGATTCCATTTGAAATTCCAAATGAAAATAAAATTAACTGCAAATTATGTTGAATGGCTTGTAAAATCTGTAGAAAACCAGCTGGTTAGTTTCAGTGAAAGCTAAAATGGAGAAAAGAAGCCAGGGCTGAAACACACATTACAGACTTGGATGGCTTGATTAATAAGGTAATTATTAGAGTAGGAAAGGTTGAGGAAATCATTTTCTGCTTCATGTGGGGAGATGTGGCTGTAACAGGTTATAATACACTAGTTCACTTAAAGCCTGGTTCAGAACATACTTGTTTAACCACACTAGAACTGAGCATTGTCATACAGAAGATGAAAGAATAAAACGCGAACATTTAGGCACAATAATGGGGGGGTCTCCAGTCAACAATTTGTCAGGTAACTTGACTGCCTGTTGGAATTTGAAATAACAGTTTAGCACGAAAAATAAAAATAATTGTGTTGTTTACTGGGAAAAAAATACAGTGAGATTACTGGAATACTTTATTGTCAGGTCAACTATCTTCTCTACTCCAATATAAGCTTTTACATTACCACCACATATTGCATGACTACATCTAATCTGATTAGTTGCTCTTTATTAACCCTTATAATAAATAGGTGAATGTTAGAGGACATTCCCTAAAAAGCATTACAATATGGAGGGCACATGTGTAAAAATGGTGGCTGCATTCAAATCAGGGGATAGCCTTCTTTTGTGCATATGACTTCACTGGGACACTTGCTGGGACACCTGTGAAAATGGTCTATAATAATCTTATTATTGTCAATGCAGTAGCACTTTCCACAAGAAAATGAAGGTGCATATAAAAGCTTTTGAATCTAATTAATACATGGGCTACATTTCCATTTTCTATGAGTAGGCCTTGTCTCTAAACGGCGCTGCACGCTGCTGCTACTACATTTAATGCGACATTTTCTTCATTTGAATCGCCATTACTGTCCATTAGAAAGCACTCTGAGCTGTGTTTGAATGTCTAACGTGTGCTGGAAAACACTGCACTAAGCAGTCCAAGCTGAAACTTTTTTCTATGATAAAGAGAGAATTAAGGGCACCTCGCTGAAGTCCAGTGCGCCCAAAGGTGCTGTCAGTATCAGTCTGCGCGCCAAGGAGGTCCGCGTGCTCCCCAGGAGCGCTAGGTCAGACAGGGAGCTTGCCGCGCTCCAGTCCACGCGCAACGAACCGTCAACCGCCACTGTCAGGAGGAAGAGAGCCACGTGAGGATTATATCAAATGAACAGTCATAAAACTCATAGTAGCTCCACGCCGCATTCTTGCTCCAAAATGGTTGAATAGCGAAGTAAATAAATAAACAATTGTGATATCATGGCAACAACGCTCCCACAGGAATGTGGCACTAAAGCGTAATTAATTATTCGTAACATGTTTTTGTTTTGTTTGTTTGTTTGTTTGTTTTACTCCACTGGAGCCAGAATTATCAACTATGAGTTTTAAGGCTTCAGCTAACCTTATGTGGTTCAAAGTTGCAGTCACCATGCCAACCTCATGCCTCCTCGGGGACCGCAGGGCACTCAGGGGTGATGACCATATAAGGTAATGTAATGCCGCATCTCACTCTCGCTGCAGTTCTTACCCTCACAGAAAAATACATCAAACACCGAATTTCCCCCCAACTACCCAATTCTTAAATACCATGTAGCAGATAAAATAAAATGAAATGAAATAAAGGCTAGATTTACAATATAATAACAACAGATCTGAATTATAAATAGAACACAATCTAAAGGACTAGGTTAGTTTTGGTAATTGTATTTTAAAGAGATACCTTAACAGCCGTATTTGGAAAGTGCATTCTTCCTTATATAATGTGTTAACAAGAGCTGGGCTCCTTAATTTCAGCGTATTCTCAGACTATATGTAGTGAGATAACACTGGAGGTGAAGTGTGCAGACCTACTTCCATGCACTTTAAAGCCATGCCATGTCATGCAAATATATGGTTCTGGCGGCAGCTCAAGCCTGTTAGATATTTCATGAAGTTAGGTCTACTTTGTCGAAAGAAGAGAAGCAGTGAAGATTTTTTAAAAAGCAGGGGATAATGGTCATGCCTGTAAAAGGCTTTATGTTTTGTTTTTTTGTTTTTTGGGGGTTTGTTTTTTAAAAACATATTTATCTGATGTCAACCGGCTACGTCATCAACAAATAGAGACAAGGCTCCGGCTACATGAAGCGCAAATGTCACTAAGCAACCTACTGGCTGCAAACGTCACAGAACCGCCTGCAGACGTATGACTATCCGCTTGATTGCATGCGTTTAACCTTTCCATCATCTTGCCCTCTCTGTGACCTGACAGGTTGGGGGACCATGAAGGACCAAAGGTGCTGATTAACCCGCTGCTGGTGTGCATATGGCGCAGCAGAACATTTCAGCACCAGGACAGCTCCCCACGCTTTACAGCCCTCCACGTATACATACGCGTGCAATCCTGCACGCGCTCGCCACTCTTCAATCAGATTTGCAAAACGAGATTAAGAGGCGGGCCTCCAAATGTCAGTGCTTGGCTCATCTTTCCGACCCCCTCCGCTACATGGAGGCGTTTCTAGTTACTGTCCGTGAAAAGAACAACTCGCTCGATTAGTCGCCAGCGCCCATCTCAAATATTGAGTTCTATATCAGGACCAGTCACCAGACTTCAGCCGTTTAGCGCCCTGAGCTCATGTTGCCCACCTGCAGAATTCAATACGTGCTGTTTAATTGGGTGTGATGAGATCGGATGCCCGGGGTGTATTGTATCGTTGAATCTAGGCCACCTTAGTCAATGCGAGTATTGTTTAGAGGAGTGGAAGATGCGCACGTGTTCTGTGTAGCTTTCAATTGATTTCTAGACAGTCATTTGAGCCCGACACATGCATGTAAGCTGTGCAGCCCCACTGTTTTGCCTAAACCCCGCGCTCTAGTCCCGTATGCGATTTTATAGAGACACGACAGCAACTAATTGCCAGAAAATGGTCGCATTTGAAACGGATCTCCACGGGCTGAGCTGCTGGTTTAGCAGCTTTATTGCCCTTTAAAGCCACACAGGAAAGAGACTGTGTTAATTTTAAGCGACACTGCGCAGGCACTCAAACAGACATGTTTTTGCCTTCAAGCCTGCAGTGGACAAGTTGCACGTATGAGCACAAATGCGCCAGATCAAGGATGCGGTTTAAGTACCATGGCTGTGGATCAGAAAGAAACGGAAGAAAAAAGAAAAAAAAAAGAACAGATTCAAAGAAATTGGTGGCACGGATGTTTCCAGCATGTTTTACGCAAAGGTTTACGCATCCAAAAGCATCTACTTGAAGTACATAAGCACTTATTACGCAGAATCCTGTTGGATCATAATTATTAATTAATGATTTACACATTAATGTGTAAATCAATGTTGCTGTGATGATTTTAATTACATTTATATTGCAGGATAGTTTTTTCTACAGAATGTCAGTAGGTTTGTATTGTATTTTAAAATATCCCAGATAATAAGTAACTAAAACTTTAAATGAACGTTATACAGTACAAAGTACAATATTTGCAGTGGAGTGAAGCAGAAAGCAGAATAACATAAACAAATACATCAAGATGACACGTAACCTACATTAAAACTGTACTTGAGTGTGTTAAGTTGCATTCCACCACTGGTCCTATCAATACTTTCATATAGTGGCGCTGGGCATTGAAAGATTGAGAGGACTCATCCGGAGCCGTTAGGCTTTAGAGGGGCTACGAGGTTCATGTTTGGGGCACGCGTCTGATTGGTGGGACTGGGCTGTGAATGAAAGGACAAGACACATGTGACGTAGTGGCCCTGAACAGCCCTTGAGGTAAGGTGAAGAATCAGACTAAAACTTGTGGCGCATCTCTTGTGCGGGCCTGCAGCCCTGGGCCTAATTTGTTCTTTTTATCTTAATTAATCTCCTTCCCTTGACTGTGATCTATCTAAATGGGAGCCTCCAGCAGTGTCTCCTCTTCTCCTTTACAGCAAACGAGAGCTGCAGTCTCGGGTTTTATTTTTATTTATCTGTTAATTGTGCTCCTAGGTCTCGCTCACACTTGGTCTCCTTCCTTTTCTTCTCGTACTTCCCGTTGTCGTGGAAACTGCAGAAAGAGAGACCTCGACGGTGCATCGCTCTCTCTCTCTCTCTCTCTCTTTCCCTCTCTGGTTCTCTGGTATCTGTGGGCTCTCTGTCAGACTTATGAGCGCATCAACACAATTAGGTCAAGACCGGTGTGATGTCACACACATTTATATACAGTCTAAATATGAGAGGCAAACAGGTGGCTGCTGTCTTAACTGCGCTCTTGGTGGATATGCAGGAACATTGTGTGCACGTACGCGGTAGCCTTATGTGGGGGTTATGGGACCGGGGGGCATGTCATTACGCACTCCGTGACAAGGAGACGGGGGACAAGCCGCCATAATCATCAAATGACTCAGGGTGAAAGATTACACTACTAATTATCTATGGGTGTAACAGATAAATCGGGGTTTAAACTGCTGTTTGTGACATCTCCATTATAAGGAGGAAAAATAGCGACCGCGTCTGTTTACGAGTGGAGATGGCTGGATCGATGGATGTGGGTCGGGTTTGATTTATGGCTACAGAGGAGGAAAACCGGTTAGATAAATAATAAAGGTGGTTGTGGTGGTGGTGGTGGTGCTAGTGGGTTAGGGGGGCACGCGTCAGAGGTCGGGGTAGCGCAGAGGACTGGGGGCCCTCGGCAACATTTAACCGCCAGCCAGCGGATGGGAGACACTTGCGGCAAAGGTGTAAACAAGCGTGAGAACAAATAGATGTGGAGGAAACGGGGAGCGTGTTTCTTGGCAACAAGCAAATGATCCCCGGCTGTATAAGTGCGTCGAGACGGACTGATCGCGAGTTTGTTTGTTCGTTTGTTTGTTTAATTTACATGCGAGAAATTTTACTTCAGTGCCAAGAAAAAAATCAGCCTAATTCTAATAAATAAGCTGCTATTTAGATCAAGATTTATTTTATTGCGCGATAGTGTGTGTAAAAGGAAAAGGGGTATCCTACCTTGCAACTAAACTGGCTCAGCGCGGTCAGAACCATCGTGTCCGGATGAGACTTTGGGTCAGCAAAATAAAAACGTCGTTTCTCCCTCAATGGTGTCAAGAGCACCTCTGTCTTCTCTGCCTCTGACTGGCGTGCTTACCCAAAAGCTTCTTGCAACTCTCGTAGCATCGCGATGTTTAGACTGCAGATACCATCCCCTCGACTCATCCCCACCACCCCACCAAAAAAAAGAAAAAAACGCAGTCCTGCGCTCACACGCGCCATTAACCTCTAATAGAGTTTAAATTCCAGCCATCTAAAGCGCTATATTGCATATTGAAGCTCCTTATTCGTATGCATATGACTCAGCAGCGCTATCATATGTCTTCGCATCTCAGGCACAGCATGCTGTGCATCTACAAGCACCCGAAAATCAGTCTGCATCTGCCAAAGGCTGCAGCAAAACATATACGTAAAAATAAACAGGCTTTCTTCAGCGTGCTTTTTTATCAGAGCAAAGTCAAAATAATTCTTACCAACAGGCGCTTTGGAGCTGATACAGCCCATATTTGCAGCTGCATGTAGAACCCTTTAGGTGAGCAAGCAATTAAATTTCTTTCCCCTAAAAGACGCGGAGCGTACCTCACTTATTGAAAGCCTCTGACTCTGCTCCTACGGAGGCTCCGACGGGTTCCGGTACGAGGCGGCAGCGCGCTGCTCTGCTCAGACCGCTGGAGTGACGCCGAGGGCGGGGGGGAGTCCAGCCATCACCTCTGATCCGTGCTTTCAGTTTCTTCTGTGTTTTTAACTTAGTTCAAATCCGTACACACAAAGAGTTTTTGCTGTTGTTTAATCAAGTTGAGTCTCTATTGGATAAGCTCCGCGTCACCTGTCGCAGGGTCGTATCCTGCTGTTCAGCACCACAGCGGACGGACAGCGCTCCGTATGGCGGCGGCGGCGTCGGCGGCATGGGTTTCAGTCCCAGCCGGGCAGTTGTAAGGGTTGAGGTCTCCCAGCTCGGTCACTGCCGGTCATTGCCACCCTACACTGTCAAAACAGTTCCCTGTACGTCAGAGGGAGAATCTTAGGACACCGACACATTGATACAAAAATCCCACGCTCAACCGCTTATATACTGTCAAATCCGAGTTTCCGCCTCCGAAGTAGAAGCGGAATGAGATGTGATTGGCTGGTGTCACCTTACATGCCAGCCGACATGAGAAAGGAAGGGAGGAGTTAGCACTGCACGCATAGGAGGAGCAAGGTGTCAACTAAGGATTTAATTTCTCCTCATCCATGCAAGAGCTGGCATAATGACAAATCAGGAACATGTTGCATATGTCATCAGGTCTAAATGGGGAAACCGCGCAGTTTGTGAAGCCTAGCGCAGTTTATGGTGTTAAGAGAGCAACAAACCCCACTTTTATTTCGTGTTTGGTGTATATGACCACAGGCTGCATGTTGGTGTACAGTGGTGCAACGATGCAGCTTCCTGTAGCAAAGAGCATGTGTGCAAAGTGACAATTTTCCCCACACAGTCTGGCACGTTTCCGAACATCAGACCCCATTTCACATCCACCTACCGCATAGTAGCCTAGCTGCAGGCTCTTTGTGACCTTCCAGTCCACGCATCCAAATATAGGCAAGCTGTCAAAGAACGAAGGGGGGGTAAAGCCTGACTTTTGTGCTCGTACATGTTCAATCCCACTTACCCATTATAGAACAATGCATTGGCAGAGGGAGGGAATAAAACGAGAGAGAGGCCTGTTGTGACCTATTTGTAAGCGACCCAAACTTGTCTATGAGCGAGTAGGTTGGTGCTGAAGCATCTTCCCTCTCCCTCCATTTCTCTTAACGCCCACCAGGACTCTAAACATAGACCCGCAGAGCTGCTGACCCACGAGGCCGCTCTACCTCCACACTGCGCCTATTACCTCATATGGAGAATAGATCCATCGCGGAGCCCTTTGAGAGGCATTTTCAATCCATTCCCAAAAAAAGGATAATGCAAAACGGCTTTGGAAATGGACGATCAGTGAGTGCGTGGTCACATGTAAAGATGTTATGTACCAATTTCCCCATTTTTACCTGCAGGCAACACAGTACTTATTTTATAAAAAAAAAAAAGAAAAATTTCAACCACATAAATGTATCCTGTAAATCGGCAGCTTTTGAGATCTGTGTTCTCCACTAGATGGAAAACAAATGTTGAAGCTGACCCCAGTGTCTTTTAAGCACCCTTCTGCAAGGGAGTTGTTTTTCCATGGTAACTCGAAAAATTCATTCAGGAAAAAAGGCCAAGAAAGAAAGAAAGAAGGTGGCTGTACCTCATGCCTTCATGCATTAGGAAACATGGCTGTCCTCTAAGAATATGGTGGCCACAGTGAACAACAAGACTAAAGTATGAGGTAAGTGAGCAAAATGCAGACTGGTTCCAACTGTAAATACACTTTATTCTACTGAGTGTTAAAAGTAAAAATGTGTTCATTTGTTCACCTTTGCAAAGTAAAGTTATGGAATGATCTGTAAGGGAATGGTCTATAAGCCTGATTATATGCTGCCGGCAGATCCCACGGGACCATGTCCATGGCGAGCTGTGCGCGTAAAGAGGCGCGATGGACACATGAGTGGATGCCTTGGTGCCATCATGTGAACACCATGGCTAAAAAATGGCCAACTTGTTATACAGTAAACACACTGAAAGTGAATGAAAAACATCAAAGTATGATTTCTTAATATGTGCCGCATGTGTCACTTTTCTCATCACACAGTCAAAACGTGGGAGGACTGTCATTAGTCACACAGGCCTATTTTTGCACACGCACGGTCGTCTCGTGTTGTGTGATTTTTACAGTTTGAACTGCAGAAGACTGTAATATTCTGCACCCACTCTCCCCGCAGTGCAGCTCCCATCTCATAACACACATAAAAGTTGCGGCAAATCCATACAGTCTGATCGACCCTGTCCGTGTTTTATCTAGTACTCTAGCGCCACCGAAAGGACAGCTGTAGTAAAGCCAGCCGTGGGAGCTGTAGGAGTGCGGAGAGCCTGTTGCGCAGTACAGTATGTGTGACTGCAGAGCAGAGGAGCAGAACACGAGGAGAAGTCATCATGAGATGTGTTTGGGCTGCAATCCTGAACAACTTGCATGTCTCATTTTCTTATGAGAAAAGGCCACAAAATGGCAAAGCACCTATTATGAAAATTCAGCACAGTATACACACACACATGCAAGGAATAAATGCACGTGTTAGAGATGTTAAAACTAATTAAAATGGACAACGTCCCTGTTATTTTTTATTAAAGTGTGCACAAATAGAGCCTGACACACTGTACATTTAAAAATTAAAAATGAATATATAGAAGGGAGAAACAGTGATTCCTATTACATTTATTCTTGTTTTAATAGCTATTATTTTTGAAATTGTTTAGAAATGTGTGATAGAAGCAGCAAAATGTCAATTTGATTCTTTAGCCACAAAAAAAGTTGGAAATTTTGTCATTTTACAGGCAACTTGCAATCCTCAGCTTCCCCTCTCTGTATGATCAAAAGCATTCCAGCGATCCACGTTTAAAAAACACGGGTGTGAGCAGGATTTCCATTCTGTTAAAAGGAGTGATCATTTGTGCCGTGATATGCCAGAGAAAGCCTGTTTAGAAAGCACCCCCCTCAGCTGAAAAACGTGTAGCTGTCCTCTTATTCAGAGAGCCCACAACAGCACACAGAACACAAGGCGAGTGATGAAACAGGAGCTTTCTGCCAGCTTCAGGCTCTCGGGGCTGCAGATAAGAAGGAGATCTTGATAAAAGCTCAGCAGATTTAGTCTCATGAAGTAAAATGAGGACAAGATGGCATTGTAGAGCTGCCTGGCTGAGTAAATGAAAAGCAGAGAAATAACCAAGAGACAGCTCTTATGTCCCAGGCTCCTTCTGCCGCTGTCTCCAGCTGTCCTATCCTCTATTGAGGGCTTTACATGAGACCCACTAAGCTCTGGAGAAGTAGAAGCAAAGAGAGGATCTGTGATTTCATTGTGTGCTTTTGATTATGGTGATATTGTTCAGATGTGTGTTTCTACCGCCACCTTAAAGCCTCTTGTTTTTGTATATCCCAGTGCGCTGTTTCATCACATGTGATATCAAAAGCTGGGGTGGTCCTCCTTATCAAACAGAAGGGAAAAACATTTATTCTCCTATGCATAATCTGCCAAAGTTATATCTGATCTCTGCTTACATTTAAATACAGTACAGTGTCAGACCACAGGTTATTCTAACAATTGAATGTTTACTTAGAAAAACCTGTGTTCACATGTTACATACAAATTGAACAAGCTAAAAAAAATTACAGGTTACATCAACTGATTTCATACGAACAATTTAATAGGTTCTAAGAAGGTTTCTGCAATCTTTCTTGCACAATTTTAATTTTATTTTAATTAAAATATGCTTGTTTGTGCATTTCAAGTGTATCTGCCTGTCCTTAAACTGAGTGTGTCCAAACTTTTGACTGGTACTGTGTGTTTTCATTTATGTACACAGGTTTTTCTCAGGATAGACACTGCAGATCTCAATGAGATTGCATGCACCGATACATCAGTCGAACATCAATGTTGGCATTGTTGGCTGATTTCTTCCTATTTGCAAATAAGAAGACATTCTCTTATCTCCGTGATCAACTTTGTTGCAGCTAAATGTCACAAAATAATGTAATAATGTCCCGAATGCCTTTAAGGCAGTTGAGTTATTGAGCAGTTGTTTGAGTTACCGTTGCCTTCCTATCAGCTCAAAGCAGTCTGACCATTCTGACCTCTGGCATCAAAAAGGCACTTTTTTCCAGAGAAACGCCGCTCACTCGATATTTTCTTTTTCTGAAAATTCTCTGTAAACCCTAAAGATGGTTGTGGAGAAAATCACAGTAGATCAGCAGTGGCCAGTGAGTGTATGTGTGCACAAGGAAAGTGGAGGTACTGATCAGAGCCATACCATTAAATTAAAGAATTAAAGTTGAAAATAAGCCTAAATTTCCCTTTGAATCTAATGTTTATATAGAGAACAGGCAAACAATAATCATTACATGTGATGTAAGAGAGCGTATATTGCAAAAAGAGATACTGTCCCCATTTGTCATGTCCTTTCTACAAATTAATATAACCTCAGTTCCAGACAAAAGACAAAACACTTCCTCTTACATCTCCTCTGAAGCTGCTGAGCTTTTCTCCACCATATGATCCATAAATGAGTCTTTTATGAACGTGTGTAAAAGATGAGAGCAGGCCCATCATCTAAAACAATGATGATGGCCTCAGGCCAGTCTAAATGAGTACAGGGAGTCAAAATCAGGTTTAACAAACTCCTAACCCCAACAGATGTCCGAAATAATTACTACAATCTGTCACCCAAGGATAAAAATAGGTGATCTTTAGATATTTTGCATTATTAATGGACTGCTGTAGTAATGTAATCAAACCAAGTCACCTCAAACCTCAGTTAATACTGCGGATGTTGGACGAGACAATCAAGGGAAGAAGGAGGCATTTTTAGACTCATCTTCTAACAGGTTAGAAAATTAGTTATGAACTGGAATCACTGGCCAATACAGTATCAGCATCCTTTGTTGATTTTAGGGATATACATGAAGACATATGAGAATATACTGTGCTATAAAATTATTTAGAGACTCAAGATGCTTAAATTAATAGCCAGTACAACTAGAGAAGCATCTTTTTGGTCCCCAATTCATTTTGTCACACAACAGGCAGCCAGGCAAATATTAAATTGTCTTCAGCCACAAGAAGCCTTGCAACAGGCAATCTGACCCAACAGAACCCAGATCACATCATCACAGAGCCAGTGTGGGACTACATGAAAAGACAGAAGACACTGATGCAGCTCTGCAAGATGCTTGGAAAGTACTTTGAAAAATGTGTGGTGTGTAAACTTGGTGCTGTTTAGTGCACTTTTTATGAAGTTAGCAAATAAAAAGGTAACCATCCAGCTCTTCTGCGGGTGATACTGAGGCGTTCAAAGCCAACTAGCTGAGTAGATCAACCAGTAAATCAGTAAGTTCTGTCTTCACCACAACAGATCAGTACAGTACCCACATCTGTCTGTCAGTCTCCTGCTCCCTCCTTCCCTCGCTCATGAACCATGAGATAACTGAACTCCTCCAGCCATTCCCAATCAAGGGTGGGCGCTCCATCCTTTTCCAGCTCAGAACCACAGCCTCAGACTTGAAGGTGTAAATTCTCAGCTCAGCCATTCCACACTCAGTTACAAACCACCCCAGTGCAAGCTGGAGGTGATCGCTCGATGGAGCCAACAGAACCACATCATCTACAAAAATAGAGACAACATATTGACTGCTGAACCTGACACCTTCAATCATATTCTAGAAATCTGAGAAAAAGTCCCTCAGCTCTTTTTTCCCCTGTGACCTAAGGGATGAGTTCATGATCTCAATTGTTAGTTTCAAGTCTTGTCAAATACAGTATGATGGAAACTTTATGGTTCCAGTTTGAGTCAACAAGGAGGAGAAAGCAGAGTGCTTTAAGGCAGGCCTAATTTTAAAACAGTAAGACAGAAGCTCACTAAACAAAGAAATAGCACTTTTATTTTGAAGTTTTACTAAATACACTTATGAGTCATTTGTCATGAATATGAAATTGGCTTAAAGGAATGTTTCAACATTTTGAAGAAATATGCTTATTTCCTCTTCAGGCCAAACATTAGATGAGAGAAGCTAAAGTCAGCATGAGATTTCATCACCTTAGCATTAAAGCTGGTAACAAGGAGGCAAAGCTCGTTTCAGTAATGTGTCTGAGGTTGTTATTTTAGCCTATAAACAAATTCATGTGACTCCTTTAGGAAGGAAGCTGATTAGCACATTCTACCAAAATGTAGCGCTGTTCCTTTAATCATGCTCCCAGCTGTGATCTGTAACAGCTTTAAAAAATGTGAACTCTAATGCAAAAAATATAAACTTTCTCCATTTTGTTTTTAAACCTCATGCTCACGGAACTCTAAATATGTCAGAGGGATTGTTTTCCTTTATTTTTTAAAGTGGAAACAAGATCATCAGAGAATGAATGTTTGTCATTCTCTTATGAACCCATAAATGTCAATAAACAACATTGGTATGTTTAAGTAATTTATATCAATAAAGTGGCAAACCAGCTCTCTAGTGAAGGACTGCTTTATTATATAACATGAGGATTCAAACAAACTGCCAGCATAAAAACTTGATGAGTTCACATTTCAGAAATTTGTTTTTATTAGGATGATTCTTTACTGTCACTGTGACGGTCCTCATCTCAGTTAATGATTTCTGTGTCTTGATTCACTCTGTCTGATCAAGAAGCTTTGCAGGCTGCAACATAACCCTGTTACCAGAAGCCACACAAGAAGTCACACCTCACACATCTTCCCTGCTGAAATGTCCTTGAGCAAATCACAGAATCCATTCTTTATAACCCTGACCTCTGACTGCAGACTCAGATCAGTGGAAAAAATAGATCTTACATGAGGACTGTGAGAGCCAACACAGCACTAAGGAGGCTACTGAGCAAAGCTGTTGAGGCACTACATCATAAACCCAGATAAGATGAATCTACTTAAAAAAAAAAAACAAGGTAACTTGTTGCCTTATATTTTTTTAAGCAATGAAGCATTAGTTGAATAAGTGCAGTGGACTATGTTCAATGTACTTGAGGCCTTTTTGGAATGGAATGAAAGATTTAAGTTGAATGTACTAATAACAGAGTTTCAGTAACTGAAGATATTTAGTTTAAGCAATCATTCACCACCCATTTATTTAACTAAGCTTGTTAAGTAAGCACTACTCCATTACCAATTGAACTAAATTGTATGTTCTAATTGACCAAACTTATCTTTTATAGTTCTTAAAAATCAAAATATGCCTTTAGGTTTGTTTGTTTGTTTGTTTTTTTTTGGGGGGGGGGGCTATCCCAGCTGACACAGGGTACACCCTGTACAGGTTGCCAGCCTGCTGCAGGGCTAGCACAGAGAGACAGACAACCATTCACACCTATGGGCAATTTAGAGCAACCAATTGACCTAACCCCAGTAACTTTGAACTGTGGGAGGAAACCCACGCAGACACAGGGAGAACATGAAAACTCCACGCAGCGAGACACCTGGGAATCAAACCCAGACCTTCTAGACATCATTCTGCACCACCGTGCTGCCCAACAAAGCTTTTTGGCAGGTGCAAAACCCGATGATATTAAGTTGTTTGAATTCAAACACATAATTACAATAAGATAGACCATTAAAAAAAGTACAGTCTACTCAGAATTGATAAGTAATGTAGCAAAATGACAGATGTTTACGTAATATAAACTCAGTTTATTTCAGTAAAAGCTGCTGATTGGACTTAAAAACACAATTACAATAAAAAAGGATATGAAATAGCTCAGCTTACTCAGAATTAACAAGTAATGTTCATGTATTAGGCAATTTTAAGTAATATGAACTCAATATTTTTAAGTCGAATCAAAATCTGGGTTTACAATGTAACTCTTCCACTAGCTCTGGCCCTGTTCTTGTCATTCCCAAAGGCTGCACGAATAGCCTGCCCGTCACAGTGCCTTAGGTCGTCACCCACACAGGCAGCGTAGGCCATGGCGTGGGCAATGTAGTTTTGCTCATTGACACCCTGGAGCAGGTGGGCCATGGGTCCACGGGCCAGCACTGCCACATCCTCTCCACTGTGGGTTGTTGATCCTACGGGGACAGCAGCCTGCTGGATGTAGTCTTTCGTTTCTGAAATAGATGGAGAAACAGTACAAACAGCTAGTTCATTCAAATGTTGTTACAGCCCCATTTAAATTTAAAACCGGTCTGATCGATAATATCAACTGCTGATTGTTAAAGGAGCATATTAGCAGACCAGAGATTTATCTAATATACTGAATTCTGTCAAACAAAGATGTAACAAGTGTCTTACTGGTGTCAACATTGCGGATGTCAGGGCGTTTGCCATTAATGATTTTGTGTCCGGGTCCGTTGCCGTACATCAGCGTGGTGAATGGCAACATGTCTTCAGCCCACAATGGAGATTTACCTGGAAGACAAAAACATTATTTTTGATTTATCTTTCCATTTTTTTCTGTTTCTTTGTGCCTCAGAGTGCTAAACAAACACACACACACACACACACACACACACACACACACACACACACACACACACACACATCATGCGTACACAAACACACGTGCGAAGAGGGGTTTCTTGATCCCAAGGGTGCTGCAGGAGGTCTAGAGCTTGTTGACGATCTCAGCGTTTCTCTCCAGATGAGCCATTAGCCAGGCGAGTCTCCCTGCTGATGAAGAGCTCGGAGTTTCACAGTCACATTAATCACTGCTGCACCGCTGGGAGGAGGAAGAGGAGGGTAAAATAAGGATAGGAAAGAGGGAGCGCAAAGGTGTGAAAAGTATGACACAACCACAGCTCAATCAATACAGGCTTTGAAGACTGATAGTGATACAGTACAATGGTAGTATTACTGGGGGGGAAGCAGCAATTGCAGCAAGCAGCAGCCTCCAGGGCCCAGAAACAAAGTGCCAAACAGCTGCAGTTCCAAGCAATAGAGTCCAGTTACAGTAGAACTTCATGTTAAAGTGTCCAACTTTGCAGCATTGTAAAATATGCCTGCACTGGTACAAAAAAAAAAAAGGGTTTTGGTGTCTTCCATATTCCAGACTGTACTGGGAGTGATTTTTTTAGAACTCATCCATCTGGATACTGGAGCAAGCTGGTTTGAATGACAGGTGTCTGGCACAGGCTGTTCTAGCCGATCACCCTGCTGGTCTTCACCTCCATAAACAGGAGTCGCTGAACTACACTTCTTAATTGTGTTTGCGCTACTGGTACCTTTTGCAGCATTTTTAGCATCCTACTAATAATATGACCTTACATGAAGTGCACACTGTCCGGGAAATTTAGCTGGCATATTTTACAGAACCCACACAAACAAGGTTACATATGTTATTACTGAGTGTTTTTGCCAAACATGACCTTTTAAATCAGAATTCCCTTCAAAGGTGAGACCTGCAAAATCTTTATGTTGCAGTCATACAGTGAGGCTGCTAACGTGAAAATGTAGGTTTTGCAGCTCTTGGTGCAGCAGCTGTAAAACAGAGCAAGTAAAGGAAATATCTAATCTAACCTGAGCGTCATTCACAGCATCAATCATAAGTTAGAACTTGTGGTATATGGTGCTGTAAAACATATTACCAAGGTGACTCATTTTCATACATTTACTTCATGTTAAATACTAAAGTTGAGAAGTTAAGTGACATTCCTGAAATGCTTTGTGGAAGTGGGATTTAAATTCTGGCACATGAAATATTCTTACAAATGCAGTGCTTGAATTTAAGTTCCAAACACGTTTCATTGAAGTTCATCATTTTTCACTACACACTGACTGCAGCAATAAAGTAATAAACTGGCAGGCTTCATAACTGATACAGTCATAGTAAAAAAGAAAGCATACCCTCCTTCATTCTAAGGTTTTCCATACTGGGATTTGATCTGGTCCTCGATCATCAACAAGTATGAGCACCTCTATAAAAGCAGAAGTTTTGGCAGCTTGCTGGTCTGGAGCATTCAGGTGTGTTAGCACAATACCAAAAAGGAAAGACATCAGCAGTGATCTCTGAGAAGCTGCTCATCAATGTGGGAAGAGTTATAACAAACAATTTGAAGTCCATCATTATACAGCGAGAAAGATTATTTACAAATGGAAAACATTCAAGACAGCTGTCCATCTTCTCAGGAGTGAATGTCCCAGCAAATTTAGACTGTTTAGACTGCAAAAAACCCTGTCACGGCCAGCCACCCACTGCTAACTGTGTAGAGTATGCAGAGGTGAGGACCCAAATACAAGACACAGAGGCAGTGAGATCAACTTAAAACAAGCCATGTAGTGGGATGATGAATCCAAAAGCAGCAAAACATAAGGGAGAACTGAGGAATACAAGAACTAAACGTAACACAAGGAAATTAACTAGAATTAAATGCTGGGAAACACACCGGGGCAGACAAACAAATGAACTGACAAGGGACGAGGGGAGACTGAGACAATAAACACACAGGAGAATGATTAGAGAAGTGAGAGAACAGGTGAACAGAATGATGCAAATGAGAAAAGGGGAAGCAAAGCAGGACACAAGGCACACACGACAAACATGACACCATATGGGGCGAGAGACACACTGAGACAAGAGACTCTAAACTCTAAAGCCATTGGCAACTTAAGGATACATGGAACAATAAACAAACAAACCAAGACTGAACTAGGGATAAACAAATGCACGAAGGAATGTATGAAACAATATGACTTTAAATGAACCACTGATAAAGCAAATAAACTAAGTACAAAAGTGCATTAAAGAAACACAGGGTAATAGACCCGGGACTATGACAGTCCCAAGAGCTGCATCTCAGACTTTACAGACCTCAGTTAGCATGCATAAATGTTAAAGTTTGTGACAGTACAATCAGAAAAAGACTGAACAAGTATGGCTTGTTAGGAAGGGTAACCAGGAGAAAGAATCTTCTCTCTAAAAAGAAGATGGCAGCACAGCTTTTGGTTTGTTTGTAAAGCTGCATCTGAACAAAGCACAAGACTTCTGGAACAATGTCCTTTGGACCAACAAGACCAAAATGGAGATGTCTGGCCATAATGCACAGCACCACGTTTGAGGAAAACCAAATACACTATATCACCTCATACCAGCTGTCAAACGTGGTGGTGAAGGGGTGATGATTTGGGCCATGAACTCCTCTGTATACCAAGGTGCTGTAATGGCCCAAAGTCCAGATTTCAGTGTGATTGAAATGCTGTGCATGGACCTTAAGAGAGCTGTGTGTAAATGAAAGTACACAAAACTCAGTGACCTGAAGCAACACTGTAAAGGAGATTGGGCCAAAATTCCTCTACAACAATGCGAGAGACCGACAACGTCACACAGAAAACCATTACTAAAGTTATTGCTGCTAAAGGCAGTTCTACAAACTATCATGGGCTTAATTTAGTTTTTCTCACACTGCTTCTGCATTTTTCTGTTAAATAAATAATGATATGGTGTATTATACTGTATCATGTGCTGCTGTTCATCTGAGGTTGCAGTTACCTCATTCAAAGAGATGTAAGGCCTAAATATTTTTTGTCTATGAGCTGTAAAACATTAGAACGTAAAAAGGGTGTACTTTTCTTTACTATGACTCTAGGCCCATTGTGGTTTATTAATTCTCATTTATGATTTCCAAAAATACCCCCCACCCACACACACACACACACACACACACACACACAGATTTTTTTCACAGATTCTTACCATGTCTATTAACATATAGTATTATTTGAGCAGGTTTAAGGTTCTTCCTCTTACTTCAGTACAGTGGACATAAAATGGATTTTTCTGGTGTATGCAGCTTTTTGAAGAAAAAAAAAGATCTGTCTTAAAATTCAGCAGAATCCTGACTTTCCAAAAAACAGTCTCACTGTCACCCACACACATATTCACTTGATGGAAATCTTAAAGCCTGGGACAAAGGAACCAAAGTTAACTGCACATGTAAACAGTGCTTCGTTAAACTGGATTTTTCATTGCACCAATATAAAGCTTTATTTGGTATTAGATATTCCTCATGAGGGATATATAATGAGCACAGCTGTTACTAATATTCTTATTAGTAGCTGTTAATACAAATGGTGTCCCTGATGTGTTGCATGAGTACTGAGTAAGTACACAGTGTAATAGTTAGTGATGCACCTAAAAGGGGATTCAACTATTCTGCATTTTGGTTATTTACATTTGTGCTTTTTTGTTCTGTGACACGTCAAACTGTATTCTATGAAAAAAAGGACATCTCTCAGGTCTAAAGCCTTTAATAAAAGTGAAAAGTGAGGAAGGGGAGACAGAGTCGAAGAGGTAAAGGACACATAAGATCAATAGGGAGACCCTTTAAAGGGAGAATAACAGGTGAGAGAGATTAAGGAGAACTTAAAGGAAAAAATGTAGAAGAGAGGCTATCATCAGTGCTGAGATAGGTAAAAGGAAGACAGAAGAGGGAGAAAGCAGAGGACTGAAATAGAAAGGCAAGCAGGAGAAAGGCTGCCAGTAATATGTGTTTACCCTGGCTGTAATTGCAGACAGAGACAGCAGATGAAATGTCAAGCTGCTGGTGGCAGAGGCATACTGAAGCTGTGAGGACACAGGCAGTAAGAGGCATCTCACTCACACACACACACACACAAGCACACACACACACACACACACACACACACAACAGGCACAAAACGCTGCCGCAGGTGTCTGTTGTCATAGTGGATAAACACACCTGGAGGGGGTAATGGAAGCATGGAGGAAAGGATTTGGGGGGGAGAAAACTGTGAAAAAGCTTCAATGTAACTTTCTGGTACATCAATGATACAAAATCTCTGTATCTGAAAGATTTAGCAAGAACATTTTTAGATGAAAGAATTGCAGGAAGTCAGTTAATAATTACCCAGAATGCTTTGTCCACGAAACGGGTAGCCATTGAAGGTAAGAGGTTGAGAGTGGTCTGCCATCACTACAGTGAGAGTTTCATGCTCTTTGGTGAGTTCAAGGCCCTTGGCAATAGCAAGGTCAAAAGCAAGAGTCTCATGGAGTGCCATGGAGGCCCGGCCAGCATGGTGAGCCTGGTCAATACGCCCACCTGAACACAGGGAGGAAAAGGTTAAGCACAGTGGCATCTTCTTAACTGTTCAAGAAATGCAGCCATTATTATACATTTTCAGGGACTCAAAAATAATTGGACAAACTAGCATAATTATAAAAAAAATAAGCCTGTGAAAGTGGGGGACTATATATAAAAATGGCTGTAATTCCTAAACAGTTCATGAAATGCTTTTACTTAAATCTGAGCGCCTCCACTTCACATCTTGATTATTAGATAAAAAATCCACTGTAGTGGTGTACAGAGAAAAAACTACACAAAAATGTGTCGTTGTCCATACAGTCAGGGACCTAACTGTAGTTTCTGAAGTGATGTTTGTTTAGCATGTAAATGAAATGCAACCTATCCTTAACCCTGGATACTCTTCTCTCACACTGATTCCCAAGAACAATTTTCAAACGCCAACAATCACCTACTCTGAGCTCACAGGGTAAGGCCCCAGTCACGCAGACCTATACACCTTTTGGTAGGTGCCTGGTTACCACTGGAAAAATGAGTATGTGCCGACCGGACTCAAGTGTATGGCTTGGGTTGCACTTACCCAAATGACTTAAAATAAACTCTTGAAAGGTTCTATCTACTCCAAATAAAACTCCAAAGACTGTGTAAATCTCCATGAGAAACTGTTAACCATACTGTAATTTTAATGAGTTATCCAGTCTGTATATTATCCCCCTGGCGGTAGTTACATTTCAGAGTTGAACCTTCTCTGAAGACAGTGCAGGTGAGGGTTTTTTTTTTTTTTTGGGGGGGGGGGGGGGGGGGGGGGGGGGGGGGTGCATTAGCACATCTCCCCTTCCTGTCCTCTCCACCAGCTATATCGGAAAGTGAAGTAGACCCCAGCTAATAAGTTGTGATCTCGGCGAGCTGTCAGTGATTGGGTGCACCATATGTCTGCTTCTATTTATACATTCGCCTCTTATTTTAAAGCCACTGTGAAGACACTCAGTGGCACCGCAGAGTCCCCAGGCAGCTGCCTCAGATTAAAAGAGAGATAGATGAGGAGGCCGGAGAGGCAGCCGTGTGGAACACTGCGACAAACTCATTGAGCTGTATGCAGAATCAATGTCAACAGCAGGTACACACTCTTCTCTAACATGATGTAATCTGGAGGTTGTCACTATAGCACATACCACAAAGATCAATTTATCCCAACCAAGCACTGACATTGGATGCATACTAATATTTAAGCAAATCACAGTTACTTAGTTATTTAACTGTCACTTGGTTTGCCATTATGATTATTACATGATTCAACTGATCCTCCTATTTTTAATTAGTATCTCTCAGAGGATTTGATTATCCAGTGTTTGTTGGATTAAGTGATGGGAGTGTGTAGAAAGTGGATGAAGCTCCTGTCCTCACCCTCCACTAACAGGAAAAAGCCTTTAGGGTTCTTCTGCAGAATGCGGATGGCCTTTTCGGTGGTCTCGACGATGGACGGATCCATGCTTGGGTCCCTCTCTTCCTCAAAGCGGAGATCACCAGGTTCGAACAGAGCTGGAGAGGAGAGAGGGAAAACTAGATTAAAATTGCACTATATTTATCAGCCATCAGTGGAGGTGCAGTGGCTAGGAAAGTCCTATTTTTCTCCTCCTACTATTACTACTATTTTCAGCATACAGGAACTGAAAAATCACAGAGCAGGGGAAAACCCAAAATATAGCAGCAAGCCAGCCCTCAGTCCATAAAAAGCACAATGACTGGATCTCTACACCTCCTATGCACCGTCAAACACCACAAGTTTACTGACAATACCTGCTAAGAACAAATATATTGGAGCATTTAGCTGCTAAAGGGTCAGATATTTTCTAAAACAGAGTTAAAACCCAGCAAACCTTTCAGTGCGGAACCACTGTGGACTGTCTTTTCTCATGGTCTAGTCTTCTAGTCTTGACTGAAAAATAGTTAAAAAATGAAAGCTGTGCCAATTTTGAAGATGCAAGTTTGCTGTCTGCTGGATGTGCTGGATTTTCAACATTGCCTGGATGTCCTCGCTGGATTTTTTTTTTTTTTTTAGCAAAGTAACATATGGCTTCAAGAATCATTTCAGATAGATTGTTTTTTTCCAATGGAACAAAATGAAACAAAACAGTGTCGACTGAAAAAAGGGTAGAAAATCGAAGAAAAAAAGCAGCCTACAAGGGTATCTCAAACTACTGAGTACTGAAGCCAAGGACCATTTCTTAGGCCTCAGTCACACAGGCCTAGAGACTAGTCAGTGGCTCCCTGATAACCACCAACCACCAGTGAAAGATGTGTATTCCCCAAAAGGCTGGCGAGTGATTAAGGAAAGCTGTCTGCTCTCACAGGTGAAATTGGTCACAAAAAGGTATTCAGTGCTGCACTGAAAACTTCCTTGTATTTAGTTTGGATGTTAAGAGGTTGTCACAGTTGCCCATAGTTCTATGGAAGATTCCGACTTGTCTGCAAATGCTCGCCAGCTACTCACTAAGAGGTGGTAAAACTGTGACGAGTGCAATGCAAAGCAGAAATGGAGACCAATCACCTTCAAAGTAAAAGTTGTATTTTTTGAAACGTATTAGTTTCAGTGGTAAACGATAACTTTTACTTTTACCTCTTTGGGTCATACTTTTTCAAGTTAAATACTGCTCAGAGGTTAAGTAACAATCAGAAGAAGGATTTTGGTACAGCACCCAATTTCTCAAAGAGAATTCACTTTGCGACTGCCAGCAACCTCCAGCAGTCACTCGCCAACCAGTCAAGGAATACATATTTTTCCTAATGACCAGTGATTGCCACGGGGGTTACTGACCTGTTTTTAAGCCTGTATGACTGAGACCTTATCCAGAATTTACACATAAAGTTGCTACGGAAAGTTTCCAGACCCCTTTAAATTTTTCACTCTTTGTTTCATTGCAGCCATTTGCTAAAATCAAAAAAGTTCATTTTATTTCTCATTAATGTACACTCAGCACCTCATCTTGACAGAAAAAAAAACAGAAATGTAGACATTTTTGCAAATTTATTAAAAAAGAAAACTGAAATATCACATGGTCTTACGTATTCAGACCCTTTGCTGTGACTCTCATATGTAACTCACATGCTGTCCATTTCTTCTGATCCTCCTTGAGATGGTTCTACTCCTTCATTGGAGTCCAGCTGTGTTTAATTAAACTGACTGGACTTGATTAGGAAAGGCACACACCTGTCTATATAAGACCTCACAGCTCACAGTGCATGTCAGAGCAAATGAGAATCATGAGGTCAAAGGAACTGCCCAAGGAGCTCAGAGGCAGAATTGTGGCAAGGCACAGATCTGGCCAAGGTTAAAAAATAATTTCTGCAGCACTCAAGGATCCTAAGAGCACAGTGGCCTCCATAATCCTTAAATGGAAGAAGTTTGGGATGGCCAGAACTCTTCCTAGACCTGGCCGTCCAGCCAAGCTGAGCAATTGTGGGAGAAGAGCCTTGGTGAGAGAGGTGAAGAACCCAAAGATCACTGTGGCTGAGCTCCAGAGATGCAGTAGGAAGATGGGAGAAAGTTCCACAAAGTTAATTATCACTGCAGCCCTCCACCAGTCAGGGCTTTATGGCAGAGTGGCCCGACGGAAGGCTCTCCTCAGTGCAAGACGTATGAAAGCCCGCATAGAGTTTGCCAAAAAACACATGAAGGACTCCCAAACTATGAGAAATAAGATTCTCTGGTCTGATGAGTTGAAGATTGAACTTTTTGCCATTAATTCTAAGCGGTATTGTGGAGAAAACCAGGCACTACTCATCACCTGCCCAATACAATCCCAACAGTGAAACATGGTGGTGGCAGCATCATGCTATGGGGGTGTTTTTCAGCTGCAGGGACAGGACGACTTGATGCAATTGAGGGAAAGATGAAGCACAGAGATATCCTGGAAGAAAACCTCTTCCAGAGTGCTCAGGACCTCAGACTGGGCAGAAGGTTCACCTTCAGACAAGACAATGACCCTAAGCACACAGCTAAAATAACAAAGGAGTGGCTTCGGAACAACTCTGTGACCATTCCTGACTGGCCCAGCCAGAGCCCTGACCTAAACCCAATTGAACATCTCTGGAGAGACCTGAAAATGACTGTCCACCAACGTTCACCATCCAACCTGACGGAACTGGAGAGGATCTGCAAGGAAGAGTGGCAAATCCCCAAATCCAGGTGTAGAAAACTTGTTGCATCATTCCCAAGAAGACTCATGGCTGTACGAGCTCAGAAGGGCGCTTCTACTCAGTACTGAGCAAAGACCTTTTTTAAGCCCTGACCAAATCACTTTGGTACATAAATCTGACTAAAAATCTAATTAAACTACAAACAAAATCAAAACTTCAAACTCAAGAAATAATGCAGAACTAAGCTGGAACATAATGATGCCTGACTCCACCATCCCTCCAGCCTGCATGTGCAATCTTTTTAATCAGTCTGATTTATTAGCAGGGTCTTTTGTTGAAGGGAAAATAGGTTTGCCTCATCTGACTAACTGAGAATGCAGTTTAATTGTATATGAATACAGTTTTTAAGAGACAAGGTTGGAAAAACATGCGAGAGTAAAGAAAGGGGAACAAGAAAAAAACAAAACATACCCATAAGGTAGTCAGTGGTTTCAGGGTCAACAGCATCAAAATCTGTTTTATTCCACACATAGTGGGCAACCTGTGACACACAGGAATACATACAGCCATCAAGAGTGGAAGCAGAATAGCAAAAGTGGTTGTGCTTGTTATTAGTCACTGAATGACTCACTGGCAAACTGAAGGAAGCAGCTTTGTGTGTAAAGTAAAGGACACTCAACTGATATAAAAAGAACTATAAAACCTCCTGCAGGTTTCTATACTAATATCATGAAGGTAATCACGTTTCTGACAAAAAAAAAAGCAACAGAAAATGCAAATTGTTATGTGTTTATCCCTGGTTTCCTTTAAATGTAAACTCCCCTGATACATCATAATGTTGCTGAATGTCTCCAAAAAATCAAATGTGGACACTAAAAAGGTCAATCACATTATTGTAAACTCTGAGGGTGAAACCTGACATACAGTCATTGTAAAAAGGAAGTGTGCCCTCTTAAATTTTACATATCAGGTCATATAAAAATTCTTAACAGATCTTAAGATTAGGTTAATGCAAAATGTCATTGTTATTATGTAACAAAAAAATTAAGAGGTGTGTGAAAAACTGCACGCAGAGGTTTTGGCAGTTTGGTGGTCTGGAGCATTCAGGTGTGTGCTAACACAATGGAGGAGGAGAGACATCAGCAATGATCTTAGTGAAGTAACTGTTGCTCCCCATCTATCTGGGGATGGTTATAAGGTCTTTTCAAAACAATTTGAAGTCCATCATTCTGCAATGAGGAATATTATTCACAAGTGGAAAACATTTAAGGCAGCTGTCCATCTTCCCAGGAGTGGACACCCCCAGCAAACTCCCCCAGAGGCCAGAAAACTATGAACTACATCTCAGACTCTACAGGCCTCAGTTAGCATGTTAAATGTTAAAGTTCATGATAGTACAATCAGAAAAAGACTGAACAAACATGGTTTATTTGGAAGGGTTGCCAGGAGGAACCCTCTTTTCTCTAAAAAGAACGTGGCAGCACAGCTTAGGTTTGCAAAGCTGCATCTGAACAAAGCACAAGACTTCTGGATCAATGTCGTTTGGGGAGACGAGACCAAAGTGGAGATGTTTGGTCATAATGCACAGAGCCATGTTTGGCGAAAACCAAATGCACCGTATCGGCACAAACACCTCATAGCAACTGTAAAGCACGGGGGTGGAGTAGTGATGACATGGGCTCATTTTGCAGGCACAGGCCCTGGGCAGCTTGCAGTTATTGAGTCAACCATGAACTCCTCTGCATATCAAAGGGTTGTGCATTTTGGCTTAGTTTTGTTGAATCATTAATGACACTATGCCATGTGTTGTTGATCATCTGAGGTTGTATTTACCTAATGTTAAGACCTAGAAAGGGCCAGATGATTTTTCTTATGTCCTGATGCGTAAAACTTTAGATATGAAAGAGGGCATATTCCACACCTTGCCACATTACTTGCTTTTTATCTGTTATTATAAACAAATGTGTTTTACCTTCCCAGTTTTCAAGTTCTGCCACTCTTGTATCAGGTTGTGCCCATCTTTTCTTTTGCCGTTTGAAAAGTAGTCCATGGGGTATTCTGGGTCCTTGGTACCAATAGGGGTCATGTACTTTCTACCGCCACCGATGATCACCTGAAAACACACACACACACATTTAAATGCAATTCAGCCTTTCAGAAACGTAATATATATACAGTTAAAAACAGAAGCATACATCAATGTCTGTGTTGTTGATGAGCTGGAATGCGATGTCTTTGCAGCCCTCTTTCTTGGCAGAATCAGGCATATCAGCATCACTGTACCACTTCCTGCTGGCACTGTGGGCGCAAGACTGAAGACACTCGGTGTGATAGCTGTAAGACGAGCCACGTGACATCAAGTTATCAGAGACTCGTGGCTTCATGAAGTGTTGATGTGAGATTAGAAATCTCTCTCTCGTGTGTCTGAGGGATCAAAGTTCTTTATGCTCATTTGGAAAAGAGTGTTGAAACTCAAAAGTCCTAACAGACATAACAGTCTAAATTGTGCACTGTATGTGGCAACAGTTGGTTGATTAAACAATTAGCCAATCTACAGGCAATTAATCCAAACAGTTATGAAAACTAATTGTTTTTTAAAAAATTAAAGAAATGTGCTTGTGGGATGTCAAGTGTGAACGCAGAGCCTCACATCAGCGCTTCATCACGGGTTCTCGCAAATCAGGAATTTTTGCACAATTTGCTAGATTTGATTAATCAACAACATAAAAATCTAACTGATATCCAATTTTAATTCTCCAGCAGTTCAAGGCATTCCTGTTTCCTAACAGCTCAGCAGGGTTGTTAATAAAGGAAAAAGAAAAGCAGAGTTTTCAGTAAAGAAAAACCCTCTTGTGATGTCTCAGAGTTATCTCACAACTGCAAGAGGCTCCAGGTGTTCCTTGCCAGAAACAGAAACCATTTGAGAACTGTGGAAGGACAGGACTGTTTCCAAAATGCATTTTCATAACATTACATATAATTGTCTTCAGGCCAGCGGGGGGAAAAAATTGGCTCCCTGTAACATTCACACACCTGAGCATCAGTCTCCAGTGCAGTGCTGGGGTCAGGGCCATGACACGCTGCTTGTGTGCGTGTTATGAGATATTTATGGCTACTGATAACAGTGGAACACGATAAGAGAGTCAAGGTGCTTCCCTGTGCAGCACATTATGCTGTAGTGGAGCCTGAGGCTGCGAGCTGCTGTTGCTCCCAGCTCCCTGGTGGCCCCTGTAATACCACTCTGACAGGGCACTGCAGCTCACAGCAGAGCGTTCAGCTGTAAAATCAGGTTTTGTTGAGGCTGTGTAAGACCTGGGGGATTTTCCTTTGACAGAAGCTAGAACTTAAATGTGACACGCAGGGCTGTGTCAGGTATCCGCCTGCTCTTTGTACAAGAGTCACACAATGCCATTTGTTGCTTCAATCACAGCATCTTTTAAATTCTCATCCTCTGAGTGTCATCTGTGCAACAATGAGATGTATTTGTTAACATGAGCCTATTTACATGTGATGAATATTACATTACCATTAGTGTAACATCTATTTTATAAATCTTTTATTAGTCCCTTAAATATTATAATGCATCATTTTAACCCTTTTCTTTCTTTGATCTTGAGGTGTCTTGTTTTTAGGCTTCAGTTAAATTCCTGTTTAAAGGAATTTTGTTTTTAGGCTTTAGTTAAATTCCTGTTTAAAGGAATTTTATTGCATTTATGATCATTTGCTATAGATGTTGGCTCTTTCGCTGAATTACCTGTCAACAAGAAAACTGCAGCAGTGTTTTCTGAAGCATGTCAATTGAATAAAAATGCTAATTTAAATGTTTTTTTCTGCACTGCTTTGTGACTCTCATCATCCACATTTGCTGTCATTTTTATGTAAATGTTTCTGTTTCCATTTTTCTGCCTCTGACATTAAAAAAAAATATGGCGTAACCTTTTTTAAAATTTCACTTCCAAAGCTCTGAGTGGCTCAGCAGTTTTTCCAATTCAAAGAAATGTCATGGACCACAGCATAAAACTTTTTCCAATTTATGGTTTAAACATTCATCCATCTTATACCCCAACTTAGTAATTTTTTCTACTGGGGCATTCAATCAACTATAGGAAACTTCCTGATCTTTTTGATATGAAAATGCTCAAAAGCAAAGTAGTATAATTCTGACTGTGGTTACAAGTTCTGTTGTTTGTCATCTTTTGACTCTTGGAGTCAACCACTGACCAAACTGCTGTATATAAACTATTTTGCCAAAAGTATTCACTCGTCTGCCTTCAAACACACATGAACTTGAGTGATGTCCAATTCTTAATCCATAGGGTTTAATATGACATCTGTTCAGCCTTTGCAGCTATAACAGCTTCAACTCTTCTGGGAAGGCTTTCCACAAGGTTTAGGAGTGTTTATGGGAATTTTTGACCATTCTTCCAGAAGCAGATTTGTGAGGTCAGACACTGATGTTGGATGAGAAGGCCTGGCTCACAGTCTCTGCTCTAATTCATCCCAAAGGTGTTCTATCGGGTTGAGGTCAGGACTCTGTGCTGGCCAGTTGAGTTCTTTCGCACCAAACTCGCTCATCCATGTCTTTATGGACTTTGCTTCCTTCACTGGTGCACAGTCATGTTGGAAAAGGAAGGGGTCATCCCCAAACTGTTCCCACAAAGTTGGGAGCAGGAAATTGTCCAAAGTTTCTTGGCATGCTGAAGCATTAAATGTTCCTTTCATTAGAACTAAGGGGCTGAGCCCAACTCGTGAAAAAAAAACTCTACACTTCGCACAATGCAGTCAGACAAGTACCGCTCTCCTGACAACCGCCAAACCCAGACTTCTCCACTGGACTGCGAGATGGAGAAGCATGATTCATCAGTCCAGAGAACACACCTTCACTGCTCTAGAGTCCAGTGGCAGCGCACCTTACACCACTGCATCCAATGCATTGTATTGTGCTTCGTGATGTGGGCTTTGATTCAGCTGCTCATCCGTGGAAACCCATTCCATGAAGTGCAATCACTTCCACTTTGTTATAATACCACTAACAGTTGACTGCGGAATATTTAGTAGTGAGGAAATTTCACGACTGGACTTGTTGCACAGTTGGAATCCTATCATGGTACCACACTGGAAATCACTGAGCTCCTGAGAGCGACCCATCCTTTCACTAATGTTTGTAGAAGCAGTCTGGATGCTTAGGTGCTTGATTTTATACACCTGTGGCCATGGAAGTGATTGGAACACCTGAATTCAATGAGCTGGATGGATGAGTGAATGCTTTTGGCAATATAGTGTATGTGACATGGCTATTGTGCCTCATGCTCTGATGAAACCAACAAAGCCAAACTGTTAGCATGTTTGTTGATATGGCCAAAATATTTTGGTGAATCTTAGATTTGCCAATTTTTCTTGAAGTTTTGTACAAGTGCTTCCCATACCTTTGGGTATTAAAGAACCTATTACTACTATTTGCAACTCCAGTTTAGCACCGTGGAAGAAAACACTGGTAAAGCAAATCAAAGCATGAAGCAATGATTATGGGTTGCTTTCTTTTGGTGGCTCACCAGCATCTTTGGCCCACTTCAAGATGGACGTGACCTCATTGCCCTTCTGAGTTTTGCAGATTCCGTTGCGAGCCGCAGCGTTCACTCCAATGATGTTCAGGTTGGTTTTCACCCCACACAAGTACGCTGTGGCTGTGGCTGCACTGTCTGCAATCTGGAAGTCCACACTGTAAGTCTGCACAGCACGAGCCCACACACACACACACACACACACAAAGACAAGCTTAAATAAAATATACTGCCAGGGAAAAAGTGTTTAAACTTTAATGACTTGTGTGAAATAACTGCTGTTGTGGCAGAAGATGATAACAGCAAAGAGAAAAAACAGAACGTAAGAAAAATGGGATAATGATCAACAAATACAGGAATCTGTCGGCTATAATCTATCAAGTAAAATCTGATTATATTAGTTACAAGCTTTTGCTTTCCTAAAGCAAATATAATGCATTCATTGCTACTTCCTTACGCCATATGTGACAATTTGTACATTTTTTTGGAATTTGCATACATTTAGCCAGTTCTCATCTCATATCAAACAACTACTCTCTCGTTCCCATTTTCCTTGGATTCTGTAGTGAGTTGTGTTTTTTTTTTTCTCTTTTTTTTTTGTCAATAAAGCTTTATCAATTCTAGAGATTGCACACTTAATTGAATCATTTTGGTAAGCACATAAAAATATTTTCGATATTGGGTCACCAAGGTCTGTTCTATTTATAAAGTTATGTTCAATGTAATTAAACTCAGGGTCATAGACACCACTGAAGTATTTGAAATTTATCATCTAGTTTACAGTACTGGGCAAAAGTCTTGAGCCACCATTCATTTCTTTATATTTATTGAAATGTGCAAACAAATAGAAATACAGTTTATAAGGCAAAAACAGAGTTTGTACAATTATATTGAGCTTGAAAGTCTATATTCGGTATGACCACCTTTATTAGGCTATATACACAGCCTGAACTCTCTGAGGCAGCTCTCTGTAATTTCTTTAAGTAGTCTTCAGGAATAGTTCTCTAGGCTGCCTTTTGTTCTGTTATCTGTCAAGATGATCTCACACTGCTTCAATAATGTTGAGTTCTGGGATCTGGGGAGGCCAATCCATCACTGATGGTGTTCCATTGGGTGTTTTCTTATCCAAGTATGTTTTTACTGCATTGGCAGTGTGTTTGGGATAATTTTCAAACTGAAAAAAATGAAGCTGTTGCCAGTCAGGCTCTTTCCAGATGGTACTGCATGGTGATTCAAAATCTGATGGTATTTTTCTGTGTTCATAATTCCATTTAGCCCCAACCCATGACAGAGCCTCCACCTCCACCGCCTGTAGACACTCACTGCTGTACCTCTCTCTTGACCTTGTCATAAACATACTGACGATGATTTGAGCTAAAAAGTTCAAATTTGGATTCATCACTCCAGAAGACCTGCTGCCACAGATTTTTAGTCCAGTTCTTGTGTGATTTGGCATGCCTCAGCTTTTTCTCCCTGTTTCCCTTCCTTAAGCGTGACTTCTTGACAGCCATTCTTCCACTGAGACCATTTCTGATGAGGCTTCAATTTACAGTAGATGGATCAACTGAAGGGCCAGATGAATCTCTCAGGTTGCTGTGTCAGGTCTTTGCTGGATTTTTTCCTGTTTCTAAAGGACATGATACTGTTCATCCACTATAGATAGTTGTTCAGGCCTGCCTTTTGTCCTCTAATTGTCCAGTTTCCTCAAATTTTTTTAATGGCGCACTGGATGCTGTGCTGAGATACGTGAAGTTTTTGAATAATAGCTCTTTTGAATCACCTTGTTGGTGCAAAAATACCATTTTATGCCTGTCAAACTGTGTTATCTTATCTTTGGCTTTTTTTGTAGTTTCAAACCAAAGAAAATGGGAAGAACCTGTATTTTTGTGTCAGACTGCTAGTAACAAAATACTGAGAGATACAATTTAAAACTGGTTCTTTGCTAAGTTGTATGCTGGTTCATCCCTTGAGTTGGGTGCCTTTTTTTTTTTTACACGTGAATGATTCATAGATCAGTGTTAAATGGCTTAACACACAAAAGAACATCACTCTGAAGATGGTCAGGTGGAGAGACGGGACTAAAAATGAATGAAAAAGCATTCCTCATTGAGATTAACTTTAGGTATGATATAATTTAGTAACATGACAAAACAAACAAACTCTCTTTAAAATTTATATTTTTCCAGTTATAGATGAAGAAAAGGCCACTGGCTTAGCTGTAGCTAAAGCTAGCCATGGCCCAATAGCTGGCTTCACAATTCACTGTTTCACTTGATATACTTTGGCTCCTTTTGCTATAACTGCCTAGTTCACTATGTTTCTTCTGCAGAGGGCTTTGTGGTGTAATAATATTCTGTGGCGTAATAGCTGTTCATATTCAGCAACACATTTTACAGACCTTCTTTTAACAGTCAGATTCAGCTCCTAATTTTAACCAAAATTACAGAAATACCATGAATACACAAGTCTGTTTATTTATTTTTGTTCCTGGATACGAACTTTCCTTTTTTTGTTTGTTTCTTTTTTGTTTTTTCATGATCATGGAACAAATTTCCTACCCTTACCTTTTCCATCTGTCCTGTCTATCTATGTACATGAAATTAATATTCTCTACTTTTAAAAGTCAAAAAGTCCCATATAAAATATATTATTAATTAATGTTATCAGTTAAGGTTAGGCATTTCTACTCTGTTAGGTTTAGGCAATAAAATGCATACCGGCTAAACACTCCACAACAGGTGCTGTAGACATGAACATAAGTCCTTACTGAAATACATTAGTTTCACAAATAAAGGCAATAAAGGCTGCTGTGCGTAAAATTTATGAAAATACACTTCCAAAATTTCACGTTTTCCAAAGATGTCCAGCAAGGCTGGATTGGAGTCTTTGGCACCCCTGATCTAAAGATGAAGATGTCACATATTGTGCACTGTGGTACCATAGGTCCCTTGTGTGTGTGTGTTTGTGTGTGTGTGTTTGTGTGTGTGTGTGTGTGTGTGTGTGTGTGTGTGTGTGTGTGTGTACCTTGGCAAGCCCCACATTAGGAAAGGTGTCCATGGTCATCACTGTCTCCTCCCCTTTCTGGTTCTGCAGCTGTCCTTTGAGCAAACGAGCCGCTGTGTAGGTTGTGATTTCCATACCTGAGGCACACAGCACACACAGCCACAAACACATGTTCACACACTGCAGCTTTGATAAACACATGACTCCCTCCCACATCTGCTTGTTTTCCTTAAAAATATGTGTTTTCTGTGCTGTAAATTGGTGGCTGAGTAAACAGAGGAGGCAAGGCCTGAAATTATATATGTGTTAAAAAAAAAAAAGTCAGACATTATTATTCTGCTTGTCTTACCTGTTCAGGCAAGCAAGGCTGTCTAATGTTTTTAGTGTAAAGAATTGACTGTTGCATAACCTACCATCTCCAAGGAAAAACAGGATGTTCTTAGCAACATTGGTGTTAAGCTTCCTGTCCAGTGCTGCCTGCAGTGTTTTCCTGGCCTGTGACCTCCAGAACTCTGGGTTCTCCTCTTCAACTTTAGGCAGACACACAAGGCAGAGTGGTGTTTTAAGTCACATCAAACTGAGGTAGGTAGTTTTTACAGTGCTCAAAGATATAGAAGTACACAACATAAGCAACATACTGAAGCAGCACTCCATCTATTTAACTTTTCATGGCTTCATTTTTAACAAAGCCTCTTTTACAAACTGGAGTTCATCTAATCCTGATACTGATCACTTTCAGAGAAAACTGAGAGATGTAAGGTCACTACTGATGCAAATTCAGCATTTCCTTCTGTTGCTGAAAATGATCCAGTAAAAACAGGTGGAACAAACTAGAAATGGAGAATACAGTAGACAATTAGATAGATAGATAGATAGATAGATAGATAGATAGATAGATAGATAGATAGATAGATAGATAGATAGATAGATAGATAGATAGATAGATAGATAGATAGATAGATAGATAGATAGATAGATAGATAGATAGATAGATAGATAGATAGATAAGATAAGATAGATAAGATAGTGTTTTATTTGTCACATGCACAGTTATACACAGTACAATGCACAGTGAAATGTATTTTGTACCTGCAACCATATATACACACACATATAAATAAGAAGAAGAATAAAAATAAAAAAGTAATTCACACTATACACTATACTCTATATACTATACACTATACACACTTTTATAAATTATAATATTTACATTGTGCAATAATGGTCCAGTTAGGGCTCAGAGTTGAGCAGACGGATGGCTTGTGGGTAAAAACTCTTCTTCAACCTTTCAGTCTTAGCCCTCAGGCAGCGGTAACGCCGGCCTGATGGGAGCAGGGAGAAGAGAGAGTGTCCGGGGTGGCTGGGCTGTTTTAGGATCTTCATGGCCCTCAGCCTGCACTGCTTGGTGTAAATGTCCTGCAGGTTGGGGAGGGTGGTTCTGATGGTCCGTTCAGCTGAACGAACCACCCTTTTTAGGGCCATGAAGTCCTGCTTGGTGCAGTTTCCCATCCAGGTGGTGATGCTCCCACGCATGATGCTCTCGATGGTGCAGGTGTAAAAGTTCCTGAGCACCTTGAGTGGGAGCTTGAAGTCTCTCAGCCGCCTGAGGAGGTAGAGATGCTGTCTGGCCTTCTTCACAGTGATGTTTATGTGATGAGTCCAGGACAGGTCCTGTGAGATGGTCACTCCCAGGTATTTGAAAGTGTCCACTCTTTCCACCTCAGCACCACTGATGACAAGTGGATGGTAGTCCCTCTGCTGCTTCCTGCTGAAGTCCACGATCAGTTCCTTTGTTTTACTGACATTGAGCAGGAGGTGGTTCTCCTGGCACCAGTTCTCCAGGCGGGAGACCTCTCTCCTGTAGGCTGTCTCCTCATTGTGAGAGATTAGTCCCACAACAGCAGTGTCGTCAGCAAACTTGATGATGACGTTGGACTCTGACGTGGCCTCGCAGTCATGGGTGTACAGTGAGTACAGCAGAGGGCTGAGCACACAGCCTTGGGGGGATCCAGTGTTGAGGGTGAGGGAGGATGAGGTGAGGTGACCCACTCGTACCACCTGTGGTCTGCTGGTCAGGAAGCTGTGAACCCACCTGCACAGGGATGGGCCCAGGCCCAGGTCCAGCAGCTTAGAGACCAGCCTGGAGGGAACTATGGTGTTGAATGCTGAGCTGTAATCTACAAACAGCACTCTCACATAGTTCCCCTTACCAGTGTCTATGTGTGAAAGGGTCTTGTGGAGGAGGAAGGATATGGCGTCATCTGTGGATCTGTCTGGCCGGTATGCAAACTGTAGTGGGTCGAGGGTGGTGGGCAGTGAGGAGGTGATGAATGTCTTGATGAGTCTCTCAAAACACTTCATCACCACAGAGGTGAGTGCTATGGGCCTGAAGTCATTGGGGCTGCTGGGGTGTGGTTTCTTTGGGACAGGGACTATGATGGACTTTTTAAAGCAGGTGGGAATCACACACAGTTTCAGTGAGAGGTTGAATATCAGTGTAAACACAGGTGCCAGCTGGTCAGCGCAGGTCTTAAGGACACGTCCACTAATACCGTCTGGTCCAGCCGCTTTCCTGGTGTTTACACGTCTAAACGCCCTCCTCAAAAAGATAGATAGATAGATAGATAGATAGATAGATAGATAGATAGATAGATAGATAGATAGATAGATAGATAGATAGATAGATAGATAGATAGATAGATAGATAGATAGATAGATAGATAGATAGATAGATAGATAGATAGATAGATAATATACAACAGTTATAAAAACAAAATAAATAAATCATAAAAATGTAGGTAAAGAAGAAGAATATTAAGACTGACATTGTGCAGGAGAGTAGTCCCACTTTGGATGGAGCAGCTCTCATTTCTAGAAATCTGGCTTATTAACCCCCCCCCCAAAATGTGACTATCCAGGGTTGAGACCAGGAAGCAGAGTTGCAGTCTTACACGCCTCTCTGCTGCTTCTCTCCTCCTGCCATCCCCCCAAAACCCCATCCCCATAGAGTCGGTGCCTGCTCCCAGACCACCAAAAAACAAACCTAAAATCAGCAAAAAAAAACTATTTAAGCATAAAAATTCAAAAACAATAAATAATATAGCTTCATCAACTGCACCAAAGAATAAAATGATTAAATGTGGATTGTTAAACATGAGGTCTCTCTCCTCCAAGTCCCTGTTAGTAAATGATTTAATAATTGGTCAACATATTGATTTATTCTGCCTTACAGAAACCTGGTTACAGCAGGATGAATATGTTAGTTTAAATGAATCAACACCCCCGAGTCACAGTAACTGTCAGAATGCTCGAAGCACAGGTCGAGGAGGAGGATTAGCTGCAATCTTCAATTCCAGCTTATTAATTAATCAAACACCCAGACAAAGTTTTCATTCTTTTGAAAGCCTGACTCTTAGTCTTGTCCATCCTAATTGGGAAAATCAAAAACCTGTTTTATTTGTTATTATCTATCGTCCACCTGGTCCTTACTCAGAGTTTCTGTCTGATTTCTCAGACTTTTTATCTGATTTAGTGCTCAGTTCAGATAAAATCATTATAGTGGGTGATTTTAACATCCATGTAGATGCTGAGAATGACAGCCTCAACACTGCATTTAATATATTATTAGATTCAATTGGCTTCTCTCAAAATGTAAAGGAGCCCACCCACCACTTTAATCATACTCTGGATTTGTCCTGACATATGGCATAGAAACTGAAGACTTAACAGTATTCCCTGAAAGCCCCCTCCTGTCTGATCATTTCTTAGTAACATTTACATTTACTTTAATGGATTACACAGCAGTGGGGAATAAGTTTTATTACAGTAGAAGTCTTTCTGAAAGTGCTGTAACTAAGTTTAAGGATCTAATTCCTTCATTATTTGGCTCTTCAGTGCCAACACAGTGCAAAGCAGCTACCTAAACTCTGCTCCCAGTGAGGTCGATTATCTCATCAATAGTTTTACATTCTCACTGTGTACGACTTTGGCTCCTCAAATCAGAAGTGCCTGACTTTGTGATATAATTCACAAACACACAGCTTAAAGCAGATAACCCGAAAGCTGGAGAGGGAATGGTGTCTCACTAACTTAGAAGATGCTCATTTAGCCTGGAAAAAGAGTTTGTTGTTCTATAAAAAAGCCCTCCGTAAAGCTAGGACATCTTATTACTCATCATTAATTGAAGAAAATAAGAGCAACCCCAGGTTTCTTTTCAGCACTGTAGCCAGGCTGACAAAGAGTCAGAGCTCTGTAGAGCCGAGTATTCCTTTCACTTTAACTAGTAGTGACTTCATGGATTTCTTTACAAATAAAATTTTAGACATTAGAGAAAAAAATTATTCATAACCATCTCAAAGATTTATCTTCATGTTCGGCTGCTTTCAGCACTGCTGGTATTTGTTTAGACTCTTTTGCTCCAGTTGATCTTTTGGAGTTAAATTCAACAGTTACTTCCTCCAAACCAGCAACATGTTTGTTAGATCCCATTCCTACTAGACTGTTCAAAGAAGTCTTTCCAATTATTGATGCTTCAATCTTAAAAATGATCAATCTGTCTTTATTAGTTGGCTATGTACCACAGACCTTCAAGGTGGCTGTTATTAAACCTCTACTTAAAAAGCCATCACTTGACCCAGCTGTCTTAGCTAATTATAGGCCAATCTCCAACCTTCCTTTTCTCTCAAAGATTCTTGAAAGAGTAGTTGTAAAACAGCTAACTGATCATCTGCAGAGGAACGGTTTATTTGAAGAGTTTCAGTCAGGTTTCAGAATTCATCACAGTACAGAAACAGCATTAGTGAAGGTTACAAATGATCTTCTTAGAGCCTCTGACAGTGGACTCATCTCTGTTCTTGTCCTGTTGGACCTCAGTGCAGCTTTTGATACTGTTGACCATAACATTTTATTACAGAGATTAGAGCATGGCATAGTTTTGGGGTTTTTTTCCTGCTCTTGGTGGAGACGGACGCATTTTCTCTTCTCCCCAACCTTCCCTATCTACTATCTTTTGCTGCTTTGCTGCTTAGAGCATCTCTTCAACATCCCCGAACTGGAAATTAAATTATGGATCTGGTCAGCTGGTCTCTCAACACTACTGATGATCAGTTCTCATCGTGAGGAGATTGGGAGAAGGGGAACCCTCTTTCCTCTGGTCCGACTACCTACGTTATGGATTCCCGTGGGGATCTAATATAACATTCCTGTGTGGACGTGGCATATATATTGATACCAGGATTTTTCCTGAATTGGACCTGGGGATACCTGGTTTCTGGGCAGCTGTTCAGGTCCTGGTAAGGCTGCCTATGAGGGATGCAGAAACAGTATGAACTCAATGAGACTCAGTAGAGTTTAATCGAAATGGATTAGATCTGGAGGAGTGTCTTCCCACTGTCACCAATGCTTGTTCATATGGGGTCGTTTTGACTGTTGGGTTTTCTCTGTATTATTGTAGGGTCTTTACCCACAATACAAAGCACCCTGAGATGACTGTTTGTTGTGATTTGGCGCTATATAAATAAAATTGAATTGAATTGAATTGAATTGAATTGAACTGAACTGAACTGAACTGAATTGAATTGAATTGAATTGAATTGAATTGAATTGAATTGAATTGAATTGAATTGAATTAACTGGTTGAGTACACAACATTTTCCTGTAGGAACTCACATGTATAACTTTAAACTTTAAGAAAAATTTAGCCTAAAATGTCACAGATTAGAATGAGAGGGTTGTTCTGGGCATCCTGCAGAGATGACTGCGAGAGTGTTATAAAAGATACTCTTTCGGGACTTGAATGTGTGTTTGCTGCAATGTTTGTTTGTAGCAACAGATGTCACACCTCACTTTAATGCTCTCTTATCTACTGCAGTACATCTCTGTGTGCTGTTAACAGTTATTCTGATACAGTAGTCCACTAATTCACAGTGACTGCTGATGACGGGGTTACGCAACTCCATCTGTGCTGAACTGGCTGGTTTGAAAAGTTTGGAAGCCTCTCTCACAAAGCAAATGGGAAGCATGAAAGGAAAGGTGCAAGGTGAGAAGTCATTAAGGAGAAAAAGGAGAAGCTAAAAAGAGGGTAAAAACAGAGCTCAAAGAGAGAGGAGCTCAAAGAGAGGGGATAAAGCCAATCCAAATTGGTGGATGGTGAAGTTTTAAACAAGTACACTAAAAAATAGAAAAGAGTGATTCTTAGGTTAACAGAGGAGAATCACACATGAAACTCAACATTTTCAGGTCACTCTGATGTTATCATGAGAGACCCCCAAACCTACTCATTTGTATAAAAGCAGCAGAGAGAAGGAATGAGAAAAGCTTGTTATGAAGAGGTACACGTTTGCTCGATGATGAATTTCTGCAGTTGAAACACAAGAAAAAGAAAAACTGAAGTTCTAGTTCAAGTGGCCCTCAATGCCGAGACTAAAAGAAAGTACAATGGAAGAACTAATGCAAAGATAAGTGGTCTATTTATTGCCTGTGACCAGCAGAAGTCATGGGTTAGAAGAGCTACAAGGTTTTATTTAAAGGGGATGATCCACGATCTTGAAGGGTTTGATGTGTACGCACTGAAAGGTATTAAAGAAAAAGATGGGTGTATTGTTGATTTATTAGTACTGAAGCCAGTGGAATTTACATTTGAAAAGTAAATGAGATATATTTAAAGCTCAGATGTATGTCTGAAAGCTGTGGAGCTGTTAATTCAGGAAATGTAGTTGCAATTTTTCAATTAAGAGTTGTAATGTGTGTTGTTGATTTTTACATGGTGAGAGCAGCTGAACTGTCATTCATAAATGATGAAAAGCAGTGAATGTGTGAACCCTGAGATTTAGTAAAATGTTAGTTAAATAAAGAATATATAGAAGCTATCATTTGACAAGTGTTTATGTTTTTATTCATTAGGGCCCGAGCACGAACTGTGCGAAGGCCCTATTTCATTTGCTCCGTTTATTTTTAAAAATGTATCTCCATTTGTAAATAATCACCAGTGGCTGGAACAGGAAGTCTTGAAGCAGATATTGATTAGCCACTGTATGAATCATCTCGCTAGCTGAAGGGTTCCCAGTCTGGTTTCAATACAGCGAGCAGATGTAATGTCAAGTTTAAATGTAAAAGCTGAAAGTACACGGTGGTCTAAATATCAGGTGACGCAAAAAGCGAGAGCTGAATGGTCAGTGACATGTAAATTATTGAAAGATACACTGAAGTGAGATCCCAAAATCCTCCCAGTATGGAGGGTTTGAAGAGAAATGGCAAATGTTCAAAGAAAGGAGGAAGAGCATTTAAAGCAGCAAAAAAAAAAAAAAGCTAAAAATGCATTGGAGGTAGAAAACATCAAAGAAGAAGAAAGTTAATAAAGTTTAAAAAAAGGGGAGGGGTGTCTTCTTTCTCATTTCTTACCCTTGGCACTGGATGAGCCGAGCAGCACTAGCAGAAAGAGAGCCAAGAATGTCCTTCTTGTGAGCTCCATGGCCACGTTCGAGACAGCAGTCTGCTCCCCTAAGCTTTGGACCAACTCCACCACTCTAATAATACTCGTCTCCAATCCAACCTGCTGCCAGTCATCTTTAACTACGTGTCATAAATGCATAAAGACCAATCAACACGTGACAAACTTATATGACCCTTTGACTGAAAAACAAACTGTGATGTGGTTGGCATGGAGGAGAAATAATGAAAAAAGCATTTAAACTTAACATGAAAACTTACCCATGTGAGTTTATGAAATTATAAGTGTTTGTGGCAGGACCCTGATTCGGGACCAGCTGTCAATAGTTTTAATGACAGTGTATAAAAAGGTATTACTTATGACCCTGTGCCAAAGATCAAGGAAATGGATGTGAAGATACCAGACAGCAATTCAAAGTGTGTGTGTGTGTGTGTGTGTGTGTGTGTGTGTGTGTGTGTGTGTGTGTGTGTGTGTGTGTGTGTGTGTGTGTGTGTGTGTGTGTGTGTGTGATTTCTAATCATAAATGGATTGTGTCTGAGATAATTCAACTGAGGGATACAGTTATGTAAGCGAGAAAGAGAGAGTCCACTGGGACTGAGCTGAAAGGCAGAAGCACTCAGCCATCTATGTTCCAATGAATACATTAGCAAGAAAGAATATAAGTATCGACAATCGTGTTTTATTTGATTGCTTGTCCAAAATTTCCCCCATCACCTTTCTGAGAGAAAAAGAGGTCACATGGCATCTGATGAAAAAAACGTGTTTCACTTCTTATGCAACAGGTACAGTGGATCACGCTAATAATAAGACATTTATCAGAGGTAATTTGGTCACATAATGTTCCCGCAAGTTCACTGATTAGTCTCACGAATGTGAATGAGCCATTAATGCCAAATACACAAAATGATTTTAATAGACCCTTAAGATGGATGGGACTATACTTTTCTTAATTCTGTAAATGAGAGCAAATAAAGGAAAAAGATAGATGTGGAAAGGGGTGCCACACACAGTATGTGAGACTTTTACACATAATAAAGAATGAACAAAAATGTAGCTCAGCCCCAAAAATATGAATCAGGAATCAAAGTAGAAAAAAGGTGGTACACCATCAAAAAACAAGTAAAATCTGCAGAGCTTCATGTTTAATTAAAATATCATTACTGATGGAGTCTGGTCAGAAACTTTATAGACTTTATACAGTGCGTGTAGGGACAGTAACAGTATCATATATCTGGAGCCATGTGAAAAAATCAGACAGACTGCAAATATGAATATGAAACAATTCTGGATCACGAGATATGAGCTTGAGTGCCAAACACTGTACCACAATAGCAAATGTACTTGTAATTATTCATTTTTGTCAGTCAATGTCCAAACAATAGGTGGCAATATAATTATTTTAAGCTTTGAAACACCCCATGTTTGTAGTATGTAGTATAAAGTAGAAGGACTGTGAAACATTTCAGTCACTTTGAGTTAAATGCTAATATTAGCATTCTGCCATACACTGATAGGGACTGTTTAACAACCTGTTTCACTCATTCATTCCCACCTATATTATAGGCACTAAAATGTTCACTAATCAGCACTAAATTGAGGTTTGGGATACTAATTTTAATATTAATATTGTGCAGGAATTACAGTACAACACAATTTTTGTTTTATTGTTATCATAGAGTATTTAGTATTTAGTTCAGATGCTCTACCTGTGGACAGTAAATATAGAGTATGGTTTTGGACACAGCCAGTGTCAGCATGTCAAACAGGCATTTCTTTATATGTTAAATATAAAGAAATGACTGTGATGGATGCAGTCTACTACCTTGATTTGTGGCTTAGCTTTAAAACATGTGAAATAAATACAAATGAAGCTGATGCCAGAATCTTATTAGTTTTCACTTCATATACAGACCAAACTAAGCAATAGACAAACAAAACTTGGCAGTGACGGCAAAATCTTATGGAGTCATAAAAATGTATTCACCTGGAAAACAAGAAATCTAACAAAATTTAATAACAGTCTATTATAGTAACAGTGAGTGTGATATATTAGGATTCAGAGTGCTCATAAAGTCAGAGTCACAAAGTTCCATCCATCTCAAGTCATCATGAGCCTTCTGCTCGACCTCCAGTTCACATAAAAAATATATGGCACAAACTTTGAACATGTATAAAGATTGATTCAATTCAATTCAATTCAATTCAATTTTATTTATATAGCGCCAAATCACAACAAACTGTCGCCTCAAGGCGCTTTGTATTGTGGGTAAAGACCCTACAATAATATAGAGAAAACCCAACAGTCAAAACGACCCCCTATGAGCAGCACTTGGCGACAGTGGAAAGGAAAAACTCCCTTTTAACAGGAAGAAACCTCCAGCAGAACCAGGCTCAGGGAGGGGCAGTCATCTGCCGCGACCGGTTGGGCTGAGGGGAGAGAAAGACATGCTGTGGAAGAGAGCCAGAGATTAATATCAATTAATGATTAAATGCAGAGTGGAGTATAAACAAAGTAAATAAGGTGAATGAGAAACAGTGCATTATGTGAACCCCCCAGCAGACTAGGCCTATAGCAGCATAACTAAGGGATGGTTCAGGGTCACCTGATCCAGCCCTAACTAGAAGCTTTATCATAAAGGAAAGTTTTAAGCCTAATCTTAAAAATAGAGAGGGTGTCTGTCTCCCGAATCCAAGCTGGAAGCTGGTTCCACAGAAGAGGCGCCTGAAAGCTGAAGGCTCTGCCTCCCATTCTACTCTTAAGTATCCGAGGAACCACAAGTAAGCCAGCAGTCTGAGAGCGAAGTGCTCTATTGGGGTGATATGGTACTATGAGGTCTTTAAGATAAGATGGTGCCTGATTATTCAAGACCTTGTAGGTGAGGAGAAGAATTTTAAATTCTATTCTAGATTTAACAGGGAGCCAATGAAGAGAAGCCAATATGGGAGAAATATGCTCTCTCTTTCTAGTCCCTGTCAGTACTCTAGCTGCAGCATTTTGGATCAGCTGAAGGCTTTTCAGGAAGCTTTTAGGACAGCCTGATAATAATGAATTACAATAATCCAGCCTAGAAGTAATAAATGCATGAATGAGCTTTTCAGCATCACTCTGAGAAAGGATGTTTCTAATTTTAGAAATATTGCGCAAATGCAAAAAAGCGGTCCTACATATTTGTTTAATATGTGCATTGAAGGACATATCCTGGTCAAAAATGACTCCAAGATTTCTCACAGTGTTACTGGAGGCCAAAGTAATGCCATCCAGAGTAAGTATCTGGTTAGACACCATGTTTCTAAGATTTGTGGGGCCGAGAACAAGAATTTCAGTTTTATCTGAATTTAGAAGCAGGAAATTAGAGGTCATCCAGGCCTTAATGTCTTTAAGACATTCCTGCAGTTTAACTAATTGATGTGTGTCATCTGGCTTCATTGATAGGTAAAGCTGGATATCATCTGCATAACAATGAAAATTGATGCAGTGCTTTCTAATAATACTGCCTAAGGGAAGCATGTATAATGTAAATAAAATTGGTCCTAGCACAGAACCCTGTGGAACTCCATAATTAACCTTAGTGTGTAAAGAAGACTCCCCATTTACATGAACAAATTGGAGTCTATGAGATAAATATGATTCAAACCACTGCAGTGCAGTACCTTTAATACCTATAGCAAGCTCTAATCTCTGTAATAAAATGTTATGGTCAACAGTATCAAAAGCTGCACTGAGGTCCAACAGGACAAGAACAGAGATGAGTCCACTGTCAGAGGCTCTAAGAAGATCATTTGTAACCTTCACTAATGCTGTTTCTGTACTGTGATGAATTCTGAAACCTGACTGAAACTCTTCAAATAAACCGTTCCTCTGCAGATGATCAGTTAGCTGTTTTACAACTACTCTTTCAAGAATCTTTGAGAGAAAAGGAAGGTTGGAGATTGGCCTATAATTAGCTAGGACAGCTGGGTCAAGTGATGGCTTTTTAAGTAGAGGTTTAATTACAGCCACCTTGAAGGTCTGTGGTACATAGCCAACTAATAAAGACTGATTGATCATTTTTAAGATTGAAGCATCAATAATTGGAAAGACTTCTTTGAACAGTCTAGTAGGAATGGGATCTAACAAACATGTTGCTGGTTTGGAGGAAGTAACTATTGAAGTTAACTCTGAAAGATCAACTGGAGCAAAAGAGTCTAAACAAATACCAGCAGTGCTGAAAGCAGCCGAACATGAAGAATAATCTTTGAGATGGTTATGAATAATTTTTTCTCGAATGTCTAAAATTTTATTTGTAAAGAAATCCATGAAGTCACTACTAGTTAACGTGAAAGGAATACTTGGCTCTACAGAGCTCTGACTCTTTGTCAGCCTGGCTACAGTGCTGAAAAGAAACCTGGGGTTGTTCTTATTTTCTTCAGTTAATGATGAATAGTAAGATGTCCTAGCTTTACGGAGGGCTTTTTTATAGAGCAACAAACTCTTTTTCCAGGCTAAATGAGCATCTTCTAATTTAGTGAGACGCCATTCCCTCTCCAGCTTTCGGGTTATCTGCTTTAGGCTGTGCGTTTGTGAATTATACCACGGAGTCAGGCACTTCTGATTTGAAGCTTTCCTTTTCAGAGGAGCCACAGTATCCAAAGTTATACGCAGTGAGGATGTAAAACTATTGACGAGATAATCGACCTCACTGGGAGCAGAGTTTAGGTAGCTGCTCTGCACTGTGTTGGCACATGGCACTGAAGAGCATAACAATGAAGGAATTAGATCCTTAAACTTAGTTACAGCACTTTCAGAAAGACTTCTACTGTAATAAAACTTATTCCCCACTGCTGTGTAATCCATTAAAGTAAATGTAAATGTTACTAAGAAATGATCAGACAGGAGGGGGCTTTCAGGGAATACTGTTAAGTCTTCAGTTTCTATGCCATATGTTAGGACAAGATCCAGAGTATGATTAAAGTGGTGGGTGGGCTCCTTTACATTTTGAGAGAAGCCAATTGAATCTAACAATAGATTAAATGCAGTGTTGAGGCTGTCATTCTCAGCATCTACATGGATGTTAAAATCACCCACTATAATTATTTTATCTGAACTGAGCACTAAATCAGATAAAAAGTCTGAGAAATCAGACAGAAACTCTGAGTAAGGACCAGGTGGACGATAGATAATAACAAATAAAACAGGTTTTTGATTTTCCCAATTAGGATGGACAAGACTAAGAGTCAGGCTTTCAAAAGAATGAAAACTTTGTCTGGGTCTTTGATTAATTAATAAGCTGGAATTGAAGATTGCAGCTAATCCTCCTCCTCGACCTGTGCTTCGAGCATTCTGACAGTTACTGTGACTCGGGGGTGTTGATTCATTTAAACTAACATATTCATCCTGCTGTAACCAGGTTTCTGTAAGGCAGAATAAATCAATATGTTGATGTGAATTTTTAGTTTCATATATCAAATACTTGAAGGTACATTTTTTGAAAAATGTTCCATCGACCCACTTTCAGGCCATTTTCTTGTACATTGAAATCTTTGGCCATGTTTGAACATGAATGTGAATATATCAAAAACTATTAAAGATAAAAGCCTGAAATTTTCCCTGGTCTTTGTTACCATCAAAATGAATCGGTGTCTGTAATTTAAGACATATTACAAAAATGTCTATAATTGGCTAAAAAAAAAAATGAAACCCATCCTTTCAAGTCCCATATTTGAGCACACACTAATAAAAAAATTTGACAAAAGACAACTAGTAATTTCTGAATGGTTTTTAGTTGAATCGGGTTGGCTGCAGCTCAGGAGGTCGAGCAGGTGACCTACTAATTGGAAGGTTGGTGGTTCAGTCCCTGGCTGCTCCAGTCTGCATGCAAGATGGGGAAAAACAGTGAACCCCAAGTTGTGTGTGAATGTTAGACAGAAAGTTTTTAGGCATAGAAAAAATGTGCTTGTATGAATGTGTGAGGCATATTGTATAAAGTGCTTTGAGTGCTCGAGCAGAGTAGAAAAGCACTATTAAAGAACCAGTCCATTTACCATTTCACAATACTGTAAAATAAAGCATATAAAATATTTTTAACATGAAATTCTAAGTCACAAAGTTAAGAAAATTCTATTTTCAGTCAACATTCATGTTGGATTGAACAAATATGACAAGTTCTACCACAAAAACTAAAACATCAGTAGATAATTTGATCTGAATAGAAAAAAAAGCTGGAATTTGCAGATGGTATTTTAATTATAACGGAGAACATTATTTTGTTAGATATGCACATTTGGTTAAATTTACCCTTGTTTGTCATTTTTGAGACCTACTACCCTGGGGGAAGTCTCATAATTCAGGTAAAGTTTAAAAGATACTAAAGATATTAAAAATATATATATCAAAACAATTAAGAGCAATGGAAAAGGGATCATTTCAGAGGAGTAGTCTTGTGAGGCCAAGCCACTGTGTCCACATGGCACAATTGATAGTCTGATACGAGATGCTAAACCTAAACCCCAACCCTGTGAGCCAGGCCTTGTCATCCAACATCAGCGTCTGACCTCACAAATGTACTTCTGGAATAATGGTCAAAAATTGTACTTTAGAGGACAACATAATTTTGTTCATATTTTAATTATCAAGTACTCAGCGTTTTTTTTTTTTCTTTTTTTTACTATATCTATCCCAAATTACAGATCCTGATCCATTTTAATGCTAAAGACCAAGGAGAATTTGAGGCTTTTATCTTTATTAGTTTTCTAGATTTTCATATTCAAACATTGCCTCAGATTTCAATGTGAAAAAAAAAGTCAGCTGGATGGGCCTTTTTTTAAAATATGTTTTGTAAAGTATTTAATTATGAAGCTAAAAAATCACAGCACTCATATGTTCAGACTTTGGATCATAAAATTTTTCATTCAAATCAGACACGGCTGAGCAGAAAATGTTTGCTTGTTAAAGGTTTGTTAAAGGTTTGCTGATTTGAGATGGAACAACAGTCATTTTAAATGCTGCATAAAACATTTTCTCTCTCATCTTTCCCTGTGCCTGTTTGCTAAAAAAAAAAGATTACTGTGTCTTAACACTTACTATACTTCTATGTACTGCACTATGCATGCAACATATTTGAATAGTATGTGAATTTGTGTTGTTTCATGTAGAACACAGCAAGATGTGTAGTCACAGAGACCGAGAATGTGGATGTTTCTCCTTTCAGACTCTAATAATAACCATAATTTACAAAATGAACTCCATATTGTAATGTGTATGAGCTGAACCTGTAACATCAGCAGGGCCATTTTCACATGTTCAATACTGCAATACAACCATAAGTCTCAATAACCACAGACACTGCCTCCTGCTGTCTATTAAAAAGAATGCAGGCTTTTAAGGTGGATTTATTTTTGAGACTCAAAAGCTACACTGTATTGCTAAAAGTACTCACTCACCCATTCAAATCATTGAATTCAGGTGTTCCAATCACTTCTATGGCCACAGATGTAGAAGTATGCAGACTGCTTCTACAAATATTTGTGAAAGAATGGGTCGCTCTTAGGAGCTCAGTGAATTCCAGTGTAGTACTGTGATAGGATGCCACCTGTGCAACAAATCCAGTTGTGAAATTTCCTCAATACTAAATATTCCCCAGTTAGTGGGATTATAAGTGGAAGTGAATTGAAACTTCATGTAGCCTCCAGATTAGATCAAGAACAGTGCGTCGAGACCTTCATGGAATGGGTTTCCATGGCTGAGCAGCTGCATCCAGGCCTTACATCTCCAAGCATAATGCAAAGCATCTGATGCAGCGTGACAAAGCACACTTCTCAGTCTGGCAATCCAATGGATGAGTCTGGGTTTGGTGGAATGGTACATGTCTGACTGCACTGTGCCAAGTGTAAAGTTTGGTGTAGGGGGGGTTATGGTGTGGGGTTGTTTTTCAGGAGTTGGGCTCGGCCCCTTATTTCCAGTGGAAGGAACTCTTAATGCTTCAGCATACCAAAACATTTTGGACAATTTCCTGCTCCCAACTTTGTGGGAACAGTTTGGGGATGACCCCTTCCTGTTCCAACATGACTGCACACCAGTGCAAAAAGCAGGTTCATAAAGACATAGATGAGCAAGTTTGGTGTGGAAGAACTAAACTGGCCTGCACAGAGTCCTGACCTCAACCTGATAGAACACCTTTGGGATGATTTAGAGCAGAGACTGTGAGCCAAGCCTTCTCATCCAACATCAGTGTCTGACCTCACAAATGCACTTCTGGAAGAATGGTCAAAAATTCCCATAAACACTCCTAAACCTTGTGGAAAGCCTTCCCTGAAGAGTTGCAGCTACGACAGCTTCAGCTCTTCAGGGAAAGCCTTCCCTGAAGAGTTGAAGCTGTCATAGCTGCAAACAATGGGCCGACATTATATTAAACCCTGTGGATTAAGAATGGCACGTTATAGACGTTCATGTGCTTTTGAAAACAGTGTATGTCTTTTTTATTCTGTTCTTCTCGAACCTGCTTTTTTATTATCATGCAATGCATTTACACTTAATGAAATCCATTGTAACCTTCTTGTAAAACAGTATTTTGTGACCTTGAGCAAACTCTGCTTCATCCACCCAGTAAAAGCTGACAGCACCTCTGTGAAAGAAGCAGAGTGTGACAGCTGAATGGGTTGATGTGGTACCCTGTGTGGTGAATCCAAGAAGCTGACATGTTGTCAATGATGGTGGTGAAGAGATGCGACCATACTGCGTCCTCGCTGCTGTGAGTCTCTGCGGTGAGCAGGACAGCAGACTGTTGCACACACCCACCATCTGCTATGGAGCTATGATTCATGACAATATGATGTCAGCTCATTAGTTTACCATTGTGTACGTGTTTGAGTAAAACTCCAATAGTCTGTGTGTGTGTGTGTGTGTGTGTGTGGAGGGGGGGGTTCATGACAGCAATTTGTAGGATAAAGTCAGAATCAAAAAATATGTTTAAATAAAATAATTGGATCAAAATAACTGCAGTGTGAAAAATTAAAAGCAATAAATGATTATGACAGTTTGACATTTTGGATTGGCTGGTTTCTAGATGAGCGATTATTTAACTGCAGTTTTACCAGTTTAATGTAGCAACACTAACAACGGTTCATGTCATATTTTAATTATTTAAAAAAAATACTAGCACTCAATGAGTGTCCTTCACTATATTTAAGGCCAAAAAAACAAACAAAGAAAACAAAAGACTAATCAAATGTTCTTTATTAACTGAACATCAGCAAGTGTGAGAGCATCTATAAAAGCAGATGTTTTGTCAGTTTGCTGGATTCAGGCATGTGTCAAGGAAGAAAGACATCAGCAATGATCTTAAAGATCCAATCTGGGGAAGAGATATAAGGTCATTTCCAAACTATCTGAAGTCCATCATTCTACAATGAGAAAGATTATTCCCAAGTGGAAAACATTCCCAGTCTTCCCAGCAGTGAATGTCCCAGCAAATTCACCCGCAAAGTCAGATCAAGCAATCCTCAGCAAAACTGAAAAAGAGCCCCAGTTAGCATGCTAAATGTTAACATTTATGACAGTACATCTGAGTGAATAAGTACGGCTTGTTTGGAAGGGTTATCAAGAGAAAGCCTCTTCTCTCTAAAAACATGGCAACACGACTTAGGGTTGCAAAGCTGCAACTGAACAACAAGACTTCTGGAACAATGTCCTTTGGACAGATGAGACCAAAGTGGAGATGTTTCACCATAATCACCAAAACACCTCAAAGCAACTGTTAACACGGTGGTGGAGGGGTGATGATTTTGACTTGTTTTGCAGCCATAGGAACTGGGGGCCTTGCAGTCACTGGGTCAACCACAGAGTCAAATGTGAGGTCATCTGTCTGACAGCTAAAGCTAGGATGAAATCAGATCATGCTGCAGGACAATGAGCCCAAGCACAGCAGTAAATCTACAACACAATGGCTCAAAAAGAAAATAATCTAGTGTAGTCCAGTGTAGATATCCAGCATGATTGTGTTGTGTAAGCGCTTTGAGTGCTCTGATTAAGTAGAAAAGCGCTATATAAGAACTAGTCCATTTACCATTTACCATTTTTTCCCCATTGAGATCTGATGTGTTTTCAAGTGTTCAGCAGTGTACAACTGCTGCTTACACATTCAAAATAGGAAAAACCACCATCATAGCTGCATATGATGCTCCATATAAGCAGTTTTTCATAAGTGTTTAAGACTCTTAAATATGGTACACTTTTCTACGGTTCATATCTTATAGCATTAAAATGGTATCAAACTGTGACCATTGTCATCATATCTCAGTACAGCTGACTGTTGGAAAAGGTCCCTATATATGTGACATCTGCATCTCATTCATTAAAGGTCTTCCAACACCCACACATTTCTTTTATTTAACTCAACATCAAAACCTTCCAATTTTTTTAGGCCTTTATTTGATAGTATATAGTGAAGAGAGACAGGAAAGTGGGAGGAAACACGCAGTAAATGGCAACAGGTTGGGACGCGAACCTGTGCTGTCTGCACTGCCACACGGCATACATGGTCGCCTGCTCAACCACTGAGTCACCCTGGTGCCCAAACCTTCCAATCTTTGTCATCTTTATCAATTATGGTAAACCTAACAAAGGATTATACTGTACTGCAGAAAGTATTCGTACCCATTGTTACGAGGGTTTGATTTTAAATGAATAAAAAAAGTTCTTTTCCTCCACTGATCTGCCCTCAAAAACCAAAACAATGGCGTGAAAAACTATTTAATGCCATTTAAAACAAGTTTCTGAACAAATTTTACTCAAGTAAATCGTAGTCATTCTAATACAGCTAATAAATTAAATTAAAAGTTAAATTTGTTGCATTCTAGTTGAGGATAAACATTCATACAAAGACACTAAAACATTTCTTAATTAAACTTAAACACTAAATACTTTATCCTGTAAACTTTATTTTTGTTCTTTAAGTCTGAAGCTTGTCAGTTTTGTCTGGAAACCTCTTTCTTCACCGAGCACACGGGTGAAGAGGAGGTCACATCTCCCTGTGTGCGTGTGTGTGTGTGTGTGTGCGTGCCCAGACGCACATGCAGCAGGCAGGGCCGAGAGGCTCGTCCTGGTAGCTGAAGAGAGCGGTGTTGGAGACAGGTCAGTCGTGAAGTGCCAAGAATGATTCGCTGATCTGCTGAAGATACTGCCCCGTGAAATGTTAAGACACAAAGAATCACTTTAGGGAGAGAAAAAAAAAAGTAATCATTTAAAAAAAATTGTTAGTAGGTGTTTCATATTGTTCAGTTTGCAACTATAAACCTACAGGTGTTGTGGGCAGAAAACAGTTGCTACATTTATAGCCACTACTGAAATGATACAATATCATTAAGAAAGTTCACATAATACAACAACATATATAAAGTAATCATAAGCTGATCCACACTTTATTATTGGCACTGTGTAGTCTTTGTGAGCAGATTACTTACTTAACTTCCTAAGAAACAGGCCACCCCTCTCCAGTTTGTTGCTACGCAGGTCATCCATCCTTCATCTGGTCAGGTAAACATGTCTTGAACTGCTGAATCAAGGTCTGTTCTTCACATTGCTGCTTTCTCTCTGAAGTCCTGAGGACAGTTGTTAAACTTTTTTCTGCTGCAGCCATTAAGCACTCAAGTTTCAAAAAAAAAAAAGAAAAAAAAAATCATGTCAATAATTTTTTAACTTACCCCGTCAGTTAGCCACAAACAGGTTACCTTTAAAAAAAAAAAAAAAAAAAGGGCTAGAAAGTGCAACATTATAAAGCTGTTAACATAGTCATTATGTATTAACCTATCTTTGTTAGTGTAGCTTATAAAGACATCAAAGTATAAGAGCACGAGGAAGATAAATAACTGAGGTCTGTCATTAATGGCAGATATCAGGAAAAGAACAGAAGCATTATTAAATGAGCTTTTTGTGGGTACATAAGCAACTTTATATACAGACTAAAGAAACAGGTCTATTGTACATGAGCTAGATCACACAGTTCTTATGCATTTTAAAAGAAAACATAATAATTATAATATCACCACTTCTACTATTTTCCTTCAGTGTAAAACTTATTGTTTTAGACTGCCTTCTGTAAAGCCTCCTGTCTTGACTCCCACTGGCAGTGTTTCGTGCCTCAGTCAGCAGTGGTGTGTAGACTGTCGGTGTTCTCCACGGGTCTTTTTTTACTCAATGCTCAGTGTTTCTCTCCATACTTCAATGGTCAGGCTGACTACAGTTCTGAGTATGAATAACTGTCCAGCTCTATGCGTCAGCCCCGTAATGAACTGCCGACCTGTCCAAAATGTGGCACCCCGGTGTCAGCTGGATCGACTCCATCCTCCAAGCTGTTCTAAAGAAGCAGTGAGTATAGCTATACAAAAAAAAAATGTCTGTGTAGATTCTCATTCCTCTCAGGTCATGTAGTCTCAAGAGCCTGGGAAGTGGCCATTAACCCACAATTGTTCAGGTGCATCATCACATGAGCCAAGGTGTGAAAAAAGGCGTGGGTCATTAACACCAGGGGTTTGGGGCAAAATCAGTGTGAGGCTTTACCCCACCCTATCATGTGATCTATTGAGGTCACCTGAAGTAAGGCATGAGTGAGGGTTGAGGTGCTTGGGAAGGGATCTCAAGACTGCATTGACAGCCAGTGCCATAAGCCACCACCTGTGTTCAGCGATGGTCGCTTACAGTGGACATAGATGGCCTCATTTACTCCTCTTTCAGACCGTCTGTCTTCTCAGTCAAAAATGTGAACACTGGCGTCCTCAAAGAGTGTCCTTTATCCTTTAGGTGCCAGTGTACAGCTGATTCTTGTCCTGTTGAGGTGGCTCTTCTATGTTGTGCCATGCATTTGTGGAGAGGCTGTTTGGTTTCTCCAGTGTAGAAGTCCAAGCACTCCTCACGGCCCTGGACAGCATACACTATGTTGCTTAGAATGTGTTTGGGAGTTTTTCCTTGGGATCAACCCATTTTTGTCTTACTGTGGCTGGGTCTGAAGTATGCTGGGATGTCATGCTTGGAGAACATTCTCCTGAGTTTCTCTGACAAACCTGCTACATGGGGGATGACAATGTTGTTCTGTTTGTCATTCTCTCCCTAGTTGGTGTCTCACCTTCTTTCCTGTGTATCTTCACTGATTTGATAAAGGCCCAGTTGGGATAACCACAGCTTTTAAGAGCTTTTACATGTGTGCATTCCTTTTCTTTCCCTTCTGGCTTTGAGGGAATGTTTTCTGCTCAGTGTTGCAGGGTCCCGATCACTAAGTTTGTGTTCCAGTGGGTGGTGGGAATCAAAGAGTAGGTACTGGTCTGTGTGTGGGCTTCCAGTTAACTTAACCTATTATCCCTGGCATCCTCCCTGTGAAACCTTGTTTTTAATCTACTGAGTTGACGTGGCCAGTGAAGGCTTCTACTTCTTGGGTTTTGATTTTGACCCAGGTATTATCCACATATCTGTACCAGTGACTAGGTACTGTCCCTTTGAAGGAGTCCAGAGCTTTTCTTTCCACTTTCTCCATGTAAAGGTTGGCTACAATGGGAGGACACCAGGGAGCCCATGGCACATTCCATGCTTTTGTCTGTAGAAACCATTGTTGCATTTGAAATATGTTGTTGTAAGGCAGAGGTCTAACAGTATGCAAATCTGAAAGCTGGTTCTGTTTTGTAAGGAACTGTCTTGCTGTAGTCATTTTCTGACAGTCTCCACTGCCTCGGTTGTAGGTATGCAAGTGAAACCACCTCAAAGGACAGAATGGCTTCACCTGGATTTAGCGTAAGTTTGCGGACCTTGTTGGTGAAATCCGTGGAGTTTTTTTGATGTGATGGGATGTGTTGCCCACAAGTGGTGCCAAGATGGTGGCGCGGTGCTTGGAAATGTTGTAGGTAACTTAGTTTCTACTGCCAACACTGGGTCTAAATGATACTTCTCCTTTGGGCATCTTCAGAAGTCCATATATACATGGTGTAGCATCCCTGGCATGAAGGCAGTAATATGTAGGGCAGTCAGTGGCTTCCTCCCTTTCAAGTTGTTGTAGGCAACAGATGCCTTCTTTCTTGTAGTCGCTTGTGGGGTCTTGCCTTAAGACCTCGTAAGCATTATTGTCACTGAGGAGTGTAATGATCTTGGTGTGATATCAGCTGAGTTTAGAACAAGGGTGTAACTCCCCTTGTTGGCTAAGGTATGGTGATGCTTTGGTCTTTACTCAGGAATGTGATGGCCTTCTTTTCTTGAATTGTGAGCTTGGACGAAAGAATTCTTGCACTGGAGAGCGTGGCTGAAACCTTCATCCTGATTTGCTCTGCTTCAGGTTGTGTTAGTCTGGTAATCCTTATTGTGGTTTCTATGGCTGAGATAAGATCCATTATGAGCAGTTGTTGTGGAGATATGGTAAAATTGAGCCCTTTGGCTAGCACATCCTTTTCTGGTTTAGTGAGGTCCCTAACTGATAAGTTCTTCACCCACTTATCTTGGCTGTTTTTGGTTGTGGTGTCATGGTGTCTTCCTGTTCTCATCCAGATGGTCTGAGTCTCAAATTAAATTGCCTTTCATGTGTTGTGCCAGTTGTGCCTTATCCACAAATTTCTTCTAAGATGGAGACAGAAGTGTTGTGAGTTCCTGCAGAGTCTGGTGGATCTTATTTTAAAATGCATCTATAGTGAAATAGACCTGTCTTATCCTTTCACTCAGAAGCTGGTTCTGTGTTTTCCATAAGATCTGCTCAGCTTTATGTCCCTTGACTGTGGACACAAGGCGTGGGTCCTGTTCAGCGATACTCTTCAGTTCACCTGAGGGGAAATAAGTTTGTGTGACATCATGAGCTATTTGGGAATAAATTTGTTACAACAGCAGATACCTTACAAATATAAGATCTACATCAATCGTTGACAGCAGTAGAGAAACCTCTGCACCTCTACTGCACCACATGTATAAAACTGTCAGATTTAATGTAATTTTAATGTAAGTCTGTTAGCACCAGCCAACCCAGTGACATCATATTTTGTTCTGGCACAAGATGGCACTACACATGCTCTAACAATTTTTAACATTTCTTAAATTCATCTTCACAGACAGAGTTAAACCTGTGACAGTTTTTAGAGCAGGGCTCGATGGTGTAAATTGGTAATAAACTGGTAATATTATCTGGTATTTTTTGGTCTTCCTCATGGGTGGCTTTTTAGATGAATTTGCAAATATTTTTTCTTAAATAGCATTGTTGGTTATTATTATCCAGCTGTGATTGTTTTGTTTTGGTTTTTTTGTTTGTTTGTTTTTACATTTTAGGTCATTTTAGATTTTCAGAAATGACTTTTCCTTCCTAAACACATCTGTCCACAATGATAAATATTCACAACCTGGTTATTGTTGACCATTTTGAATCCAAACACATGCATACTGAACCAGCAGAGACATATGTGCAGTAGTGTTTTATGATTTTGTGGATGAATGTGAATAAGACCAGAGAAATGTTGATGGACTTTAAAAGGAAAAGGACAGCCATGTCTATCCTGGGACAGGATGTTGATGTGGTGAATGGATGTATCCACATCAACAACAGGCTGAAGTGGAACATGTAGAAAAAGGTGGAGAGCAGGCTTTGTTTCCTAAAGAAGCTTAAATCCTTCGATGTGTGCAGTAAAATGATGGAGATTTTCTATCACCCGGCTGTGGGGGGCACAGTGCACTTTGCTCTGGTCTGCTGGGGGAGCAGATATAAATAAATAATTGCATTTATTTATATATTTGTTTATTTGTTTAATATCACCCACACTTTAGTTTCCTTCATTTTGTTATTTGTCTCCTTTACTTTATGTTGTTCTATCTGTTTTGTTTTTCCTGACAGGCAGAGGTATTAATGAAGGAATAGCTTTTTTTTTTTGCGTCACACATCTTTTGATTCCAAATCCAAAACTTTGAGATTGTCTCCAGTGATGACGAGCCTGATTGAAGAGTCAATAGCAGAACAAGCTGTTGGCAGAGAAGATTTGAAACGTTTTTCATGGGCACAACCCACATACTTAGCTCTGCTGTTCAACCCACAGAAGCATTTTCCTTAAAAACACGGCACCATTTAAGGAGACATAAACAGGCTTTCCAATAGTATAAGATTTATTCCCAAGAATCATTGTTACAGCAGAAAAATAATCCACCACACACAAATGTCCTTACTTTTTGTACTAAGTTTACTATATTGGACTGCCCTGATTTAATTGGCAGGCTGAACATGCAATGAGGGCAGCTACAAAAACCATCCTACACAAATTACACCGGTGCAGTAAGACACATGGAAGAGGCTTGAAATGCAAGAGAAAAACAGCTAAATGTTCCAATCACTTCCACACCACAGGTGTACAAACTCAAGCACCTAGGCATGCAGACTGCTTCTACAAACATTTGTGAAAGAATGGGTCACTCTCAGGAGCTCAGTGAATGTGGAAGTGATTGGGAATGACAGCAACTCAGCCACAAAGTGGTAGGCCACGTAAAATCACAGAGCAGGGTCGGTGGAGGCTGAAGTGCACAGAGGTCACCAACTTTCTGCAGAGTCAATCGCTACAGACCTCCAAACTTCATGTGGCCTTCAGATTAGTTCAAGAACAGTGCGTAGAGAGCTTCATGGAATGGGTTTCCATGGCCGAGCAGCTGCATCCAAGCCTTACATCACCAACAATGCAAAGCGTTGGATGCAGTGGTGTAAAGCACACCGTCACTGGACTGGGGCTGGAGCCAATCCCAGCTGTTATGGGGCAAGAGGCAGGGTACACCCTGAACAGGCTGCCAGCCTGTCACAGGCCTTGATCCATATTCATATTTCTAAAACTTCTCCACCCCCTAGAAAAGCTACTTTCAGACGTCATAATGAAAAGTTTGTCCGCAAGACAGAACCAGTGGGGGAAACAAGATTGTATATGTGCAGCAGGCTGCACAGTGAGCAGGTGAGTGGATACTTTAACTGCTTACCCAGCACACGAAGACCAACAAGTCTTTTGATGACAATTCTTCAACTCATCATCTTATAGGTAAACAGAGAAAAGCCCACCAGCACAGGCCGATGTTACTATGTGTAATGAGACACAGTTGGGATGACAGCAGCAGACTCCAGCAACAGGTGTGCAGAGCAGAAAAACACATCGAGGACCCTGGTAAGCAGGCAAGGAATGACAAACAAAAAACAACTGTGATTTTTGCTGTTTTACCTACAGTATATTATATTCTAAAAATATGTGTTTGCCATGTGCCACTTAGGAACAAATTTATTGTTTGCAAGATTTGCAAAAAGTTGTCATTATAACTGAAGATGTAGTAGAGTATACACAGTGCAATGGCCCCCTCTAGTGTATGGGATAGTGACTACTATTGAGGTTTAGTGCAAGTCTGAGGAGCGACTTGCACTAAACGTCTGTAAAGTCAATAGATTTTTTTTTTTAATTTTTGCCATTTTTAAACAAGAAAATCTGAGAGGGTATAATCTTCTGTAGAAAATGCCATCAGAATCTAGTTCTGCCCCCTTTAGCAGGATTCATTTAAGATAGGCATTTGGCATAACTGTCCACCAGTCTCTGATGCTGGCTTTTCTATGCAAAATTCCTTCATTTGCTAGATTTTAAACTTCAAATTCTCCAAAGAGTCCAATGAGATTCCAGTCTGGGCTTTTGGTTAGGTCACAATGCTCCAGTTTTTTCTCTTTGAGCCATTCTTCAGTGGATTTGCTAAAGTGTTTAGGATCATAACTCTATTACAAGGTCCACTTCAGGTTCAACCTTAGATTTTGAACAGATTCACATTATTTTCAAGCAATTTTTTTAATATGTTGCAGACTTCATATTGCGTCAGTGACTGCAAGCTGTTCAGTCTCTGAGGGAGTGCAGCAAAGGCAGACCACCTCACAGCTGGTAGAAGCCTCTTCTTCTAACTTGCTGTCTTTTATCTGATTAAAGCACATTGTTCCTAAAGGCCTGGTCTCTTCTATACATTCAAGTTTTGCTGTAATGTTCATTTTGGAGAGAATGTTCCTGGCATGTCTCTTTAAAGTATGTGCTTTAAATCTGTGGAGTCTTCTTTTGGTTGTAGACTCACGCACTCTGACAGCAACAGTTGTAAGAGGCTCTTGGTTTGGGGGGGTTTTGCATTAATCAGTGCGCTTTTGGGCTTAATTTGCTGGGGCTGTGCTCAACAAAGTGAAAGCAGTTTGAAATCTGCCCTACATGCTAGTGTTGTAGTCAAGGCCACCTAACCCGAGACCAAGACAAGACCAAGACTTTTAGGGTCCAAGACCAGTCGAGACCAAGACCGAGGGAGGGCGAGACCGAGACAAGACCAAGACCAAGATAATGTGAAAAATTATAAAAATCACTTCTCAAATTGATCTGAAAGATCCACATTCCCATAAAATCACCCTGATATTAAACACTCACAGTTCAAATAAATGTAACCATCTTTATTTAATAGTCCTGGGTGACTTCCATCATTTATCACAGAATGTAAAACAATTATTCATAGTTCATCACAATAGTCTTAACTGTTCTCTGCCTTTCATAAACAATACATAAAGTTATATTGTTTTTAAACCAACAACAATCTTTACAAAAATGTGCGCTATTTCAAAACCACATAAGTAAATGTGTAAAAATGGCAAAACAATCATCGACAGTAAAAACTAAAGCTATAGGTTTCTCTCATATACAGATTAAAGCTGCAGTATGTATCTTTTATAAAAAAAAAAAATTTAAATCAGTTTTTACATATTTGTTAAAACTGACACCATGTCAGGACAGTATGAGACAGATAATCTGTGGAAAAAATTGAGTTCCTCCACCTCCTGCCTGAACTGCTCCCAGTCAAGAACAACCAATCAGAGCCAGGAGGAGGGTCTTAGCACTGTCAATCACTCCTCGTGTCTGCTGCTCAATGTAGTTGTGTGCAATACTTCAAGATTTGGTATCGATTCGATGCCAAGTGAATAGAGGGCCAGTATCACCGATACTGATACAGATACTTTTTAATAATTATGAAGAATTTTCATGAAGTTTTTTCCTTTGGATCATTAATTAGTTAAAACCCAGAACAGAATTGGGCAAAGTTTATATGTGAGTAGAAAATACTTTATCAAAATAAAAGTTATTGTTCTGAAACAATAGAACATTAACAAAACAATTTTCCCCATATATTGATGTCTGGATTTTTTTATTTATTTATGTTGGTAAATGAAGTGTACCAAATCATCACTCAAGAACAAATGCAAACTGTTTTCCAGGAAGACTGTTCAGAAAGTATAATACATAAATTTAATAAAAATGTACCTTTGTTCACTAATTTTCTAGATTTTTTCTTAAATAAATAAATAAAGCTGTACAAAATAACATTTAATTTTGCTTTAAATGTTTCATAGCAAATTCCTTTTTTTTCTCAAATAAAATATGTTATGTGTCACATGACAGTATAACAAACCACTGTGGGGAGGGGAGGAGCAAAGCGTGCCTGCTCTGTGCTGTGACAGGAGCGACACTTAGACAGTCAGCCTGCATCTTTGATGAAACCGCAGCACTGCATACAGGAGAGAAACGGAAGCCAAAGTATCGATCTCATTACACTGATATTGATCAACACCAATGACTAAGCATCTAAAATGAAATAAAGTCGAACGAGGCTGTGGAAACATCAAAATGTGTTTCCTGTGCAATCAACAGTGACTAAAAAAGCAACAAAATGCATTTACATAAAAAAAAAATCATCTTTAATGCCAGTTTGTTGTAGGTGTTCTACTTGCCCCTATTCACTCTAAAAATTAACACTCTGGATCTGGTTATTCGACTGCTGCTTCCATATACACCTGCAGAGAGGATGCAGGTTTATCTTAATATCCCTAAAACTAAATTTTTCAGGATTTGTCTGCCTCAATGATGCCCCATCACAAAGAAAGATGAAAATCTTAGAAAGATTTTAAACACTCAAAAGATGTGCATATATGATGTCCTACCAACAATGATATAATCCATTTGGAGCCAGCAGAAGCAGATAAACAGCAAAACATACCAAGAAAGCTTCTGCAGATGGATTTAAGATACATCACTCAGATGTAAAATCTTAAGTAAATGTCAAACTAAGATCTCCTCCCCATACAAAGCCTTACCTCTCATGGTTTCATTGGCTTTGATCTGTGTTTATGAGTCCGCGCTGCAGAGGGGACTGTTTCTTCATAGAAATGCAGCACACAGCTGACTCAAACCTGCGTTTGTCAGACTTACGGCAGCACACTCAAACATGCTGACACACATGGAAAAACATCTCATAATGCTCTCTAAGGGTTTTCCCCTCTGGTTCAACTTACCTTGTCACAGTACCCAGAACAAATATATTTTGGAAGGATTACATGGTGAGAACTGATGGTCTGATGACAGTGTGGAAATGTCATGTGAAAACCGGGTCCACCTGAGGGCGATCGTGCAGCTGAGGCTGAAGATAATGCATGACCCCCCCTCCTCCCTACACGAGGCGGTGTGGTGTCAGCAGGGAGAAAGCGGGACTCCTAACATGTGTTATAAGCTGATACAGGTTTAAAATGAGGGCTTAACTGTGGTTACACAGTGGTTGCCATATAGCCTGCAAAAGGTCCTGCTGTAGGTCCATTGTGTGAAGGGCTGCTGAACAGAGACCACAATGAGCTAAAAGGGAAACTGTGACGCTAGGATCCACTGCCTGAATAAAAAAAAAAGAAAAAGGAAGAATGTGGAAACACAGCACTGCTTTTTATTTGCACAGGCAAAGTTTGCTGAGCACACACCCTCTGTTGGTCCATGTTGCATTTAGGAGCTGTCCAGCACAACCATACCATTCTATTTTGGGCTGATGGTGGGAGGTGGAGAAAGAAGGCTCCACTCCACTCTCCACTCTCCACTGATATTAGTGTTGCAGCTTGAACTAGCAACTTTCTCAATATGACGTGCAAAACAAAAAAGAAAAGCACAGGCTATAGCATGGATTACATGCTAAAGAAAGCAAACAAGGCCAAAACACTACTTTTTTTTTTTGCTTCCTCTTCTTTTTGAGGCACAGTTTAATTTCCAGAGGAGCCTCCAGCTAACCTGGCCCATGTGCATTTGGACTGAGAGGGGAAACTAGAGCACAAATCCAAGGTGAACATGCACACTGAATGTGAGATATTGAGTTTCTTTTCCTTGCTGTAAGTCAGGGTGATTAAGTTTGAGGACCTAACAGTTTTTGATGCAACACTGGTACAGTCATGTGTTACCGTAGTTATGTAAATGTGCACTTGCCCTCTACAAAGAAAACGAACAAATAAAAGCTGTTTTCCTTGACTCTTCTGTCATGAATCTTCAAACAGTGTACTTTTGTTGCAAAAGCAATCAGAGAGAACAATGCCTTTTAAAAAAATAAATAAATAATATTACAACCAATGATGCCAGTCATACCAGTGAATAAAATGGGTTTGGTTCATCACCATGTCATGTGATGTTGGATCAGCTTCTAGATGTTAAGCTGGTGATGTTGCTAAGCTGAAAAAATAGGATTTGAACAAGTGTTACAATTCATATTTCTACCTATAGATATTTGGTATGTGCCACTTTAAAAATGAAAGGGGTGAATAAGTTTTAATGTTGGCACAGACCTACACTTTCTACATATCAATTCTAGTTCCTATAAAAGAGTGTACCTGCTGCAGAAGGCAACATTTTCACCCCAGTGTTTTTACGAGTTAATACCATAGACTGTATATCAAAGATGGAAACAGCCACTGCGACACCACCCACTGGTTTCTGGACTGCGGATTTTTGAAGCTGCAGTGTTAATATTTTGGCCACTGCCATGTGGGTTTGTGAAGCCAAAAGTGACCATATTTGGATTAGAGAGTGAAGCACTAATGCAAGCGTGATTGGTTAGCAAGCGAATGCAACACACAGACACATACTTGCTCATTACTTTGAAGTAATAGACTAAATTTCTTGGATGATCTGTTTATGCAATTAAATGCACAGCAGGCAATAGTATTCCATCCATCCATCCATCCATCCATTTTCTTCCGCTTATCTGCTCCTCCCAGGAGGACATGCCCAGAACACCTCACCCAGGAGGGGTCCAGGAGTCATCATGTCAGATGCCTGAACTACCTCAAGTGGCTCCTTTTGATGTGGAGGAGCAGAGGTTTTCCTTTAAGCCCATCCCGAATGGTTGCATTCTTCACCCTATCTCTAAGGGAGAGGGCCAGCCGCCCTTCAGAGGAAGATCATTTCTGCTGCTTGTATTCACAATCATTCTTTCGTTCACTACCCAAAGCTCATGACCAAAGGTGAGAGTAGGGACATAGATTGACCAGTAACTCGACAGCTTCACTTTCACGCTCAGCTCCCTCTTTACCAGCTTCCGCATCACTGCAGACACAGCCCCAGTCTATCTGTCAATCTCCTGTTCCCTTCTCCCATCACTTGTGAACAAGACCCCAAGATACCTAAACTCCTTCACCTGGGGCAGCAACTCATCCCTGAGCCGACACTGCGGTATTGTATCACTTCCTGTTCCTGTTTCGGAGCACAGTGTTTTGCTGTCTGTTAGCTGTTATATCTGTATAACTCGATTTATCTGGATAATAACATATTTTAGTGTAATCTTCACCTACTTTAAATAGCATACTCTTTGCTGAATCACCTGTATTCACATTACTCACTTTATTTGTTTTTAGAAATTCGCTAGCTTAGCTCAGCTAGTAGCTTAGCCCTTAGCCGACTCACTACCAGCATGGCTTCTTCTCCTGCACTTTCCTGCTCTGGGTGTCACATGTTTAGTTACTCCTCGGCCTCCTTTAGCAGTAACGGTACTTGTAATAAATGTAGTCTGTTTGTAGCTCTGGAGGCCAGGCTTTCTGAACTGGAGACTCGGCTCCGAACCTTGGAAAATCCTACATCTAGCCAGGCCCCTGTAGCGGGTGCGGACCATGGTAGCTTAGCCGCCGTTAGCTCCCCCCCAGCAGATCCCGAGCAGCAGGGAAAACAGGCCAGCTGGGTGACGGTGAGGAGGAAGCGTAGTCCTAAGCAGAAGCCCCGGGTACACCACCAACCTGTTCACGTCTCTAACCGTTTTTCTCCACTCGGCGACACACCCGCCGAGGAACAAACTCTGGTTATTGGTGACTCTGTTTTGAGAAACGTGAAGCTAGAGACACCGGCGACCATAGTCAAATGTCTTCCAGGGGCCAGGGCAGGCGACATTCATGGAAATTTGAAACTGCTGGCTAAGGCTAATCGTAGATTTGGTAAGATCGTTATTCACGTCGGCAGTAATGACACCCGGTTACGCCAATCGGAGGTCACTAAAATTAATATTGACTCGGTGTGTAACTTTGCAAAAACGATGTCGGACTCTGTAGTTTTCTCTGGGCCCCTCCCCAATCAGACCAGGAGCGACATGTTTAGCCGCATGTTCTCCTTGAATCGCTGGCTGTCTGAGTGGTGTCCAAAAAATGACGTGGGCTTCATAGATAACTGGCAAAGTTTCTGGGGAAAACCTGGTCTTGTTAGGAGAGACGGCATCCATCCCACTTTGGATGGAGCAGCTCTCATTTCTAGAAATCTGGCCAAATTTATTAACCCTCCTAAAAACTGACTACCCAGGGTTGAGACCAGGAAGCAGAGTTGCAGTCTTACACGCCTCTCTGCAGCTTCTCTCCTCCTGCCATCCCCCCAAAACCCCATCCCCATAGAGTCGGTGCCTGCTCCCAGACCACCAAAAACCAAAGCTAAAATAAGCAAAAAGCTATTTAAGCATAAAAATTCAAAAACAATAAATAATACAGCTTCATCAACTGCACCAAAGAATAAAACAATTAAATGTGGATTGTTAAACATTAGGTCTCTCTCTTCCAAGTCCCTATTAGTAAATGACTTAATAATTGATCAACGTATTGATTTATTCTGCCTTACAGAAACCTGGTTACAGCAGGATGAATATGTTAGTTTAAATGAATCAACACCCCCGAGTCACAGTAACTGTCAGAATGCTCGAAGCACAGGTCGAGGAGGAGGATTAGCTGCAATCTTCAATTCCAGCTTATTAATTAATCAAAGACCCAGACAAAGTTTTCATTCTTTTGAAAGCCTGACTCTTAGTCTTGTCCATCCTAATTGGGAAAATCAAAAACCTGTTTTATTTGTTATCTATCGTCCACCTGGTCCTTACTCAGAGTTTCTCTCTGATTTCTCAGACTTTTTATCTGATTTAGTGCTCAGTTCAGATAAAATAATTATAGTGGGTGATTTTAACATCCATGTAGATGCTGAGAATGACAGCCTCAACACTGCATTTAATCTATTGTTAGATTCAATTGGCTTCTCTCAAAATGTAAAGGAGCCCACCCACCACTTTAATCATACTCTGGATCTTGTCCTGACATATGGCATAGAAACTGAAGACTTAACAGTATTCCCTGAAAGCCCCCTCCTGTCTGATCATTTCTTAGTAACATTTACATTTACTTTAATGGATTACACAGCAGTGGGGAATAAGTTTTATAACAGTAGAAGTCTTTCTGAAAGTGCTGTAACTAAGTTTAAGGATCTAATTCCTTCATTGTTATGCTCTTCAGTGCCATGTGCCAACACAGTGCAGAGCAGCTACCTAAACTCTGCTCCCAGTGAGGTCGATTATCTCGTCAATAGTTTTACATCCTCACTGCGTATAACTTTGGATACTGTGGCTCCTCTGAAAAGGAAAGCTTCAAATCAGAAGTGCCTGACTTTGTGATATAATTCACAAACGCACAGCTTAAAGCAGATAACCCGAAAGCTGGAGAGGGAATGGCGTCTCACTAAATTAGAAGATGCTCATTTAGCCTGGAAAAAGAGTTTGTTTCTCTATAAAAAAAGCCCTCTGTAAAGCTAGGACATCTTACTATTCATCATTAATTGAAGAAAATAAGAACAACCCCAGGTTTCTTTTCAGCACTGTAGCCAGGCTGACAAAGAGTCAGAGCTCTGTAGAGCCGAGTATTCCTTTCACGTTAACTAGTAGTGACTTCATGGATTTCTTTACAAATAAAATTTTAGACATTCGAGAAAAAATTATTCATAACCATCTCAAAGATTATTCTTCATGTTCGGCTGCTTTCAGCACTGCTGGTATTTGTTTTGACTCTTTTGCTCCAGTTGATCTTTCAGAGTTAACTTCAATAGTTACTTCCTCCAAACCAGCAACATGTTTGTTAGATCCCATTCCTACTAGACTGTTCAAAGAAGTCTTTCCAATTATTGATGCTTCAATCTTAAAAATGATCAATCAGTCTTTATTAGTTGGCTATGTACCACAGGCCTTCAAGGTGGCTGTAATTAAACCTCTGCTTAAAAAGCCATCACTTGACCCAGCTGTCTTAGCTAATTATAGGCCAATCTCCAACCTTCCTTTTCTCTCAAAGATTCTTGAAAGAGTAGTTGTAAAACAGCTAACTGATCATCTGCAGAGGAACGGTTTATTTGAAGAGTTTCAGTCAGGTTTCAGAATTCATCACAGTACAGAAACAGCATTAGTAAAGGTTACAAATGATCTTCTTAGAGCCTCTGACAGTGGACTCATCTCTGTTCTTGTCCTGTTGGACCTCAGTGCAGCTTTTGATACTGTTGACCATAACATTTTATTACAGAGATTAGAGCTTGCTATAGGTATTAAAGGTACTGCACTGCAGTGGTTTGAATCATATTTATCTCATAGACTCCAATTTGTTCATGTAAATGGGGAGTCTTCTTCACACACTAAGGTTAATTATGGAGTTCCACAGGGTTCTGTGCTAGGACCAATTTTATTTACATTATACATGCTTCCCTTAGGCAGTATTATTAGAAAGCACTGCATCAATTTTCATTGTTATGCAGATGATACTCAGCTTTACCTATCAATGAAGCCAGATGACACACATCAATTAATTAAACTGCAGGAATGTCTTAAAGACATTAAGGCCTGGATGACCTCTAATTTCCTGCTTCTAAATTCAGATAAAACTGAAATTCTTGTTCTCGGCCCCACAAATCTTAGAAACATGGTGTCTAACCAGATACTTACTCTGGATGGCATTACTTTGGCCTCCAGTAACACTGTAAGAAATCTTGGAGTCATTTTTGACCAGGATATGTCCTTCAATGCACATATTAAACAAATATGTAGGACCGCTTTTTTGCATTTGCGCAATATTTCTAAAATTAGAAACATCCTTTCTCAGAGTGATGCTGAAAAGCTCATTCATGCATTTATTACTTCTAGGCTGGATTATTGTAATTCATTATTATCAGGCTGTCCTAAAAGCTCCCTGAAAAGCCTTCAGCTGATCCAAAATGCTGCAGCTAGAGTACTGACAGGGACTAGAAAGAGAGAGCATATTTCTCCCATATTGGCTTCTCTTCATTGGCTCCCTGTTAAATCTAGAATAGAATTTAAAATTCTTCTCCTCACATACAAGGTCTTGAATAATCAGGCACCATCTTATCTCAAAGACCTCATAGTACCATATCACCCCAACAGAGCACTTCGCTGTCAGACTGCTGGCTTACTTGTGGTTCCTAGGATACTTAAGAGTAGAATGGGAGGCAGAGCCTTCAGCTTTCAGGCGCCTCTTCTGTGGAACCAGCTTCCAGCTTGGATTCGGGAGACAGACACCCTCTCTATTTTTAAGATTAGGCTTAAAACTTTCCTTTATGATAAAGCTTATAGTTAGGGCTGGATCAGGTGACCCTGAACCATCCCTTAGTTATGCTGCTATAGGCCTAGTCTGCTGGGGGGTTCACATAATGCACTGTTTCTCATTCACCTTATTTACTTTGTTTATACTCCACTCTGCATTTAATCATTAATTGATATTAATCTCTGGCTCTCTTCCACAGCATGTCTTTCTCTCCCCTCAGCCCAACCGGTCGCGGCAGATGACTGCCCCTCCCTGAGCCTGGTTCTGCTGGAGGTTTCTTCCTGTTAAAAGGGAGTTTTTCCTTTCCACTGTCGCCAAGTGCTGCTCATAGGGGGTCGTTTTGACTGTTGGGTTTTCTCTGTATTATTGTAGGGTCTTTACCCACAATACAAAGCGCCTTGAGGCGACAGTTTGTTGTGATTTGGCGCTATATAAATAAAATTGAATTGAATTGAATTGAATTGAATTGAATTGAATTGAAAGTGGGCATTCCACCACTTTCCGGCTGACGACCATGTCCTCAGACTTAGAGGTGCTAGTTCTCATGCCAGCCGCTTCACACTCGGCTGCAAACCATTCCACTGCGAGCTGAAGGCCACCGCCTGACAAAGCCAACAGAACCGCATCATCCACAAAGAGAAGAGATGAGATTCTGAGGCCACCGAAGGTGGAAGCCTTCCGCCACTTGGCTACGCCACAGTATAGTTTGTCAGAATTGCTTCAAGGCCATCTGAAAGGCTTTTTCCATGGCCTCACCAAACTCCTCCCACACCTGAGTTTTTGCTTCAACCACTGCCCAAGCCACGTTCCACTGTCTGCTGGACCCCATCAGCTGCCTCCAGAGTCCCACAGGCTAACCAAGCCCAATAAGATTCCTTCTTCAGCTTGATGGCTCCCTTCACCTCCGTTTACCACCATCTGGTTCAGGGATTACCTCCACAACAGGCACCAACCACCTTGCACCAGCTCCTCTCTTCACCCGTGTGTCCAGAACATTCGGCCGCAGATCTGATAATACTATTACAGAGTCAATCATCAACCTGCAACCTAGGGTGTCCTGGTACCATGTGCACTTATTAACATCCTTATGTTTGAACATGGTGTTTGTTATGGACAAACTGTGGCTTGCACAGAAGTCCAATAACAAAACATCATTCGGGTTCAGATCAGGCAGGCTGTTACTCCCAACGACACCCCTCCAGGACTCACTGTCCTTGCCCATGTGAGTGTTGTAGTCTCCCAGCAGGACGACTCCAAGAAGGGTGGGCACTCTGAACTGTCATTCAGCGTATAAGCGCAAACAATAGTCAGGACCCACCCTAGCTCACCGCCTCTCACCAAGGGCAACTCCAGACTCCATGTGTTGAGGTGAGCCCGACTATATCTAGCCAGTATCTCTCAACCTCACGCACTAGCTCAGGCTTCTTCCCCACCAGGGAGGTGACATTCCATGTCCCAACAGCCGAGGATCAGTCCGTCAGGGCCTCCGCACTTGGCCACCGCCTGACATATATTGCACCCGACCCCTACAATGCCTCCTGCTGGTGTGGGCCTACAGGAGGGAGGGCCCGTGTCTTCTCCAGGTAATAAACATAAAAAAAAAAATATCTAAAAATCCACCACGTGAGTGGTTGTTATGAAAGGTTAACTATTAATAGAGGACAATAATGGAAATGTTTATTTCTGCTGTAAAGTTAGTCTTTTTTTTTTTTTTAAATGGACGTTCACTCACAAGTGGCCACTAAATGAACAGTTTTTTGTCTTGCTTTGTTAGCCTTGGAGGATGCCAATTCATTTAAGCTGCGTTATATCTTTGAAAGTTGCCTTGAAACTGAAAGCAGCGTTCTCGACAAAATAAATCCAACTGTGCAGAGTTTCTTGGCTGTTGGTCAAAATTTTAAACAGCCATTTAATCCAGCCCAATACAGAACATTTACACATGGCCCAGCTTTACTTTCTGGAGTTCCCCAAAAAGTCCAGCATGTTTCAGTTCAGTGTGAAGCCCCACACAAGAATGACATAACGGACGCCTCATCAGTGTTTTTGTAGCCTGTGGTCCTGGCCTCAGTTACATAATTTCTCCTGCTGACCACAGCAGTATTGCTTGAAGTCAGCTAAGTATCAGCTGCAGACTGTATGTAACAGTCCTGTCTTTCAGTTACCAATGTGCAACACGGCATCTTTTCCTTAACTGATACATGTCACCAAATGCAGCTCCCAGGAGTTTTTGAGGCTAGCTGTTAACTGATTATGTCCAAGCCCAATATCATATTTCAGGCTGATATGAGCTCCAGCAGTGACTGGCTCAGGCCTCGTCTGCAGCTGCTTCTTAACAATTAAAAAAATGATATAACACTTGGGGGGGGGGGGGGGGGGGGGGGGACTTAAAAAGTCTGTTCTTACAGCTTTTGGCTTGCTTGAATGAAATGAAGGGCTGCAATCCAGATAAGTGCAAAACTATTATTTAAAAAATGCGTAAAATGTAAAGCTTTTCATTTTTTTCCTTTCAACTGAAACTCAAAATAGAACAGCAGCTCATTCTGGGAGGGGAAAAAACTGCTGTGAAAGTTCTTCTCAGACATTGAATACATTAAATGTCTGCTAAAGTAATGATAGTCTGTCAGACACAGGCCACTTTGAAATGAATGTTTCTCATGGGTTCATGGTGTGACATATAATGCATGAAGTTATTGTTTTTAACTTGCCCACCACATTTTGATAGTTGCTTTAATAATTTGAGATGTCACATCCTACAAGGCATTACTGGAATGCAGCTGTACACAGCTCACCTATATGAGGTACACAATGCAATTAGCTGTTTCTTGATCAAATTATTAAAGATAATGAAGCAAGTTTTGGAGGGAGATGTTAATGACCATACTGCTGTGATGCTGCAGGCATGTAAAAAACTCAGAAGAGAAAGACTCCCAGAAAGAGCTGGAAGGAACAAACTAACTTCAGTTTATCAAAGCTGAGATTATTGTTGCTGGTAAGTGACGATTATCTCAGCTGTCACAGTTGTGGTCATCACTGCAGTAAAGACTTGATTATTTTATGACCATGTTAGCCTGTACTAGACGTGAAACTGTAAGGAGGAAAAACTCTGTATACATGACAGCAGTTTGGGGATTTTTGGAAAGGTTGTGCACATCCACTACCTTTAGGCATGTGTGTTTTTGTGCTGAAATGTTTTTGTTCATTGGAGAAACAAAATGTGGCATGGCTGCTGGTGTCAGACAGGCTGGTCTGAGTGTTTTAGAAACTGCTGGTTTACTGAGATTTACACCCACAATCATCTCTAGGCTCGGTCAATTCCAGAGCTATAGGAAGGAAACAGCAACTCAACCACTCACTGCAACTAAGGTATGCAGATGAGCATCGTGATGGCTGCTTCCAGCAGGATAACGCACCATGTCACTAAGTGCAAATCATCTCAAACTGGACATAAGTTCACTGTACTGAAATGGCCCCACAATCATCCGATCTCATTCTAGTAGAGGGGGATTTGGGATGTGGTGGAACAGGAGATTCACATCATGGATATGCAGCTGACAGATCTGCAGCAAGTTACAGATGCCATAGTGTCAGCATGGAATCAAAATATGAGGAATGTTTCTAGCACCTTGTTGAGTCTATGTTATAAAGAATTAAAGCAGTTCTGAAGCCAGCAGGAGGTCCAACCCCATACTAGCAAGGTGCCCCCAATAAAGTTGTTTTTTCCTTCCATAAAGGAACATTATTTTTAGACTGATTGAGACTAAAACTGGTGTATCATTCAAAAAGCTTGAGTTTTTTTTTTTCCTTATTTCTGATTCATGACTCAAATAAGTTCATCTGCTTGTGGACAGAGAAACTCAGGAGATAGGCTTCAGCAGTAGAACACGATTTAGCCACTTCTCACTGTACTGATTTTGGGAAAATTATTTTCATTTAGCAGCCCAACCATTTTCTTCCGCTTATCCAATTCAGGGTCATGGGGGTTGGAGTTTGGGGTTAAGCCCATCCCAGCTGCCATAGTGTGAGAGGCAGAGTACACTCTAGTCAGGCTTCCAGTCTGTCGCAGGGTTAACACAGAGAGACAGACAACCCTTCACATTCACACCTATGAGAGTCACCAGTTAACCTAACCCCACAAACTGCAAGTCTTTGGACTGTGGGAGAACGCTGGAGCAGAGGAGACATGGGGAGAACGTTGAAGGCTCCACACAAAAAAACTTTCGCCAGACGGTGGATTCAAACCCAGGACCTTCTTGCTGTGAGATGACGTGCTAATTGTGCTGCCCCAAGCACAGTGGCAATGCATGAAAATTTTAAAAGCCAAGAATTACTCTGGAGTCATTTTATGAGTGCTGACGTTGCCTAGCTTGTCCACCAGAGGATACTCTGCAACTTTCCTGTTGGCAAACAAACATGTTTAGAACTCCACAAAAACAACCAGGTGATCCAGAGTCAGGCAGAGCACAAACGAGTAATCTAGCCACTGAATTTCTGTTATTACTGCGGCCCACCTGCAGTACCTACATAATGTTAATGAAATTTGTTTAGTGTGCCTGAAAAACAAATACCAGGCAATCGATCACATTTTTAAAATCACCAAATCTCGGCACTGGTCTTAAGAATCCTGTATCAGTCGGACTCTAGTTTATAGTCGTAACCTTGTGGGCTCTTCACTGTGATGGCATGCATTCAGAATTTTGTCATAACTTGTGCTGTCAATAGTCTTTTTTTTTTTTTTTAAATGCCCTTCACACGTGATGCCAACACATGCAGATGCAGTCAGATTAACACATCAAAGAGGCAAAGCAGCACCGGCCTCGCTGCTGCTGCTGTCACAAAACCACAAGCATCCGCATTTTCCTTTGATTTGCAACAACCTTTATTATCTCTTCCAGTTCTGGATGTGAAAAGAGGCAATTAATTTTCTTTAATTAAATATCTCTTTTTTAATAAAGTAAAGCAAAAAAGTATTTACAATTTCTAATCAATGACTGGGATTGGATATTACAAGCACCTTCTGCCAGCTGAGGAGAGAAAAATATAAATACAGGGGAAAAACTGCCACATTGTTTCAGAGGAGAAGGGGTGGGAGCGGGGGGTGTTACATTAGCATAATTTCTATGAAAGAAAGCTATTCAGCATATATTTACACAACTCTCCTGAAATGCATTTCCACTCATGGAAGCAAAGAAAGGCCTTAGGATTCATACTGTTAAACTTTTCTTAAAAGTCCTTTGTCATTAAAGTGGATTTGTGTCTGTATACTTTATTCAAGTTTCAATAGTTTCAATGATATTTTTTCTTAAAAAAAAAAAACCAAAAAAAAACAAAACACCAGCAGGGATTGAAGGAGGGTGCAGCCATGAGCCCTCCTTCTTGCTCTCCCTTTCTCAGTCCACAGTTTGTTTTTTTGAAGCGCAGGAAATAAGTAAAACAGACGCATTAGAGGGCAGGGGTGGTGGTGGTGGTGGGGTCGAGTCGGGCTGGGGTTTTGAGGGGTAGCATTGCCGCCACCCCCCCAGCAGCAAAATGGTCAATGTTCATTGCCCCTCTCCTCAGTGACACAGTACATAAAGTCCACAACCGTTGCTTTCACTCATTTGAAATGTCTCTCAGACGTCTCTTTTCTTTGTAGTTTTCTATTTTTCTTAAAAAACACACTCTAATCATCCAACGCTGGGTAAAAGGAAATAAAAAGCTCTACATAAGTACGTCATGTAGATCCAAACGGCGGACATGTGGCATGACAGTGTCATGTCCACATGATAAAGGGTGAATTCATCAAAAATATAGATGTGAACAGCCTTTTAAAGTTTTGTTATATTTTCTGTCTTTAAGCAAAATGTCTTGATTAGTTGTGCCGTGGCGAGAAAAAGCCTTCTGAAAACAACAACAAAAAAAAAACTGAAGGAAACAGCATCAGAGCATCTCCCACGGCTTGTAACGCTTCTCAGCATTCGTGCTCTCATATCTATTCTCTCTAGTTAATCCTGTTTGTTTCAAAAAAGACATTCGGTTGCACAGAAGGAAAAACAAGAAATCCAAAAGAAACAAGAAAAAGAAAAAAAAAACAAGATCGAGCGTTCGATCTAAAATACAATCTCTCCCAGTTGAAGAAGTTTTTTTTTTTCTTGATTTTTTTCTGTTTATGCAGAAGGATTTTGCTGATTCAGCTTCTCCTGAATCATCCACAGAACATTCGCTCTCCCCAAGGATTCGTCCAGAACGCCCATCGGCTTTCCCAGCAGTCCCTAGCTGTTGTCCGATTCATCCTCGGCTTCGCGAAGCCATGTGAAGAAGGCAGTGACGGACTTGAGGGCCACGCCCTTCCCCTGCTGTTCGGCAGGGTCTTTGCTGGACTCCCACTTGTAGAAGGCCTCCTCTTTGATCACATCCTCGTCGTAGAGTGTGTCAAAGAACATCCGCAGAAGATCTGATGAGGGAGGGCAGAAAAGAAAGGATGCAGATTTTTTTTTTTTCTTCAATCAATCTTTATGTTGCAGAAAGTATGAACAGAAGCAGAAATGTGTATTTCAAAGGCCAACATGAGTCTGAATGAGCTGCTTACTGGCAGGCTGCTCCATCTGCACCATGAGGGCCTGCAGAGCATACAGAGCCTGCAGCTCCTTCTGTTCGTCCTTCAGGTATTTTTGCAGGAGCTTCGCCCTCTGTTTGATCTGCTCACCGTCCACCCTGTAGGGAGTTTCACCTGCAGGGGAAAAGTTTTAAGAATTTTCATATTTAACTCAGACTGTATCCTCTAACCTGGACATTTTCACACACTCAGTAGCTGCAACGTTCTCACTGGCATCATAGGCCGTTTTCACACTTGGACCCTTTTTAGTCCTCAAAAACTAACCTAGAGTCATAAATACTGACAATAAATACAACATAAAAAAAGAATAGAATAAAAATAAACAGGGTCAGATTTTTTTACTATCAATTATTAAAAAAAATAAATAAAAAATTAATGAACAAATAAAAAATGGCCTCTCAGCTGTGAGTGAACTCAAGGTTCAATTTAAGGAGCAGATGACTGTAAAAGCAGTAAATGTTCTAAAGACCAAAAATGTGATAAAAGGACTGAAGGCCCATCAGAGCTGAAGTGGACCAGAAAGTCTACTGCTAACAGCGTTTAATGTTAAGAGTGCAGAATGACTCACAAATGATTGCTGACTGGCAGATGCAGGTCATCAGTGCTCTGACAAACATGTTGGAGGAGGTCTGCTGCTCATCCAGGTTGGCCTGCACAGAAACAAGCTTATTCACACATGCACAAAACTGGGAAACGGCGCAAAAGATGACAAAACATCTGGATCGGTTCTGTTAGTTCCGAAGTTATGACTCCTGCTTTTTTTTTAAAAAAAAAAAAAAATCACGGTAAAAAAAAAAAAAAAAAAAAGAATGACAACAAAATTCAGCACATGTGCTGGTTATGAAAGTCAGAACACATGTCAGTGGACCTAAAGGGAAACAAACCTCAATCCAGTCAAAGATCCTCTGGTTGTCGGCCTTGTCCTGGATCAGTCTGTCCAGCTGTCTGGTCAGCTCTGTAGCACTCAGCTCCTTCTTCCTGTCCTTCTCAGACTCATCGCCCAGTGTGAACTCCACATTCTGCAGACACAGAGACAGACGGAGGCATCATGATCACCTTTCAGGCTTTCTGAAGTTTACCACATCACATACTAGTATGAGAGTTTGGAGATATATGCATATAAAGCTGACCTAAAATTAATACATGCTCTTAAAAAAAAGAGCATTTCTTTCTTTAATCTTGTGTTATACTAAGTGACTATAACACTGCTGGTCAGAAAAACTTGACAGAAAAACTTGACACTGGATGGCAAAAACTTGACCACAGAGCTGCACCTGTGGTAGTAAGAATATTGCTAATATTACTGTTGTTTGGCATGGATGTGAATAAGCAGTATAACATGAATGGGCAATTATGAATGCAACTCATTTAAGATCCATGTGTGATATTTTAAAAAGGTCAGAGATCTGTAAGAGCTGCAATGGAGATTTTGAATGTCTGTTAAAAGGAGACATTCACTAATGTTACTACATACATAAAAACAGGCAGGAAAAATGTTTTAGGCCACTGAAAATGCACTAAGGAATTTTCTATAGAGCCTGAAATCAGGTTTTCCTAAAACCTGATGATTCCTTAGTTTTCACCCCTGCTCATATAAAGGGGGGGGGTATCTCTTCATTTTCTGTCATATATACAGTGTCCAAACATTTGACTGATACTGTTATAATGGATTATATATATATATATATATATATATATATAAATAAAAACATTGCCAAAGTTTCAAAGAATGTGGTCAGCATATGTATGAGTAACCCCTGTGAGCCAAAAACTTTGACTTCAGGCTGCTCTGAACACTGTTTCAGATTTTTCTTCTCTGTATCTGTATGATGTAGGATACAGATATCTTTATTATGGTCAAATAAACGGTGAAACATGTAAGGTTACTTTAGAGTCCCCCCCCCCCCAAAAAAAATAAATAAATAAATAAAAAAACGGGGCACGATAAGCCACTTTAAGTTTTCTTTAACTATGTGTACACACGTTCAAATTTTGTCATTTTCTGATGGCAAGAAAACAACAAAGACCTTAGCTGGGGCATGAACTTTAGTTTCCTGTCCTTTCTTTCACAATACTGAATTACATCGAGGATAACTGCAGAAAAGACTGTTAATGATGAAGTAGTGAGTGAGCCCTCACCTTTTCTGTCACAAACTTGTTGACATCTATGTCTTCAGGGAGAAAGTCTTTCCACCGCAGGCCTGCCTCCCTCCACATTGTACCTGCCTTTTTATGGCTCTGATGGAAGGAGAGACAGATATTTGTAGACTAATGGGAAAACACACATTCACGGATCATATTTATAACTGCCACATGAACAGATCTCAACACTGTTCTTTTCTATCCAAGAACACAGCTGGGGCAAAAGTTTCTTTATAAATGTCAGCTTTCAAAAACACAGCATAGCATAATAATGATCAACTCTTACCATTTCTTTACAGAGCAAAGTCAGGATGTGGACCAGCAGAACTCCGGCTTTGCCCAGAGGGATCAAAGGCTTCGAGATCTCCCTGGAGACACATCAGATCAGCAAATGAATTAAACATCAACAAGGCCAACCCCAAAATTCCCCACCTAAACTGCTGAGGGAATAAGCAAATCCTACAACAGACCTGAACAGTTCTCCCATGGGGAGGCCTCCCTCGTGTAGCATGGGAGTGATCAGCTCTGCCAGGTAAAGCCAGATGTGAGGGATGTCTATTGCCATGTCTTCAGCCACTTCCAAGATTTCCTGAAGCCTGGAAAAACATAAGGATGGTACACGAACATCAAAGCTCATTCAAGGGTTAAGAAATAAAGAACAAGCTGAACTTCACTTAGCAGATGGAATTATTCAGCAACACTGCACCATGCTGATAGCAACACATGGAAAGAGATCAATTTTTTGCTAAATGGGGCAGTTTAAGGATTTCACCAACTGCTAAAAAATATTTGACTAATTCACAAGCTAAAACCAGACTTCTCTCTGTGAGCTGCTGGTAATGTGGAGTCCCTTTATTGGTTAACTCAGCATCTCTCCAGGGTTCTGTACTGACCCTTTGTAGTATTGCTCCTTTGGGAGGATACCAGTCTTAAGGAGCTGGTGCAGCAGCAGGCCCATGTGCTCCCTAGCGATCGTGCTGCGCTCCAGTGTTGACTCCAGCCCGTTTCGTACAAACACAAACAGCAGCTGAGTGCTATTCATCTCCTGCACACACTGCAGAGCCTCCTGTGGGGACAGACGAGGGCAGAAAGACAGCAGTAAATCATAAGGTCCCCTTTTTGTCCTCTCATGTTGGTCACTATGTGCTCGCACACATCTGTAAGTGTAATAATAGATGTTTGGGTGTCATGTAATTTCAAACACTGTGGACAAGTATTTACATGCTTTTATGGGGCTACAAATGCATGGGATTACATTACATTTACATAAGCAAAGGTAAAAGGTGGTTTAGGCTATTTGCATTTATTTTTAAGTGACTTTGCTGCGTGTGTGTTTTTTTAAGCAGTGAAATGTCAGTGTATACCTTCATGTCGTTGATATGGAGGTATTCCTCAATGATGGCAGTGGACTTCTTTTCCAACTCCTCCTCAGTCAAAGCAGGCGTGGTGGGGGTCTGTGGAGGTGGAGGGGTGGCAGCTGTCTCCCTTTTCACTGTTCACAAAACACACAAACAGCAAAAAATAAATACATTGAATACCAAAGCAACAAAGCAGATATTAAGCTACATGAGGGGAAAAAAATCCCAGCACAAACAGAAACTCTGTTCCCACAGTTTGTCCTGTTGTAAATCCTCAAATTGATGCCAGTAATTTACTGTTCAATAATGGGGAAAGTTTCTTGGCTGTGGCTAGGTGGCATTTCTGTGCCAATAGTTGTTTTTTTTTTTGTGTGTGAAGCCCCCCCCCAATAACAAAAACAAAAAAACCTACAGATTAACTGAGGATAATTTGTAGGTTTACCAGAGTGTCACGTTCTTAGTAATTTGTGGAAAATTGCACTGATGACAAAACATCTGTAGAAACCATTAAAGTCATTATGCTCCATTTCAAATCTAGATTTTTATCCTTAAACTGTACTTGGCTAGCTGTTTGGTTTCCAGTTAAAAATCATCCTCATCTATCTTATCCTCTGTCTGAAACAAGCTGTTTTAGCTCTCTATCCGCCTCCTTTAAGCTCCCGTCCCCCTGATCAGCTGCCCTTTATAAACAAAGTTTGAATAGCAGGCATGTGGGATCATTGTGCTCTCAGCCAGAGCTGTGCATCAGAGATGACCATATTAAGGATGTATGCGCTCTGTACATTTCCTATAACCACCATGTCTGCAATCACTCAAAATACATCATCGATGTCTCGATGTCACATTGGAGCTTGGAACCTCCAACCTTTGCACACGATATAAAATTAGGAAGTTTCTAAGTTATATTGATGTGATGATGACCCCAGGCCTCTGAAAATAATTACTGTTCAAGTCTGGTCTCCTGCTTCTGACTCCTTTACTTAGCATTGTAGAAAGTATTTCCATTAAAGTTTTAAATATTTAATACTCATGCTAGAGCTATGTCCACCAACCATTCTCTCCGCTCCTGGCCCGCTCTCTGCTGCCTCGGTCCCGCTCGTCTGTCATGCTCGCCACGCGGCGCACAGGATCAGCTGAGCTGCGCTGCTCTCTCTCCCGGCTCCGCTCCTCCTTCTCCCGACTGAAGCTGCGTTTAGTGACCTGCAGCTGGTTTCGATCACGGTCGTCCCGTCTCTCAAAGCGGTCGCTGCCACGATCTGAGCGGTCAAAACGATCACTTCGTTCTCGACTCAAGCTGTTTCTGTAGAGTCCAGAAAAGGAGTTTCAGGGGTACAACTGCAAAATATATCTATCCACACTCACAGTATGAATACTGGTAAAACCTTGTTTGAGCTGGTAATGAGAATTATGTTATGTTGCTCACCTCTGAGGAACTCTTTTATCTGTGTCTAGTGAAGAGCCTGAGGAGGATGAAGGTTGCTGCAAGGCTGAGAACCTGTTCAGCGTGCTGGTGGCTGGTCGGCTACCCGAGTCTGTGCCTTTAAAACAGGCACATGACCCAAATTAAACTTCAGTTTTGATTTACACAAATAGACAGTTATTTGACACATAAACATATTAGGGGGGGGGGGGGGGGGGGGGGGGGGCCTACCAGAATCTGCAGGCTTGGCACTGGTGCCACCGCTGCTGCCCTTACCCCAGCTGCCCCACGTGCCTTTACCTCCTGGGGCAAGCAGCTGATTGTTGAAGTCAAGAACAGGAGTCTGAAAAGAAAAAGCAGTTTATTAACAGAAAGTGACAGCCACATTTGTGGAATTTATAACTGCCAAAATGTGTGTGTTGATCAGCAATGATGAACTTGGGTGAGAAGAAACACCCTCCCTCTCTCACCTTAGTGATTTTACTAAGGCGGGAGGTGTCAATAGGTCGGTTCTTAGAGATGGGCACTGTGTTCCAGCCTTCATCCTGGGGAGAAACACCACGGCCTGGGGAGTGAGGGCCTCGACGGCCTGGGGAGTGAGGGCCCCGACGACCTGGGGAGTGAGGGCCCCGACGGCCTGGGGAGTGAGGGCCCCGACGGCCTCCCCCCATCCTGCCTCCTGAGCCTCCACTTGATTCCTTCTTAGAGATAAGGGCTTGCTGCACCTTCATCTGTTCCCTGTGCTCCTCCAGTTCAGCATCTTTGTGGATCTGGTCAATGGTTTTGGGACCCTGGTCGCCTCGCCGGGGCACCCAATTATTCTGGATTAAATAAAAGAAAGCAGTGCGTGATGGGAGGAAGAAAAAAAAAAAAAAAGACAATATTATGATGAGTTCCAAATTGAAATTATGTTCTTTTCCTGTCCATATCATCAATTCCTCCTTGTAGGACACAAAGGTTTCACATTGACCTTATGTACTGATCATTTGTCATTCTGATGTCTCTCTAAATCAGTGACATTTATAATTAAAACCGCAAGCGGTGATATCGGGCCCTCGCACTCCGCGCGCGTCGACCTGTGGCGCTCGTCGACCCGTGCCGCACTCGGAGGTTTTGTGATCGTGATGGGTCTCTAGAAAGTTGAATTCTTTTATAGGAAAAGGTATCTTTTGCTGTCGGCATAGACGCAATGGAATATTTGGGGGTGTGGTCACGGCTCCAGCATGCAAAATAGGGCATGGGTCTGATTGACTTTTTTGATGGGCTGTTTGTCTAGATGATGTGGAGCCAATTTGGTCTCACTGGGTGAAATGCCCTAGGAGGAGTTCATTCAAATAGCAGGCCTGAAAATGGCAAAAATTGACACTTTCAATTGAAGATGCTGGACTTCCTGTAGGGTTTGGAGTATGGCTCCAAGAGACTTTTTTGTATGTCTTAGGATGTTACATGAGTGTGCAAAATTTCAGAGCTGTAGATAAAATGTAACTCAGGGGCTAGCTAAAAAACATGGTATATTATGATATTTAAAGCTGCCAGTAGGGGGCGCTCTAACGTTTATGGACTTTATGCATATCAATGTGTTCAGGGCAGGAGGCTTATCAAATAGATGAGGATTTTGTAAGGAATGGTGAAAGATATTTCATGTATTTCAGAGCAAAACTAATTCTGTGGACGGTCATACAAATTTTCATTTGCTTCTGTAGGGGGCGCTATTGCGCCTACAGTCTTGAATCTGTAGTTATGGATTCAGCCTGGGTGTGTACATGAGTGATTAAATTTTCAGCCTGATCAGACAAAGCATGTGCGAACAAGTGCACAAACAGTTTTGGTGGTGAGGGAGAAAAACAAAGGCCAAATTTAATGGCCTGGTGTGACAAGGCCGTTTAATATTTTGTAAAGATTTCCACAATATTTGATGGGCTACTTGTGTAGATGATCTGGAGCCAATTTGGTGTCAGTGGGTGAAATGCCCTAGGACGAGTTCGTTGAAATAGCAGGCGTGGAAATCGCAAAAATTGACACCTTCAATTGAAGATGGCCGACTTCCTGTAGGGTTTGGGGTATGGGTCCAAGAGACTTTTTTGTACGTCTTAGTATGTTACATGAGCCTGTACATTTTCATACATGTAGATAAAACGTAGCTCCGGGGCTACTCAAAAAACATGCTATTTTAAGATATTCCGAGCTGCCACTAGGCGGCGCTCTAACGTTTATGGACTTTATGCATATGAATGTGTTCAGGGCAGCATGCTTATCACACCACTGAAGTTTGAGCCAGATTGGGCAAGTTGGCTTTGAGTTACAGCCATTTTTGTGTTCATGGCGAATCATCGAACTTTGCCGTCCCATAAGGGTCACGCCCTTTTGTCAAAAACTCACAGTTTTGAAAACACAGTAAGTCCAACTTCTTAAGGCTTTCCAGGTGAAATTTGAGATGGTTCTGCTAAACCACCTTGGAGCTGGACCTCCAAGTGTAAAATATGACATTTCCTGTTCCCACTAGGTGGCGCTGCGACTGATATTAAATATTGTCATATGTATGTGTTCAGGGGGGCACCCTCATCCTACTGGAGAAGTTTGATGCACATTGGATCATGTAGGTATGAATGAGAGGCAATCAAAATTTCATGGCGAATGATCAAAGTTCAAAGGGGCATAAGGACCCCTCCCCCTTGGCAAAAACTCACCATTTTCGAGATTTAGATTCCCCTGGGGGTGTAGGTTAGAGAAACCAAATATGAAGATGATAACGTCTAAAACCTCTGAGTTATTAGAAAAAGTGTGAGGGCTGCAAATCGCCAAATTTGCATAATTAATTCCAAATGGCGGACTTCCTGTTGGGTTTAGGGCATGGCTCCAAGAGGATTTTTTGTGCGCCTGGACATGATATACATGTGTATGAAGTTTCATTCATGTACGTGAAACACAGCGGTGGGGCTCCAGTTTAGGGGGCGCTAGCGAGCCATTTGGGCGCGCCCTTGCCCGAGCCCATTAAAATACTTAAATTTTCACCAGGTGTGACGCATGTGCCAAGTTTCATGAGTTTTTGAATATGATAAAGCCCCCAAAAAGCCAATTCATTTGCCTGAATAATAATAATAATAATAAAAAAAAAAAAAAAATAATAATAATAAACGAAGCAATTACAATAGGGCCTTCGCACAGTTCGTGCTCGGGCCCTAACTACAGTGTTCATGATAAAGACGAAAACTGAAAGACATAATCAGCCTATTCACTCTTCTGGAAGGAAGAAAGGAAATAAAGCATGTAGTGTGTGCTCCACGGTTAAACTGGGCCACTATGCTGACACGGAGCAGCAGATTGTGGCTTGGAAAAACACTGAAGACAGCAGGTTTTGAATGACTGTGTGGGAGGGACTGAAAGCCTAACTAAAGGATTGCAGCATTCCTTCAGAAGCAAGAAGCATCAATGCCACCAGACTGAACTGGCTTCACAAAGTTGCACAGAAATAAGTTTTGCCCCCCCCCTTTTTTTTTAAACTAGAAGAGCTACAGTTTGTTGTCTCATCCTACGGCACAGGGCAGCTCTGTGTGTAGGAGATGCCCTGCATTAAAGAGCTGAGGAAGACTCGTCTTTCCTCGCCTGTATTTGAGCCTCATACTGGCCAAAGCTGAAGAACCAGTGTGCATATCTCTGACCTGTGGACAGCACCATGCATTGTTACAGACCATATCCAACAATAAGGCATGATGTATGTGAAAGGCTCTTGCTTTAACACCAATGCAACATTTCAGAGGTGTGTTTTCCAAAATAAAGTTACTGCTTTTGTCAGTGGAGTCTGATGGAGTGTAAAATCTTCACTTCCTTGTCACAAAGACAGTCTGACAGCAGGTAAAGCCATGAAAATGTTCTAAATAGGATGTACACTTAAACCAATACTGACTCTTTGAGGAGACTAAAACCTGTGTTGCTGCTGAAAGTGGCAATACATGGCTTTAGTTTCCTTTCTGATCAGAACCTCATACAACCTCACTACAATAAAACTGAACTATCCCAAACTGAGTGTACCCAGTGAAACAATTATTTTAAACAAATGAACTGTTACTTAGTTTCCTGAAACACACAGCAGCTCCTGATTGAGGTTCCCACAGCTTTTAAATATGATCTATGAAATCACATTTTCCATCAATTAGCCTGATTTCATAAAAGTGCCCATTAAACATCATGTGCTGCTTTCATAAAAAATACAGAATTAAGCATAACGATTCAGGCTTTGAAAAACAGCTAGATATCATTTTTTGGTCTACTCAATCACAAAATGCATAAATGAGCACAATAAGAGAAGATAAATAACATGGAAACATTCCCATGCAAGAAAAACAACTTCAGTCAGCAGGACAGGCTGATGCAATGCCCTGTTAAATTCTAATGAATTTTTTTTCTTCTCTTCTGTTTTTGGGGGGAGTTCATGGGAGAAAAAAGTTTGAAAAGCAAAGGGAAAGGGTTTATGCTCCAACTTATACATGCAAAGCAGCTCACTGTGTACATGTGTGACTGTTATTTACCCGTCGAAGGTCCAGCACGTCCTGCAACATGAACCGGATCCTGGAGGTGGTCTTCCTCTCCTTTATTATTTTCTCCATCTGATTGAAATACTGGTCCATACGAGGCTGAAAAGGGACACAATTGTTAGCCAACTGCACTGTGTGTCTATCAGAGCAAAAATTATTACATTTTCAAAACTAATCTCAAACTTGCATGCATGTATAAAGAATGTAGGACCATGTGAATGCTATTCTTCATTGTGCTCCCTAATATCAAGTATGTGCGTGTTTTGTACCTTGGCCTTCTCAAAGTCGAGGTCCTTGCCAATGGTGGACAACAGTCTGCAGAGGCACTCCAGAGACTCCTCGTCATGGTTTTTGAGCAGCTTGACAATGCAGTCGTGCATGATGACCTCTGTGAGCATTTTAAGCTTAAACAGCTCACCGATGAACTTTATATTGCCTAGAGACCGCCTCCTAGCCTTGTCCTTAGCCTCTTCTAACTCCTCAATGAGCCGCTGCTTCTCCTCCTCCTGCCCAGGAAACATCAAGCACACAGAAAAAAGGATTAAAAAAAAAAAAAGGAAACTGTAGAGGAAGTACCATTAGCTGGATCTCTAACACATTTCAGATGTTTAACATAAATTTGATGCTGTGGAATCTTTGAACCCCAATTATAGCTCTTCACATGACTTCCTATGTGCAACTCATATTTCATAATGCAGCACCATACCCCTGAAGCAGCTTCCAGCTCTTTCTGCTTCTTCTCAAAAATCTCATCATCGTCCTTATCCTTCTCAAACTCCTTCTGGCATCGATTTAGTAGCAGCTTGCGAAAATTCACAGTGGCTCCCGGTTTATCTGGAATTTCAACTCTTAGCTGTAAAAAAGCAGGGAAAGAGAGAACATATGTTAAGTAAAGGGCAGAAGGAGACAGTTACAGTGGCTCCTCAGTCCCTCAATCCCATCACTTGGATCAGTGGCCCAGACACGTGGCACTAATGTGAGGTCATCATTGGAGCCTCATAGAGACATTTGTGAAACTGTGCTACTAGGATTGACACCACTGCAAAAGCAGGGTTGTGTTTGCCAACTACAGTGTCCACCTATGATGAACCACAATTCCTGCTTCTTGTGCGCTGAGTTCAGGCTTCCTGCATTATTTAAACATATCAGAACCAATGCTTTCAAAGACCTCGATGACTACGTTTAAGATTAAAAAAAAAAAAAAAAATTGAAAAAAATTATTTTACACCTATGTAATTAAGACAACTGTATATATAGTATATAACTGTATATATGTATTTGATGATTTGCTTTCCCACGACAGTGAAGTGATTCTCTGGACTGTGGGTCAGAACAAAAAGAGGATTTTAAAGAAATCACTGTGGTTTGCAGTCTTTATTGTTTAAAAAATAAATAAATAAAATGACTCCACATTAAGGAATTTTTCCATTTTCATTGAAAGGGTACATTTTTCAGACAACCTACACCATTAACTGATATTTGGCTCTTAAAGTAGGTTAATAAGATGCATTATCTTATTAACCTACTTTAGGAGCTGAATATTGTTCATGTCATTTTATATTTAATCATAGTACATGCCACAGTTTTTATGTTATTTTTATTATTAACAATAAACAAAATAGTTACCAATTTGAATTTCATGATTAAATTAGAGCACTTTGAGTGCTCAAGTAGAAACTATATAAGTGTGTTTACTATATCAGTGCCATCATGAAACTATTTTTTGGAAAAAACAAAACAAAAAGAAAACCAACACACATCCACCCATATTCTTCACCAAGCTGTCCACTCCACACAGGCATAGTGTTATAGTAGCATTACAGTTCGAGAGTTTGAGAGCCACTGCTGATTCACAGCAGCACTTAGGGACTCTCAAGTGAATGAGCAGTAGCCCTGCAATTTTCCCCCAACCAAGCTGTTGATAAATTAACACTTCAAAGTGAAGCTGTGGATATTTTTGTGCAGAAATAAGTGTGTACAAAAAAAATGGGAGGAGTTGGTGTGGATTAAAGACCATAAAAAGATAAGAGCCAGGCAAATGTCAGGACTTCTGCTGTTTTAAATATTTAGCCAATATTGACCAACTTATTTTTCCACTACTACCATGTCACTTATTCATTGTTGTATGAGAACAAGCTTAAAAGTGATTCAGCACTCTCTCGCTGCTAAAGCATTCATTAATTTCTTTGCTGAAAGTGAGAAAAACATTTTTGTTTTCAGTGAAACAGTATCCTAGAAGACATTTGTTTAGCTTAGTGCCCTAATACTTTGTACCAGTCTTAAACACACGTGTGCCAATTTAATATCTACAGCAAAATTTCTAGAAGCAAAACACAATTTATGACTTTATTCTCCTCACCACAGTGTTCATAAGTATTTGTGAGGAACAAACGAGGAAATTAATAAAGGAAATATTCAAGACATTGTGCTATGAAAAGATTCAATGTCCCAAGTCTGTTTATCAACCTCATAACAATATGAAAGAGAGCCGACTGATCTCTGGTAATGTGAAGAAGAAATGCAAAGAAATGCGCAGAGCAAAATGGCACTGAATTCTCTGCACAGCTGCATAAGTTAAACACGGGGACGTGCGCGACTAGTCGACTACACAACTAATTGTTGCTAATGTCACTAGCCTGTACCAGAGGTACTAGTCTGTTAGGCTAATTTTTATGATTTTAATTGATGCCCATAAATGGGTGTCCTAAACGTTAAGCAGTCGTCTGCTGCCAGAGTTGCAGTCCTGACATGGTCATAGAAAAATGTCATAACTCTGTTAATATTGGCCTGATATTTTTGCTAGTTGTAACTTGACGCGCACCTTCTGGGAAAACCGTCATTTCCTTGCGTGTATTTCTGACTACTTCCCCCAAGTTTGTACAAAGAAGTGAGGAAAAACAAAAACAAAAACAAACAAAAGAAACCCCATCATTTTATGTTTCTGTCGGCTAGCACCGCATGTAAAACAACGGGACACGACGACTCTTGATACACGCAAACACAGGCAGCAACATCGGCCACTTAGGTTACATCGTAGCTCTACAAAGACCCAGAGCTGAAGCTGGAGGATGTGGGGGGGTGGGGGGTGGGGGTGTCTGGGCTGCACTGCTCAGGCTGCGGTCCTGCGACCCAGCCCCGGATAAGCAGAAGAAAATCAATGGATGGATGTTTGTATTGTATCATTTTATTATCATTTTAACTTTAATTGAGATGTGCGTCATGAATTTTAGAACAACAAGCACCATTCATAATGCACAGCACAATGCGCCGCACTTTTAAAAGTGGCAATTTATTCATTTTTCGGATGTTATTTTCTCCTATTTTAATGATGTGTAAACATCGTTTGCCTTAACGCATTTTCATATATTTAACATCAATTTATTTTAAGTTTTTTTCTTATTTGTCTGTTTGCACCTCCATTTTACCCCAGTGTACTTTTTGATTTTGATTATATTCTTGTATTCCTTAAAATAAATTTTTGATTTGATTTGGAGTATAACTGCATAATGCATGATGTGCAGTGCCACACAGTTAACCCTTTAATACTGAACCTGTCGCCGGCGACAGAACATACTTCAAAAGTGCCGCCGACTTCCGGCAGCAATTACTGTAATAACCCAATATTGGTTGTGAAGCACAATTTCTAAGCTTTCTGAAACCGTTTGAATTTTTCAGATAGGACAAATGGCCGCGTAATTACGGTAATTGCCACTGTTATAGGGTTAAGCAGCATTTAAAGTGCAATTCATTACAGAAGAATGTGATTAATCCTTTCAAATGCCTTTGTTTAGACAGTTTTTGACATTCTCCATTTAACAGGCCTAAAATTTAACTTGATATCCGAGTGTTTCTTTTAGACTAGTCGATTAGTCCAATTTTTCCCCCCTTGTTTAGTCGACTAAGAAATTAGTCTCCAGGAACATCCCCAATTAAACATCTAAACCACAACATTTCCAGTGTAAATATTCAAGCTTATTAATTTTCATGTTGGATGAGACATCACTTACCCCCATAAGGCAGCGGCACATGTTGGCATAGGCCACCGAGAAGTCTGGCTCGGAGATGGCCTTTTCAAAGGTGAGGTCTATGACCCCTTTCAGCCTCTCTTCCGTGTCAATAGTCAGTTCCGTTACTTGTTTCATTAACTGTTGAAACTTTTGGGGGGTCAACTTGTTGAGGATGCTGCGCACCCGTTTAAAGAGCTCCTGGGTCTTGATGTGCTCCGGATCGCTCTCGTCTATCTCCTCTGCCCCGCGGCTGCGAGTAACTTTCTTCACTGAAGACTTCCAAGCCTTCTCTGCTTTGTTCAGCTGCACGTCGTCATTGAGTGACATGCTGGTGATGATCTTCCTTGGTTCTTTCCTCTGGACTTGCTGAGAGCGGCGCGGTCCGCCAATCCCCATCCCCATACCTGGAGGCTATAAGGGAAACACAGAAACATCATTTTATAAACAGTTCATTTGCAGAGTGCTGGATTACACTAAGAAAATTTGAACTCACTGGTCCTCTGCCTCCTCCTCCCATGCTGGGCCTACCAAGGTTGGCAAAGGAGGGTGTGAAGTCAGGACCGCAGTTCATCCCCGGTAGGCGACTGGGGTCAAGTTGTCGCAGAGGAGTCTTATTAGCCTGAAAAGACAGAAAGCAGAAAGCAGAACTTAATTACAATATCCACTACAACGACACATATAGACATCTTTTTTTGTCTTGTTCTTAGCTGTGTATTTATAGTAAATGTTTGCACCTTGTCCAGGACAACATCACTGATAGCTGGCAGACCCAAAGGCTTGTTCATACTCGCTGAGATGAACTGGAAGCCCAGAAGAAACTCTCGGTCATATTTCTTCTTCTCTTCTGTGTTGATTGGCTTCCATTGTTCTGAAACAAAACAAAACACAGAGAATGTGCTTTTGTTAAAAGTCATTTCACAACATATTAAAGGACGAAAACAGTCCAACCGATGAATAATCTGTTGATCTATCAAAGAAAGCTGGTGACAATCATCATCCCCCTTTCTTCTGAGTTTTAGGCAGCATCCCTGATTGCTTTTTGTTAGACTTATTCTAAAGAAAAAGCCAGTGTCATCACTGCTTGAATTGCTTTGAAAGTCACAGCTGCTTGTACTCATTTTTAAAATATAGCATATTACTGTCATTAGCATTCGTTTCCACAGGACACTCTGATACAGATAAAATGCCACTCAGTTCTGAAGAAGCAAACAGTCAACTTGATACACTTAACTTTGGCATACAAATGGGAGAACATCACTGAAAGGTATCAAGGTTCAGACACCCACCCTCTTTGTACTGATACTTCTTGTCGGTGGCGGTCGGGTTGGTGGGATCTGGCTGAATGTTCTCAGCATCCAGCTTGTCCTCCTTATCCTCCCAGGTCAAATCTGCCTCCTCTTGAGCAGGAGGAGCAGCAGTAGTAGGGGGTTGGGGCTCTGGTGCTGGGGCAGGCTCAGGCTCTGGTGGAACCACTTTCTGTGCCTTGGTAAGGAAGGTCAGTTTGGAATTTAGGAATGGGTAAAGTTCATATGTATGGGGAATAATTAAGAGGCTACAGTAAAAATCAGCAACTAGTTTCGCTTATGTTCCTGGAATGGGTTGAAGACTTAAATTGTTTTCTTTTTCAGCTTCAGAGAATTTGGAGTAATGCAGATTAGCTACAACAGATAAGAAAAAGAATGAGAATGAATGAACAAATTCGTTACTGATCACGCACTTCCTTAAAGGCATCCAAGAGGTCTCCCACTGCCTCCTTCTTGTTCAGATCCTTCATCTTCCTTTTTTTCTTTGGCACAGACACAGCAGCTAGAGAGGAAAGAAAGACAGGCAGCCTCAGATCAGCTCAAACATACTGTATCTGACAGAAAACTCAGCAGAGGAAGAAAATCTGTGGATGACAGAAACTGTCATTCTTGATTATTAGTTTGTAGAAAGCACAAAACACACAAACATGATTGAGTGACTCACCTTGCATAGTAGTTTCTACGGGGGCTGGGGTGACTGTCTGTGGAGGAGGAGGCGTGTCCTCTCTCTCCTCTGCTGTAGGAGGAGGAGTGGGCACTGCTTCTGGGGTGCTGTCAGCTATTGAATCCATCTCTGTAGGAGATGGAGTCTCTTCCTTGGTGTTAGACTGGGGCACTGGAGTGTCTTCCTTAACATCCAGGGTGACTGCAGGAACTGGATCGTGAGCCTCCGGCTGGATAGGTGCCGCCTGAGGTGGTTCAGCTTCCTGAACAGTGGGTGCAGGGGTTGAATGTTCAACAGGTGGAGGTATGGCTTCTACATGTGGTGCTGCCTGAGTGCTGGCTGCAGATGTGTGTGAGATTGGCTGCTGGCTGACGTCAGGCTCAGCTATAGGGCTGTCGTCATGCTCAGCTGCGCTGTCGGCAGGCGCCTCGGGGTCTTGAGGAGCTGGGAGCGGGAGACCGTTGGGTAGGCGGAGCTCCTCAGGCTGGGCAATCGGGGATTCCAGAGGGTCCTCCAGGTGACTTGGTGGTAACTCCACTGACAGCCTTTCTGGTTCCAACTCTGTCACACCATTAGTGGAGGAAGGAGGAGTTTGGGGTGTGTCCAGAAACATCACATCCTTTTCGGCTTTAGCCTCCTCCTCCTCGGCCACCTCCTCTTTTGTCACCTCCTCCTCTGCCTCTGTGGCTTTCTTGTCTGTTTTGTTCTGTGCAGAGGAGGTGAGGACAAGATCAGGAAAAGGTGCAGGATAGGCGGGTACCTCAGGTGCGGACTGGGGAGGGGGTGTAGGGTCCCTGCGAGGTGCAGGAGCATCCATCACATCTGGAACGGGAACGTTCGGTGCAAGTGTAGAAATAGTGTTTTCAGGGGTGTTCTCAGCTTCTGATAGTAGAGGCGGTAAAGGGGTCTTAGTGTTCGTATCAGAGGTGTTAGCCTCTGTGGGGATGGAGTCGCCTTTGGGAAGTTCAGGGGTCTTTGCCAGAGGTGGAGGCGTAGGTTTCCTTCTGTCATCTGGAGGGTCAAAAGTCAGAAAAAAAAAAAAAAATTACACAGTTACACAGTCCACTTCATGAGCTCATTTGTGTTCTTACAAATCAACACTGCATCTGTTGTTTCTGAAAAACTGTAAACATATTCACCCACACGTTTACCTTATAACATGGCTGAACACCACTGACACCAGATATTTCCTAGTTGGGCCTCCTATATACAGATGTGGACAAAATTGTTGGTACCTTTCTGTTCAAGAAAGGTTTGAAGGCACCTTCTCCAGACTCCTTCCACAGATGTTCAATAAGATTTAGATCAGGGCTCACTTCAGAATAGTCCAATGTTTTGTTCTTAGCCATTCCTGGGTGTTTTTGGCTGTGTGCTTTGGACATTATCCTGTTGGAGGACCCATGACTAGCGACTGAGAAAAGGCTTTCTGACACTGGGCAGCACATTTGGCTCCAGAATAGCTGCATAGTCTTGAGATTTCATTGTACCCTGCACAGATTCAACACACCCTGTGCCAGATGCAGCAAAGCATCCCCAGAACATAACGAGCCTCCTCCATGTTTCGCAGTAGGTACAGTCTTCTTTTTTTTTTGTATGCTTCATTTTTGTCTGTGAACATAGAGCTGATGTGACTTGCCAAAAAGCTCCAGCTTTGTTTAGTCTGTCCAAAGGACATTCTCTCAGAAGCTTTGTGGTTTGTCAATATGCACTTTGACAAATTCCAATCTTGTATTTTTATGATTTGCTTTCTGCAGTGATGTCCTCTTCGGTTGTCCTCTATTAAGTCCAGTTTGGCTCAAACAATGACAAATGGTGTGACCTGACACTGATGCACCCTGACCTCGGAATTCACCTCTGATGTCTTTGGAAGTTGTTCTGGGCTCTTTGGTTATCACTCTTATTATCTGTCTCTTCAATTTGTCATTAATGTTCCTCTTGTGGCCACGTCCAGGGAGGTTGGCCACAGTCCTGTGGACCTTAAACTTCTGAATAACATGTGCAACTGTAGTCACAGGAACTCAAACTGCTTGGAGATGGTCTTGTAGGTTTTACCTTTAACATGCTTGTCAATAACTCACTCTCTCTCTCTCATCCCCTGAGACAGTGGTCCATGCTCAGTGTGGCACACACCATGATACCAAACAGCACAGTCACTACTTTTCACTCTTTAAATAGGCAGAGTGACTGATTGTAAGTTAGAAGATACCTGCATGCTAATTACAAGACACACTTTAGTTTACTGTGTCCCTGTGGTCAACTTATTGTCAAGCTTTTCTAGGAGTACCATCATTATTGTCCAGGGCAGTCAGTTTTTTTTTCTCCAAATAATTCTGTTAAACCACAATTCAAAAGCAATGTCTGACTGCCATTAGTTTATTTTCAGTACATTTTTATTTATTACTTCTTTCGTCAGTTTCAAGTTATTTCAGTGACCTCTGTGGGCTTTTCTTTCTTTAAGGGCATGGTACCAACAATTTTGTCCACATCTGTATCTACACCTTGTCCAACCACCACCCCTAAATCAGCTTCACCATTTCCCTACACTTGGGTGACCTATTCGGGTATGCTAATGGCTCATTTTAGAATTTTTGCACTTGTTTTAATCCAACTGAGAGAATCATGACAACTAGCATGGATTTGCTGCCATCAAGGTTATTTTGAAAGTTTAGTCACTGGCTGAATTAGCTGGTTAGGTGGCCCTTAATTACCAGTTGCATGCACTTCCATGCTGATAACCCTACTTAACATTGAACAACAAAAACAAATGAAAAAAAATAAAATAAAAATGCTGGTTTAAAGGAAATGTTGCCAGCTCCAGATTTGGTCACCATGGGGCTACCTGTAGCTGCTCATACAGACTAAAAACATGGGCAAATAACTGCAGAATGTAAAGGAGAATGTGTTTCAACTAGGAACTGCTTTTTCCTGCAGGCTGTGATTTATCACGCCCTTATATCCACAAAGATGGTTTGCTTTATTAATTAGGTTTGGTCCCCAATAGCTGTATTAAGTGATCCAATTTATGAAACATTAAGTCACGCATACCACAGGCTTAACTCTCTCTTTCTCTTAGCTTCTTTAAACGCTCTCTCCATTTACTGGTAAAAGTCAGTTTTAACATAATCACAAGACAAAAACATTAACTGGAATCAGCTTATCTTACAGTTGAATTTAAGACCTATTAAAAGCAGACTAATAATAGTTATGATACAAATGGCTAAATAGGATGCATGTAAATAACTGTTAGTTGATTTAAAAAAGCGTAAGTGCCTCAAGTAAAATACATATTAATGTGCAACTGTGTTCAAGACTCTGCATGTGTCACCCACCTGGTCTAACCAGTGCCGGTGTAGCAGCAGCTGGGACACTCTCACCGTTTGCCTGGGTCACCGACGTACTTTCTGATCCTGATATGGCTGTCTGTTGGGAGACATACACACCAATCCTGAAGTATGACCTTAGAATTGAGGACAACTATTTTTTCCATTTGACAATGGGAAAAAAGAAGAAGAAAAAACAGGCTTAAATCCCAGTTGGTTTTAAAAGCCACATGTCTGAGTTTCAGTTTGTTTTGATTTTGACAAAAATCAAAACAGACTAGTGTGTGTAGTATGGGGACTGGCAATCTGCAGCATTCTTTCTGAGTAGTAACGTGGACAGACCAAGTGAAGGAATCCTAGTCATAAATTTAAGATTAAAGAAAGTAGAAAGTAGAAGAAAAATAAAGACTTTGTATTATGCATATTTTAATATGGACCCCAGAAAACTGTAGCTGCTGCCAGAAAATATCATTTTCAAGTGAGAGTTGAGTTTGTAAAATTACAAAATGTAAAAGCTAGCAGCACGCTTGTATGGCTGCTGTCCTGAGTAGTTTTAGTTAAGAACGTGGCACTGTGGCTCACCTGTGGTGGGGTTGGGGTGGAGCCACTACGGCCCCCTGACATAATCTCTTCTGTAATGTCTCGACCTCCTTGGTTTGGGTCTCTTATTCTGATCTGTGGAGGAAAGCAAAAGATGAGCTGTGGCTTTAAGTAAACAGAACAAGAGATGAGGAAAGGGGAAAGCAGGTAAACAACAGAGGCAGCACTTGAGATTAAGCCTACTTCAAATGAAGAGTAAAGGCAGGGAAAAAAGAAAAAACTGCTTCCTATGGTGCAGCATCTACACATGTCCGCCTTCTCTCAGTTCTCCCTCTTGCTCTTACTCACTAGATTGCCTCATTCAATGAAAGCTACATTTCTTCACAGCCTGAACACTGAGGCACACAAAATCCAAACACTAACCACCGTGCAAATTCCTCTGCTGCCCAACTGAATGTGCTTCAGCCTCTGAGTCACCCGAAAAGCTGTCTGAGCGTGAATCAAATTAAGCAAACTTGAAACCAAACAGTGAAACAAAATTCCACTGCTGCTTTAAGCAGTTCATGTTAAAAATGCCTGCTCTCATGAAGGCAAAGCACAATCAGGTCTGACAACAGAATGCATTCCTGTATACCCACAATGGCACAGGAGTGAGTTCAAATCTGATCACTAACACAAGGTGTGCCTATGCGTCACAAACACGTGTTTTCTCTCATTCACACAAAGAAACAATGAATTCAAAACTGTCAGCAAATCTGTTTGAGTCCAAATGCTGCTAACTTAAGTGACTCATGCAGTCACTGAAAAACGATTAAACCATTTGTAACACTTTTGCTCTCTGACTTACTTTTGACCATATTTGCTCAACCATGGTGACCTTTACCTGATTCAGCGTGCTTGCAACTCCTATCCCAGAGCACTACAAACCCCGGTGGGCCTCTATCATCCGAGAGCTGGAGTAGCAGATCTAGCTGGCTTAGAGCTTGGCTTTAAACCCCCGCAAATCAGGACAGTTGGTAGTTAACAAGCAGTTTCTTCTCACCTTAGCTCCCACAATACATATCCAGCGAGAAACAGGACAGCTATACGCAAGAAAGAGCAGGGCTGAGCCTGGGCCCGACTTTCAGTAGCTTGCTAACGACTTGACCCTCTCTCATATGCTAAACAGAACAGGGAGGGAGAAAAAGGATAAAGCAACTGGCCTTGTAAAGCTTTGGAATTGGAATGCGCAAACCCCCGCCCACAGAAACTAACAAACAGTTAAAGGGGCCAGAGTGTGAAGGAGGGGCATGGCAGGGAGAACGGGAGGGTTTCCAGGAAAAAAAAAAAAAAAGTTGTCAAATGAGCAACCGTTACCATCAGAAACTCCCCTTTCCTCATTCTCTCTTTCTCTCTGTGTGTCATCCTGCACAATCTGCTTAAGTTGGAGGGTTTTTTTTTGTTTTTTTTTCCAGACGTCTGAGAGCAGAGGAAACTGAATTGAAGTTTAGTGGGGGGGAGGGCACAGCAGCAGAGGAAGGCTGACTGGTTAGCCCTTCCGGCTCAGAAGGGGGAGGAGAATGGTGGCCACGTGGAGCTGAGCTATGTGCTGACATGTCTTTCACCCCCCGCCCATCTGGACTTTCTCTTTGACATGGGGTGAGAGTGAGAGCATGCAAACAGGGGAGTAGGGGGAAAGAAACGAAAAAGAAGAAGAAGAAAAAAAAGAGGATTTACATTTAGCTTTTGCAAGTCACCTGTTATCTGCATTTTGCAGGGAGATGATGAACACAAGCTAGTTCAAAGACACACACACACACACACTCTCTCCCTTTTGTGCAGCTACCTAAAGCTTTATCTATTGTTCGCACTAGAACCCTGCTGTTCTGTTGTCTTTGCAAGACACCAACTCTCTAGCAGCTCCCCTAACTCTTTCACCCTTGGACACCTACTAGGGGTAGCTCATTTCTTTTTTCTGAACTGAGCAGTTTCTGTCATATTTCAGGCCTGCTTCCAGAACAAAATGACCGGGTGTGCATCAGAAGTTAGTTAGGGTGATCTCTGCCTAGGGCTACAGCTTACACTAGGGCTACCCTTGGAAAAAACGAGGAACCTATTCTAATGGTCATCAAACCACGTTTGTATTGATATATACTGAGGTGTCAAAACTCATCTTTAAAGGGAACAGGGGAAGTCATCAAAGTCGTCCTAATGGGGCAAAGAGTTAAACTGCATCACTCTCAAAATCAAGGAAAGTAAAGCCTGAGGTGTGTACTTGAACACACATAAAAGCCTTTACATTAAGTCTTATGGCCAAAGCCCAACTAAAGTCATTACAAACAGATTTGTGGTGTGATATCCCCAGTGACACTTTGCAATAAAAGCTTCACATTTTATGAGTGTCACAGACAATGTACACAGGATCAGGTCACATGGAATTAGACGGAGAAAAACAGCAGATTATATTGTTGAGTCAAACGTAAGCATTGCTGCAAATGTCTCAGATGTAAAAGGGTGATGACACAAGAGGCTCAAATTGGGGCATGAGTTCACAGAGAGCTACCACATACCAGGCGAGGGCCATGTTAGAGTGCAGGAGGAACACTAGACATTCTGTTGAATCAGGGAATGTTGTACAGCAGCTAGGCTAAACAACATAAGTTAAAGATGAACTTACCCATATCGGTTTCAATCAGTAAACTGAATTTAGTGTTCCAAATCAAGTGTGACTCATAATCAGGCAACAAGGGTGTTTTTGTATTATCTCTAATCTAATTCTCTAATGTTATTGGAGTAAAATGGCAAAAAAAAGGTGTAAAACTTGATAATAATGCTGCAAAGGAGTTTTTGCTTCCTGCAAAGAAAATTTTGATGCAAAACATTCATTTGACGGGCAGCACGGTGGCGCATTGGTTAGCACTGCTGCCTCAAAGTTAGAATAACATCGGAAAGGTCTGGGTTCGATTCTACCTTGGCCCAGGCCTCTCTCCCTCTCTCTGTGTGGAGTTTGCATGCTCTCCCCGTGCTTGCATGGGTTTCCTCTGGGTACTCCGGTTTCCTCCCACATTCCAAAGACATGCACTTACTGGGGTTACGTTAATTGGCTACTCTAAATTGCCCATAGGTGTGCATGAGAGCGTGAATGTGAGTGTGAAAGGTTGTTTGTCTCTCTGCAACAGGCTGAAGACCTGTTCAGGGTGTACCCTGCCTCTAGCCCTATGACAGCTGGGATAGGCTCCAGCCCCCCCGCGACCCTGAACAGGATGAGCGGAAGCGAATGGATGGATGGACATTCATTTGATGCATGAATGAGACACACATACACACAAAAGCTGCAGTAATACACTTTATTTTCAAACCAACTCAACTCTATTTGGCTAATATTTCAAATGGCTTCTCTAATGAACTGAGACTCATGCCAAATCTGGGTGCAATAAACTAACTTCATAATGAGGGACTTGGTCCTTGATTATCAATATGAAGCCTTCAATAACAAGTGCACAGTTAGGTCTCCATATTTTTAAGAATGCCAATACATGTACCAAAAACTTCTTGTAGAGGACACCACATACAAGACCTGCAGATATTATATTGAACACATTCAAAGCTGTGGTTGTCTTTTAGTGGTCTTGTATATTAACTGTTCTCCTTTAGGTAAAGTTAGTACATATGTTTAGGTACACATAAGACAAAACAGCTGATGTTCAAGAGTAACAAAGTTCAGCTGAGTTGTCATTAACTGTATCAAGAAGGAAGACTTCAACACACTTTAAGAAGTCACATCTCCTCCAGGTTTACACCACTGTGCATGTTACTGCCAACAGGCTGCCGCATTTTAACAAAATACAATGCACAGCAGCGACTGAAGCCTTCTCCATCATTCAAACTTTTAGTATGTAACATCACCAAGTGTGTGTCTGTAGATAATACTTCATATTATTTTAAGCCTAAGATGTAAGTAGCATAAAAGAATAGTCCAAGTTACAAAAGCAGAGACATTATATAAGGAGGGAACGTAGCACTCAAAGATTCCTGACAAGAAAATTATGAATTAATGAATTCTGAAATGCTCAAAATGGTGGTGGTCACACCCTACCATCATGTTCTTCCACCAACACATGTTCATAATAGAGGTTCATGATTATTTCGGCTATGTGGTGCAAGGTAGTGAAGATATAGGTGTACTTCTTACTTCCCCTTGGCTTACTGTAGCCATAACACAAATTAACATGTAGGGCTGCAACGATTACTCAACATTGTCGACAATAATTGACAATAAAAATAGTTCAAGAATTTAATTGTTGTTAATAGTCTTTTTTTTATTACTGATGATTTTTTTTTAAATGGAGTGAGATGTCTTCCTGTCCGTCTATCTCTGGCGAGCTTCACACATGCGCAATAGCATTCAGTGGCATGTTTAGTCATGGCAGCTACTGGTCTAACGGTTTGGGACAATTTCACCCTCGATAGAGGAAAAAATAAACATATCTGCAACATTTGCCAAGTGGACCTCACATATCACACAGCAAACCTGATTAAAATTTCTGAATGAAGTATCCATCTTACGTGTGTTTACGACCACATTTTAAATAACATTATGCTAAATGTAAAAGCTGATGGCGAAATAAGTGTGATTCATAATCGAATGATAGGTCAACTTAAAAAAAAAAAGGAAACATTGTGAGATCTGACTTTAATAATAGAAAGGAACTCTTCTTTTGTCTGTTGTATTCCTCTGAAAATTTTCAAGTGGAACAAAAAATGAATAGAACACATAATTGCAAATGAAACTGAGGCGACACAAAGTCACAGGCAATCCTGTAACACATGCATCTCAAAGCAACACTGAGTTTTAAGTGTGGCATATTCTGGGGTGCGGAATGCTGACTGTACCTGTTTACGCTCCCGTTTGGTGGGGATGTGCTGGGCGGGCTGAGGCGGTGGCTGCTGTTGAGGTGGAGGATTCATGATAACGGGCCCCGCCTGCACCGAGGGGGTGAACTGTGGCTGTGCAGGGTAGTAGGCCCCTGCTGTGGATCACAGAAAGAAGAATGTAAACCAAGTCATACTGATACCTGGAGCTTAACATAAATACACCAGCTTAACATGCACAGAAATATCACTTAAATAAATAAATACATAAATAAATACCTTGCCTGTGATTACCAGAGAAGCTATATTTATAGATTTTCAGACCTCTCTTATTTTTGCTTTATTTTGGTTTCGTTTCAGTGTTCAGAGCGAGTTTCCTCACTTCAGTTTAAGGTGTGTTGCTTGATTATTTTACAGTAGTTCTAATATTAATTTAAATTTTTATTCTAAAAAGGGGTTATATTTGACAAACTGGAAAGGCTAAAGAAGTTCAGAACAGTACAATAAAACACCACCTTACATGCAGTCACATAAAATTCAGTTTTAATAAACTTCCTCCTCGGGGTGATTGTGCTGACAAATTTGACCAAACTAACAAGGACTACAACTGTGTATTTTAATTTTATTTTAGGTAGATTTATAGGTACACAATATGATTAATTTGTTATTTGCTAAAGGCTATTTTTTCATTTTTATTTGGAATGGACCAGAATTTACACAGCACTTTTTCTAGTCATAGTGACCACTCAAACTCACACTTTCAACACATTCTCTACCACACACCCAGGAGAAGAATCATAATTTAACCTAACATGCATGACTTTCGTCAATTAACTCAAGTATTTACATAGTTAAATTTTAGTTATTGATAATAACCTTGGTGGTTACACTAGACAAAACGAACCATCTGGAATCAGAAAAGTTCAACGCAAAATCTCAGCTTTTGACTTCTTGAGTGTTTTCTGTTGTAGCTGCGGTTTCAATGTCACTGCAGTGAGTGGGTTTAAATGCTAAAGCCTCTTCCTGCAAATGAGGATGAGTTGCACTTTAGGCAAACAACTTGTACAAACAATTTGATCCAGCTCAAAAATAATTAACTACATTTCCACATAGTTCTGTGAACACTGTAAAGACACCTTAAAGTGGACACTGCTCATTTCTAGCTGGAGTCATCCTTCACTTCAGCCTGTGTCTGAAACAAGCTTCACCAATTTTTTTCTGATTTCCTTCCAAATGACAGAAATAACATGAGTCCACCTTAAAAGATAAGATGGAAATTAGGAATTTCTCTAATTCAGCAGCATTTTGTGGTGTTTTTTTTTTTTTTTTTTTTTGTGGCTAAAACAAGCTAACATTATGCCAGCCAATGTTAGGCTTGAGCGTCCTTTAAAAAAAACAAAAAAAACAAAAATCACACTTTCTCTCCCACACTTTGATTACATTCTCACACATCGTATGAGACTTTATTCACCAAGTGTTCGAGTCCATTAATGTTCAAGTTTCTCTAGTGCCGACTAACAGCAGCAAAAACAGCTTTAGTTCAGGATGTCCTCAAGAACTCACCTCAGTATCCCTGTCACTGGTCAGAAATGAGCTTCACTGACTCATATTGAACTCCTTTCAAAGTTTTACAGCCTCCTCCAGAGTAAACAGACGTGGACACATAGCATACTGACGGCCTACGTTAACTACACATCAACAGATGCCAGAGTTGTTTGCCCTACAGCGCCTACCATAGCTTGGACTATGCACTTGCACTGGGAGGGGTAAGAAAACAGAATTCAGGTGACTGCAGTCTGCAATCTACTGTCATCTCATAGTGAGATTTTACACACTGTAGCCTTACATCATCTATGCTGCATTTTTGTATTGGTCCCTTTTAGCAAATTTGACCACTTGTTGGGGGGTTGCTATAACAACTATTTTCCACTTTCAACTAAACTTCAGACAATTTTCCAAAAAGCAGAAAAATGATTTTGTATTTTTGGAAATTTCTTAAAATTTGAAACAGTGTGATAAATTACTTATTTCATGTAATGAGACCATATAAGGAAAAAAAAGGCAATGCTACAGTTAAGGAAACATAGCACCAAGAAGGACCCTCAAGCAGGCCTTCAGACCATGACACAGCAGTCTGTCTGGCTCAGCTCTGCATTGGTGGCCCTCATCTCTTAAGGACCTAGATACCTGGCACATTCACACACTTGCCATGAAACCAGCTGCCAGTATGACACCCCCCCCCCCCCCCCCCCCCCCTCCCATCCTAAGATCAAGCAATTTTAGCGTACCTGGTCAATAATGCCAACAGGACATAGAATCACTCAGTGACATTACCTGGCCTTGCAGCTGGCCTCAGTTACAGTTCAAAATCAGATGTAGCCCACTTTTAAAGGACTGGGGTTAAAAAATATAAACTGAAGAGGCCCCTCTTTCAGGCTGGGAGTAGCTAGCTCCTGCTCTGCTTCTCTCCCCTGATGCATGTATTACAGTCCAACTCACATTACTGAGTCTACATTGTTGACCAGAGGCAGCACAGCCTAAATATAGTCAAAAACCCACACCGGCTGGGGGAAGACTGTGCACGACAGTAAAGGGAGGGAAGAAAGAGAGTAAGAGGACGACACAGAGAGAGAGAGAGAGAGAGAGAGAGAGAGAGAGAGAGAGAGAGAGAGAGAAGGTTCATAAAAGCAGAAAGAGAGAAGGCAGAATGAGACTTGGACAGTTTCCCAATACTGTAAATAAGATACTTGCAATATGACTCACAAAGCATAAAAGTTTGCCATGGGAGGAGGGCTGCAAAGAGACACTGTCTAGACAACACCTACCCTCAGAGTCCTGCTGCTCTTGAGACCCGAGGTTGCCCATGTTGAATGCCTGTTGAATGTAAAAACTGTGTACAGACACAAAATGAAGAGGGGGTTTTCTTCAAACCCCCTCTCTAATTTTTTTCCCTGTCCTCTCCACAGGTGCCCTCTCAGAATGACTTCTTTTAGTGCTCAGCCCTCCCTCTTCCAGCGTGTCTCCATTTTTGCTCCTCCCTCTGACCTTCCTGATTCCTCCCTCCCTCTCTCCTCGAGTGTAGTGGCAGACAAGCTAAATGGTGCCATTCAGAGTGGCTCTGACCTGCCTGAAGACTCCCCTACCTCTCCACCACGGATGTTATCTGATCTGTGGTGAACACAACACACACAACAGATGGGCACTACGCAGAGCACTGGAGGAGGGGGGCAAAAGGCAAAATGATATTCTGGGATTGTAACTATGCAGCTTAGAACTATGATGGGTGTAAGTCTTTTTTTTTTGGGGGGGGGGGGGGGGGGGGTGTAATTTCTACATGTGCATCACTTTCTTGCCTCAACACAACTTCACAAATTAAGCAGCAGTCAAAGCCCTCAGCAACCAGGGTTAAAGGGCCCTGTCTTACAGTCACTTGACCAGTTATTTTAGAGCATGTGCCATCTGATTTCATGACATGCCATGTGACTCTCAGAATGACCAATGCGACAAACACTGTGAACACAAACACACAGGAGATTATTTTCACTGTCATATGAAAATCTGCAGCACAAACAGCCACACAGCCCACTTATATAAGCTGTCGCCTGTTGTGGTGCAGATGAATGTAGACAAGAAATCCTAAGACACAAAAATGCAGCTGTATGTCCCATCTCAATCAAATATACAGAACAGGAAGCGTTCCTGTTAGGGTTTGCTATATCACATTTATGCAAGAAGTGTGGAGGTGTTCAAAGTTCACATTACACATTTAATCTATTGTGAAAATTCAACTGCAACTAAAACTCCACAGAAAATCCAGAAAAATATTGTTGGGACGCTTTGGGCAGACAAAAATGATGCTGTTCAGGCTTAGGGGAGACACTATAGCGGCTATAAAGGGCTCTGATGTGTGTGACTGAGGAGTTCCTGGAGAGGTCACCAGTCCACAAAAGGAATCGTGCCTCCTGCAAGATTTAAACCTGTAATCTTTTACTTATTAGACAAATGTGTACAAACATAGTCCATAAAATAAATGCAACCATTTGAGGACAACTCATGATTAAAAGCAGTTATCCTCAAACCGCATCTGAACAGTGGCAAACCCGAGGATAAAGCATTGGCATATTTTCCACAGCAATTTCTCTTATTAGCAAAGACATGAATGTAGTGGCCTGTTTATGTTCATCGCACTGGTTGTGCCACACATCAACTGTCACAATTTATACTTGAGCGGAGGGCATGCCAGACTCGCTGCAGTATTCTCCTCAACAATAGGTGCTGCCACTGGAAACCTCTACATCAGTGCTAGCACAGTAGTAGAAGAAGTTGAAACCAGAAGCAAAGAAGTTGAAGAGTCTTTTTTAAAAGGTTTCTCCAGGAAGTTTCATCTTTTGAAAATGCTACATCATCTTCCTCTGTACAATCTGAGAATCTCTGAGCCCTTGTACTGCAATATCACTGAAATGGCAGAAAAAACCAACATGATTGTACACATCAACCCAACGTGCCAGGTTACAAATGTCGAGAGGTGCGCGACTGGCAAAAATTACACCGAAGACCAGCTCACACCAGCAGTTGTGGCATCACTTTCAGGGTGTGCCACTGTTCATGAGGGCAACAATGGTGGGTATAAACATGCCTAGAGTCAGTCACACTCCTGCAGGTAGGTCTGCTAACTATCTGAATACATTAATTTACATTTGCCAAACGTGAATTTACCATAAATAAATTCACAAGTTCTCTTTAGAATCACCAGAATTTTCCCCTATCTAGCTGCAGTGTCTCATGCACAACACAGTGCAAACATAGTGTACAGTGAAGGGCAAATAGTGGGACATGAACAGTCTAGGATTGTGTTTTTACAGGTCTGCTTTGGGACCTCTGTATTCAGAGTTAAACAAAGACAACACATAGCTCAAATGCCTGGTAGGAGGAGGTCAGCAAGTTTGTTTCAGTGCATGGTCAGTTCTTGTGGTACAATGACACAGTCACCACTAGATGGAGCCACAATACATAATGAGCAACAAATGTGTGCGGTTATGCTTAGTATGAGATATGAAAAAATATGACTGTATATTTGGAATGAATAAACACACACAGTAAGAAAGACAATTATGTGTATGAAATATGATCACTGAATGTTATGTTATATACAGAAACATTACACTGCATAAGTGCAGATGCTAATGATTCTGCTGTGGGCCCATTTTAACCTGCTTTGGTGCTAACAGTCAGCAACTTGAAACATTTTCGAGAATGCAGCCACACCCATCAATGAGAACACAATAAATCTTGTAGCTGCAGTTCATTAAAGTCACTGGGTCTATGTTGGCCGAGAGAAAGTTATCCTTGCTGAGTTCTCTCTCTGTAATGGTCTGGAGAAATGTCATTGCTTTACAGTTCTGATTATAACATCTTTTGTTCCACTCCTCCTCACACTCGTTTCATGTTAGTCGGAATAATCAGAACAATCCTGAGCAAATAGATATGCAAGTAATGAGCCGGGGGGGGGGGGGGGGGGCTGGAATGACTATAATCAATAGAAATCCCTAAAATCTGTAGTTCATTAAGGGAAGATGAGTATTTTCTTGTAAACACTTACATGAAGAGGCATACTAAAAGACGACTTTAAAAAAAACAAAAAAAAAAAAAAACAAAGTCAGAATGCCACAAACAACCCCAAAACACACAAGGGACTGTAGATAGTGTCAAGAAAGTATGTTGCTAGGTAAAAAGATCACTGTGCATGCTGTCAGCAACCACGACTGATGATTTTTGATTTCACATTTTCCTCTCCTGCCGTCCTGTGTAAATTGTGTCCTTGCATTACCTTACAAAGTCTACTACCCATGCTTTATTATTGATTTTCTCTGCTACTGGTTTAGTTTGCCAAATGTAAGATCAGTGCTCTGTTCTATGTGAGTGGCACAGATGAGGCTTACCGTAAGTACCATACTCTGCAGGGCTCGTGCTTGGGTAGAAGCTTGGGGTGCCTGCTGCGACTGAGTACTGCTGCGCTGTGGCAACATAGGTTGGTGACCGGTACTAAGTAGCAAACCGGAGGGAGAGTGGAAGACAGGAAGAGAAGGTAAATGTTAAAGAGAGGAGAGAGCGGGAGGGGGAAAAAAAAAAAAAGCATCATTAGATAAACCTAGCCATTAAAGTTGCAGCAGCAAAAAAGTGTGAACACTTTGGAATTACAAGGATTACTAGAAGTGATATTTGAGAGATGTTTCAACTTAACACCTCTTTTTTAGATCATGCCAGCTTCTAATATTCTTGTTTTTCAAACAATTCCTTTGTAAATTTATTTGGGAGCTGTGGTTATTGTCTTATTGCATCATCCACCTTCCTGGGACTCCCAACATTACATGTAAAAGTTCTTAATACAGTTATTGGTTCATTGTTTCTTTACAGTTATTGGTTCATTCCACTTCTTTTCCAAAACGTGCATTAGAATTTAAACTGCAAAACTAATATAATTAAAGGGTAATCTGCCATTTTGTTACTTTTTTTAAATAAGCAATCCATAACTGTTTTAATATTGCCACATTTTCCTGTTCCTTTATTTGCATTTGTGCTGCTGCTGTCTAGTGTTAGTGAAATGTAGCCAATCATATTTGGGACAGCTTTCACACTGTGGAGGTATCTGTGCCCAGGTTAAACTATGCAGCCCTGGTGGAGAGGTGGAGAATCATGCTGAAACTTTAACAGCTAGCTTTTAGCTTAAGGGAGCACTCTGAAGGAAACTAAAAATCGTGTTGCTGGTTATGTGGTGGAGGAAATGCTACAAATTGGCTATGTAGGGTTTACAGAATTGATCTGGGGAAAAACAAAAAAAAAAACTAAATTTTTCTTGAGCTAACAAACTTGCAGAATGTCAAATTGTCAATTTTTCTGTACTACTGTGTGATGTCAGTTCTAAAATAACTACAGTCTAGTTTCAGCAGCATCACTGGCTTCAAAAACACACTCAAGTGGTGCCCCCCTACCTGTCCCGGTATGATGTAGGCAGGTCCCTGTGGTGAGCTGGGGAAGGGCAACTGTTGCTGGGGGATCATCATCATTTGGGAGCCAGGGCCCGCCTGGTAGACATGGGTGGGAGTCACAGGCCGTGGGCCACTGCTCGGTGGGACACCTCGTGGCCCGCTGCTGGGAGGCAGGCTAGCCCTGTTGGGGTAGTAGGGCTAAAGAGATGGCAGGAAAGAGGATAAAGAAGTGTGGACAGTGGGAAAAATGAGAAGAAATATGGTATGATGGACCACAGACAAGCAAGAAAAACAAAAGAGGATTACCCGTTACCTTTCTGACAACTTTGACATAAATAAATGGCTTCTGCATTATTTTATCTCTTGGACACAGGGAAACTAGCTTGTTCAGCCTAATAATAAGCTCAGTGTGTTCATGAATCTGTGGCTAGACTCCAACTGGAAACATATTGGCCCTGCCTGCCAGCAGAGATAAAACAGCTAATGCTGGTTCATTCAGAGTCCCCTCATTGACATTCTGCTGCTGGCCTGGGAGCTAACTGTCGTAGCCAGAAAAATGACACCAAGCCAAGAAAGCACAACACTGCCAAATATTAGGCTCACACATATGCGCTCCTCAAGAGGGTGAGAAAGGGGGAGGAAAGAGAAAACCTGAGTTACCTGTAGTGACCTGAAGCTTCCCTTCAGCAGCACACAGATCACACATAGACACACATAAAATAAAAGCAAGAAGAGGGTGGGAAGAGAAAGAGCGAGAAAAAGAAGGCACCACAATCAGTTAGAGGAAAGCACCCAGAAACCATCTGATCTTAGCCAAGCAGTGAATTAACAAGCAGCATGCAGAGGAAACGCATAACAGTGAACCCGAGTGAATTAGGCCTAGCTGCTCTTAAAGACAGAGGCTTTCAACAGAAGGAGCACAATCAGCTACACAACCTGGTGTTCCACTGTTTTTTTATATTAAACTAATCAGTCTCAGTACATTTTATGAAAGGTTGGTGAAATAGGTACACAGGTATAGGCTCATTTTGACATTATAAAACATAACAACTCACATGGAATTTAATTCTTACTACAGTAAATTCAATTTTTTTTTTTTGGAAACAGTACATGTTCAGTGTATTTTACTCACATCAAACTAATTTTGTTTTCTTGGGCAATGTGAATAACAAAATAAGAAGATTAGGTATATAATGTAGCGACAGTGTCCACACAGGTTTGCAGTCACTTATTCCTGAAATCTGTCAACCCTCTCTATACTGTTCCTTACATGCACTAAACTCCCACCCCCCACCCCCCCCCACACACATGTTAGTCAGCTGTGTTGTTAGTACCTGTTGATGTATAGGCCGGGGCCCGGGAGCAAACTAGAGGAGGAGAGGCAGACAGGACAGAGATTAAAGCTCAAAAGTCCATGCTTCACTGCCTCTAACAGGTTCCTTCAGGTCTGTACATTTGCACAACTGCACTTAACTGCAGATACAGCGTATAACCTTTGGTCAGGGAAAACCTGCTTTCCCATAATCATATATGAAACTGGCTGTGAGAGCTGCTGCATTTTCTTGATTAGCTTTGCCTATGAGGTATATGCTTAATAAATCTTTTTACAATATAATTCTTTTCAAGATTATTAAAAACAAAAAATGAACAGCAAAAATGAACTTCAAGACTGCATACAAAATGATTCATTTATCAAGCTGACTTAAAGCTGATTGAATTTCCTCAACTTAATCAGTGGCAGTAAGCACTGAAAGAGTTCAGATCATGCAGATTAAGCTGTGATACTCCATGAGACACCACATGAAGACCATGCTGACTGACAATTTAAACGGTGCAGAGCTGGAGAGAAGTTTGCACACAGACATGCAGGCATTCTAAGAAATTTAATGGTTCAGAATATGTAAGACAGTGCCAGTGAGCATCAGTTTTACAAAACTGCACAAGAACCTTTTTTTTTTTTTTTAAATCTTGACTGGCTTGTCAGGACTGATAAGATCCAAGGATTAGAAATAATTTTTAAAAAATTACCCTGCACCATAAAAATTAACTTGTGTGGAAAGCAATGAATCCTGAATCTAGCTATAGGTTTTACTAATTTGTCAGGTACTGTGTGTAGTTTCTGGAACAATTGCCACTGCAAGTAAGGAGTGAGCAGGCCTACCTGTCGGGGTTGTGGTGTTGGGTTCATTTGTTGAGGCGGTTGGGTGGCAAACACTACAGACTGCCCAGGGGGGAATGGGGCCTGCAAAAGACAGGAAGTGAGAACAGTAGAAGAGCTTTAACAGAGCTAAAAAAAAGTTGAACATGTAGAGCCCAACAACCATGAAAAAGCATTTACTTTTATAATACCAGCATTCTTTCCTTTATGTGGATGGGGTGCAGACAATGGGCAAATTTGTAGTATTTTGCTATCCTTTTGGACAAAGTAAAACACACACCATTTGATTTGCAAAAAAAAAAAAAAAAAAAAGCAGTTTTGAGCTAGATAGCTAAAAAGATACTGCAAGGCTATACTGGCCCCTGACAACGTGATGGCAAAATTGTATAATGACAGTATCACTCATATACATTGTTCTAGTTAATTACTATGGAGGACAGCGACTGCTGTGGGACTTTCCACATTACTGAAAGTCACACCAAAAAAACTGAAAAAGACAACTTGTGTCTATTGCAGCTGTCCTCCAGAGAACCTCTATTGTTGCTTTTCATTATCTTCACAAAACACTTGAACGACTGCCCTTTCTCTTTGAGAATACACAGCAAGACAGAGCACCACACCCTTGTAGAGCCAATACACAGAGTTAAGTAGCATGGCATCTTACCTGTGGAAGGCCAGGGGAGGGGGCAGTGTGGGGGGTGGGTGGGGGTCCTGTTATAGGCTGTGGTGCTTTACTCATTTCATGGAGTTCTGCATGGGGAGGCAGATGTGGACCTGTGCACAAATCTGAGAACAGAAATGACCAAAGGGTTAAACTGGCCTTTGCTGATTATATTTCCTGCCATTTCAAAAGTTACTTTCACAGCAGCAACACTGATTACAGTAGACAGCAGTATTTACACTTAACTGCAGGCTTAAACTCAAAATTTGGTAACAGCAAAGGCCTTCTGTAGACTTACATTTATGAATCCTTTAAGGTCCTATGTGTTGGTTACACTGGGTGTTTTTTTTCTTCCTAAAAGTCAAACGGAAAGACAAACCTTGTTAATAATGACCACATATCAGCTTGCAGCACATTTTAAAGTTCACAGCGGCTGCATTTTAACCAGCTTAGTATGAAACAAAGAGGCTGGAAACATGTATAAAAGCACATATCCAATTCCACACTGATGTAACTGTACAATAGCTCTCATAACAGCACATTAATAATGACACATACCATGTTTTGCTTCATAACAAGTACAAAAGCAGAGACATTCAACTAAATATAAAACAAAAAGCTAAGACAATACTCAAGTTGCTTTTACTTTTAAAAAGCTAGCAAGCTAACCTCCTCTCCCATGTATATTTTATTTTGTGTAAAACCTATTTAACAAGTTTTTTAAACATGAAAACAGTTCAATACTTTTATGATTTTAAACATCTTAAATTATCAATAGATGTTTGAAAATAACACTAAATTTGAGCACTCATTCGCATTACGCCTACTCACCAAGTTAAATTAACCCCACCCAGTACGCTAATGTGTTAGGTTAGCTAGCTCGTTAGTTAGCGGTAGCATTTTTACATCCATAACCTTAACAGTTATAACAACCTAAAAAAAACAGTAAATTCAATCACCCTATATGATTTTACCTTGGACAGTTCCGCTGATACCCGTTCAGTAATGACTTTAGACGCTGCATACGTATAAACAGTTTAAATAAAACCCAACTTCACCTTCCAACATGCTCGGAGTGGAAAATAAACTCCTGGACTGTCTCCTATCAACAGCTGAGTCTACTTGGAGTTAGCAGCCAGACTTGAACCGGCGGCGTGTCTTCCTGCCTTATAGCCACACAATGCCTGTAAAAATATGCTAATTCTACATCCCCGCCCCCCTGCGGGAGTCGTCTAACCTGTCCCCACTGTGCTTCCAGCTGTGTAGCAGCCCCAGATCCAACACAAGAGTTTCCCGTTTGTGGACCAAAAAATTAAAATTTAAAAAACGTTTGTCGTCTGAATCCCCAACACAGAGACCAAAGCAAAGCAGCAGAATCCTTAATGCCTAGAGTGGAGAAGCTCTCAAATATAAAATGTTTATATTAGTGATAGTCTCTAATGCAGGCATAAGCAGTGGTCATATAGTGAGGCCACTATTACCAATGACACCAATCTGCTGTATTAGATCAATGCAGCCAACCAAAGCTGAACTGTTCAGTGTATGAATCAGTTCACACCTCCCAGAGCAACTCTGTGTCCACAGGGATACTACAGCGGTCTATTCTCCCAACTGTCCTGTCTTTGAAATTTGCCCTCTATTTAGTCTGACCACTACAGTGATACACTCATACACTACAGTCACACCACTGACTAAGGGGGTCATTTCCTTATACCATAGTAAGAGTTCTCCTTAGGTTATATGGTCTTCACTAATAATAACATGTTTAGTATTTATAGCCCAAAGACTACATCATCACTGTCAATGACACACACACCCCCTTTCTGTGATACACAAGCGCACACACACTCATAGAAGCAGCAGAATAAAAAGCCTGAGTCATGATGATTCAGGATGTCTTTTTTTAAGAGGAAATCACACTACAGAAATTGTTGTAATCACTACAGTTTCCATGACTATACCAACACACAAACACAGGGGGATAGAAATCCAATTGATTTCAGCAGAGAGGGTTTCTATACAGCCAGATGAAACCCCTGGCTTAGAAGAACATTGACTGACACTGATGGTAGGAGTGTTCACACCATAGTGGAGCTGTAGCCCTTTAAGAACTGCAGAAATATGGGTAAGAAAGAATGCAGAAGAGTGATAGACAGCGGTTCAAAGGCTCGTCCACAGAAAGACTGTAAGCTGGGCCGGCTGGGACAAAATGCTAAGCAAACAGTCTCAGGGCTAAAAGAGGGTGTCAGAATAAAAAAAACAAAAAAAAAAAACAATTTACTCCAGTCACTTTGCATCACACTGAAGCTGTTTTCACACATGCGCAACAGCCCTGAACTTTTCAACCCCTATTACTGCGTTTCCGCTAGTACCTACTCAGTGTGGCCGGACTGGACTCAGTACAGTTTGTAGGCTTTTCCATTAGGGCCTGATACCAGGTACTTTTTTAGTACCCACTCAGACGGGGTTTCAAGCGATCCAAAAATGTGACGTCGAAGAACAACATGTCACTGATTGACCAGGGAGTAACGTCACTAGCTGAGTCATGAGAGCGACTCCTTCACCAGAATCAACTGCGCTATTTTTAAAACCCAACAGCAAGAAAATAACCACAAAGAAAATAAATTCCATTACTTGGATGGCTTTCCAGTCCTCCATTTCCTGAACCATTTCCTAAAAAAAAAAAAAAAAAAAAAAAAAAAAAACTATCATTATAGCTTTCGCCAGACTAGCCTGTTTTAACTAGGAAATCAAGTTTCTATGAGGGAAAATAGTTTATATTACAATTTGGGTCTCAGCTTCAGAACTGTTACACCCTCACACATGACCATTCACTGGCTATGCCTCCTGCAAATTCAGGCAACAGCACCATGATAACATGCAGAGTTTAACAGCACAGCAGCTGCTACCAGCACATGTTATTCTTGAATTGTGTTTTATTACCACTGGTACTTTAGCCTGATGTCTTTGTTTTCCTCCAAATAAGGGCTATGTGATAGAGGCATTACAAATCAGAAAAAGACATGTAGTGATTTGGAAGACTCAATCAAGCAGCAAACATTTGTGCACTTTTTCCAAAAGCCTCAGTTTCTGTCCACTAACACTAAAATGCAATCTGAGATGGTTCTCTTTTTTAAGTTAACTGAAGAGAGCAACATTTCTTGAAATGAGTAATAAACTGCAGATATTAGTGTGTGAACACATTAAAATCTTTAGGTCTTTGGTGGAATGTTTTCCCCAGAAGTAGTGAGACTACTCAGACTGTGCAAAGCTCCAAAACACAATCCTGGGAGTAGCCTGATGATCAAGCAAAGATCCCAGAGGTCCCCCTTTCTCGCATCAATGTGTTTTCTGGGAGGAGCTGAGGACAGGAATCCGCTCCGCCACCTGACCCCACCCCATTCCCTTGTAACACACAGGCCGGGCCAGTCATTTGAGCTTCTCTGACATGCAGTACTGTGGAAATTCAGCCATGAGCACGACTGATGGGGAAACATGCTCCTTCAACTGTTACATAAGTCGCTGCTGTCTGTAACCAAACTTTGCTGTTAGTGAAGTTGGCTGTCACGTCTCCTGTAGAGGGTGTAACCACTGTGTCTGAACACATGTGATTTAGACTCCCTTTACCCAGTGCAACACTGTTGTAAGTCAAATGTTTACTAAACCTAAAATTGTATTGAGAACTAGGCAAAATTTACTGTCTGGTGAAGTCAGTGAGGGGAAAACAAACAAACCAAAAAAATAAAAATAAATAAAAGACAATTATAAAAGTCACTTTTGTCGTGCCTTCAAGGCCTGCAAATGCTATCAAACAAACCACTCATCCCTCAGCTTTTGCTAAAAGCCTACTGACCCATACATATGACCTTATGAATCTTTTGTACACAATTCAGTGGCCTGTAGGCTCAAATGGAAGTCTGTACCTGCCACCGTCAGAGGGAGTGTGTTGTCTGTCATGATGCCAGAGTTCAAAAAGCTCCAGCAGTGACAGGCTTCACTTAACGCAGCTGGATTGCTTTAATGCTTGATGACTATAGCTATAATTTAGCTTGCAAGCAAGAAAATGTCACATGCTTGTTATGCAAATCAGAACTGTGTTTTTGTTCTGCCATTTACAAGTAGAGCCAACACATACAACACACTGACATTAGGCCAATATTGAAGTTCACTGACCTAAGCAGAAAGGACAGAGGAGATAAACTCAGTCAGGTTTCTGCCCTACTGTGCTGTTCCTTCCAGAAATATTCCAGATTTAAAACATAACTTACATAAAGTTGGGACATTTACAAGAGAAACATTTAAAACAGAAGACTTTAAAAAGCAGAGGCTGAGATGTTCAGAAAAGTTTCCAAAACTGAGTTAAGACAGATGCAGCCACTGTGATGAAGTCTGCAAAGCTCTGTGCAGGACCAAACCACAGCCATGCCAGCCCCTTCACTGTGAAACCAAAGGACACTGCAAACTCACTGGCTAATGCCTTTTGGCAAGCTATATCCTGCTTTATCCTCCTTTATGCCTCCAATGAGGACAAAAATTTATAAAATTATCATACTGTATTAGCTAAAATGTTAAACTGGTGATTGAGATCATAAAGTCATCAACAGGAAGGGTTTACAGAGGTCACAGAGCAAGGAAGCAAGGGGCTGTTTTCACAAAAACTTCTATACAACTGGACCTTTTTGTAAACATGGGAGTAACCCCCTACTGGCCAACAGAAAGAATACAGCTTTAGAGCACTTCAGATCATCGTCCTCCATCTCACCCTATCATTCCCCTCTCTAACACTGAGCAGATGCAGGCCCTTTTGGGGTGGCTGTGGCTCAGGAGGTAGAGCAGGTCTTCTACTAATCGGAAGGTTGGTGGTTTGATTCCCAGCTGCTCAAGTCTGCATGCCAAAGTATCCTTTGGGCAAGATACTGAACCTCAAGTTGCTCTCTGATGCAACCATTGGAGTATGAATCTGTGTGAATGTTAGATAGTAAGCACTTGAAAGTGCTTGTATGAATGGGTGTGAATGGGTAAATGCAAACGTGTTGTTTAAAGTGCTTTGAGTGCTCAGCTAGAGTAGAAAAGCGCTACATAACTAGTCCATTTACTTTTTCACTATATCCATGAATCTTCTCAGTGGTTTTCTTTTCCTCCAGCCTGGCAGCAGCATATTCAACATCCTTTGTTTAGTATTTCGACTATCCCTCATCTGCCCAAACCATCTCAGCCTTCTCTTTATCTTTTTACCATTACACTCCCATTAATTAGCTGACCTAACGCTGCCCATCCCTCACGTGTATATCTTGTCAGATTTTAAGAAGCTCCATTCAAGACACTGTATCACTGGTTTCTCAGCCTGATTAATACTCCCACTTTTTCTTATGTAAAATTAATGAAGTGAATTAAACAAACAAAATATCGACACTGACCAATCCTCATCTCATTTGAGCATCAACAGTCTGTGACGAGCAGACATCTCACACTGAGAATGATGAACATACAGTCAGAGTGTAGCTGCAGTGACACAGCATCATGCCAGCACTGCCTGTCTCCTCCCTCCCCTTCTCTGTCCTATTCCCATGTTCCTCTGGTAACACTCTGCCAAAACCCACACATGCCCAGACTCTAGGCTTTCAAGTTTCACAACAGGATGCTCGGCAGTGTCCTTATGTCAGGCAAACTATAAGAACCTGGCTCCATGTGTTTGTCTGCTGAGAGTTTTATTCATTTCCTCTAGCTGATGCATGTCTGAGACCACTGCATAACAAACACGAGTGTTTGCTGATAGAGAAAGACAGGCAGTAAACACCTGCCTGTATAAGTTATATAGCGTCTGTATGCCATGCATAAGACACAGCATCCATTTTGGACCCACATTGCCAGCTAAGGTCACTTGCTTGCAGTCCTCAACATCAGCCTCATGCTTGCTGCAGTAAGCGAAGTGATTATCAAAAGGTTTAAACGTGAACGTACCTGCAATATTACCCTCTAAACAAAAAAAAAAAAAAAAAAAAAAAAAAAAAAAAAGAGGAAAAAATATGACCTCCAACACCGGACACAGCGAAGACATTGACGCCACGCTTATTACACACAGGTCTGTCCAAACTGTGACACACTTTTGCTTTGATACAGGGGCGTGTCAGTGTTTACCCACGCATCAAATAAACGACAGACATCTATTCACATACTATTTACAATAAACGCACATCCATAAACAATCACAGCTGCCCCAAACATCTGCATATTGAAGCGCGCAGACGTGCTGCTGTATGTTATGCTGTTAGCCATGCTGCTAACTTTCCTAGGCCCAACCTCGATTTACCACGTGGTTTCTCCAGCTACTGGCGCGATGCACAGCCCAGCTGCCGGCTTCACGCCAGCCACACCTCAGCCGACAGCAGCTATGACAACCACCTATTTCACGTACAGCATAAACCACACACAACCAACAACGTGCAGATAAGTCAGCAGTGAAGACAGGTGTGACAGTGGTCGGATCAAAGGAGAAGAATACTAACCCCGTCGAGCTAAGCAGGTGGCTCCTGGTTATTAGCTCCCTGGTTCAATAGCTCAATATGCTGCTCACATTCAGCTGCTAAAGCTTTAGCTGTACGGGGATAAACAGGGCGACAGTGATGCCAGCGGTGTCGTGACAATGATGTATACTATAACTAACCCGAATGAGTCAGACACCTCCGTTTCACCGTGCAGCCAAACATCGCGCTCAGTTCTGACAGCAGCATCACCTTTACGACAGCCTATGCTCACACTGATGCAGCACAGGGGGATGCCGAAAGGAAATCCCAGATTCTCGTGTGGCTCATCTCCCACTGCAGGTGACAACCTGAAAGGCTTACCTGCCTATTCAATCACCGAGGCTCCAAAACAAGCTGTCCAATTTCTCCCTATTCCTAACGCATGTTAAAGCTGCCACTAAATGTTACCTTTCGAATTGCGAGCTGTAGCATTTGCTTTGCTCATGAACAGAAAGACTCTGCTCCAGCCATGTGTACATTCTTATCTTTAAACCAGATTTACTTGCGTGCCTAACGCAGCGGGTTTCAGATTACTACCGGCACCAATCACATCACATGGTTTCAGGTATCAAGTTATGAGTACGCATGTTATTTACAATAAATACCCACAGACATATCTTTATATAAAGTCGGACATCCAAATACGTGTACAGGAGTTCTACCACTTTCTGCCGGGAGCTTGGCATTACGGCAAAACACGCCTTCAACAACCAAAAGCGGTTTCACCGCTAACGTACCTCTGTAGGTTACTCTGTAGCTAGCCTACAAACGGTTGAATAGCTAGCAGCATAATTTACGCTTACCGGCGAAAAAAATAACACTGTGACACGACAGTCTATTTGTCACTTTTCTTATATGACATATTACACATATCACAATGCGTGTCCCCGCGTCACACGAGCAGGGGGACTCAACTTGGGTATCTATCGCAATGCTAGCTTGCTAGCCGGACAAGCTAAAGTGAAGAAAGAACACCCACGTCGCCTTAGCATGGAATGCTAGCGACAGCTAGCTAGCTAATCCCTAAAAACACAGCAGGAACACGAGTCAGCAGAAACCACTCAGCAAAGTCCCCACAGACAGCCACATCGCCACACTAAAACATGAAGGACAGATGTGAACGTCCCCCCAGAGTCTCCATATAAAAGAGACGTGACAGGTATCTGAGATATTACACGTTTAATAAAGAATTTAGCTGAGGACCGTGACGTTACCTTTCTCTCCTTGAGTCCGCGGAGCCGGACGGACGGAAAATCTTCCCGGAAGCCGGTAGCTAGTAATTCCGGCAAATTCCCATCACGTGAAACTTTCCCAGTACTCATGATCTGGACATAATGTTACAGTTTCAGTCAAAGGTTTTCTCTGCTCTGTTTGCGTGATTAACAGGTATTCGTTGGCTTTAAAATGAAAATCTAATTTTGTACTTCTAAAACAGACTTAAGTCCTCAGTGAAAATGATGTAAAGTTGGTTCAAACAATGAATTATTATGGCTATTTTTCATCATATAACAGTAAGAAATGCAATTAAATTAATAAATAATAAAGCCTCAATTTGCCTATCAAAGCAAAATAACCAAGATAGCCAGTGGAGTATATCCAGTATTTAAAATGTGACAAAAAAACTAGGCAACAGTTAAAAACAACAAAACTTGCTAGATTAACTTAAGTATCATGAGATGGAGCAGCATGAAAATACAATATGCAGAAGTCAAAAGAAACTTAAAATACATTAAAGCTGAAACAAGCAATTCAGGTGTCAACTGTAATCTATGAAAACTATAAACTTGAGTTCCACATGGCTTCTCGGTGGAGGAATAACAGGCCGGGATGACAGTCATGTTACCTGCTTGAAAGAGGTTTAGCAAGAGAAATGGCATAATTTGCTTCTTAATTAAAAAAAAAAAAAAAACAGCCAGGGCATTTCCACAAACTGGTCTGTTTTTATTACTGATTCAACCTTTTACAGTACTGTAACAAAAACCAAGAAAAACAAGATGTAGAATACACACTTTTAAATGCTCTTATTGCAAATGAATTTAATAGTGGAGGGGGGTATACATTTGAAGCAATGGTGAGGATTTTGCAGTTATTCATTTACTAACGTTGGAAACATATACAGAATATTGGTGAAGAGGTCCCAATTTATAAACTGGTCTCAGGTCAGTCAAACAGCTGGTTCAGTACATATGTGAGAGATGGATCAAAATTAGAGCAACGAGGAAACCATCGTTATGTAGACAGGATGAGATCCCAGCATGCCCTCCCTGTGTCATACCAGTCCAATTAACCAGACCTTATCCATCCATTTTTAATGACTGCTGGAGCTGGGCTGCAGATGACAGATGAAGAAAGACAGGCCTGTCTAGCCCTTTCCCAGCCATGTAATAAACAACTAATTGGAACAACTGCCAGAGAGCCATGGAGGGCTACCCTCAGAAACACAAGAAAAGGCCAGTGAGGACGGGTGCAGTCTAGGTTTCATAGTTGGGGTTCTTGCGGAGGATAACAAAGCCCTCCAGGATGGGGGTGACGGGGAGGTACTCCTCTGTGGCCAGCTCTGCCCTTTCTCCATGAGCCAGCAACACTGGCGTGGTGTGAGTCTGGAAACCTGTGATGGCCTTAGGTTTACCTGCCTGGCCCACGACATCCACAGCCTGTGGACAAGTCAGAGAAACCTGTGTTAAACATATCATATCCTTTTTTTTCCCCTGTAAAATTACACACATTATCCATCACACTTCCATTCTCAAACATTTTCTCTCTCTGAAAAAGTCAACAGCTGTTAAATTTGTTCTTGCATGCAACCTGTTCAGGAGGGAATTAATTACATGTTTAAATAATCTCCTCCTTCTCTGAACAGAGTTTGAAACTATTTGTGGCACTTTGTGTGTTCTTTGTTTTGTTCTGTTTTGATTTTTTTTTTTTTTTATATGTCTCAAGTAAGTTATGACAGCCTTTACCTGTCCAACTCTAACAGAAACAGGCAGCGGCCGGAGCTCCTCATCGAACGTGACCAACATACGTGGCTGCATGGCTGCTACCAGGCCATATAGAATGTAGTGAGATTTCCCCAGGATTACTGTAACACACAATGGACACCATGGGATGTTAGCACAGGAGACTGAGTTTAACAAAACTTTAAAATTACAGAATAATACTGGATAAATGCACCTGAGTGAGAGAAAATTAACTCACTGTTCTTGACGTCGAGGAAGGAGACAAGCACGGTGAGCAGTCCTGCCACGGCAACCTGACTCATCAGCTGCCTGTCGCTATGGTAGGGACAGAGTGTGAGTGTGCCTTTGCCCAGGTGAGTCAGACCCTGTTGAGGCAAACACAGCAAAAAGTTGATAATTACTCCAACACACACGCACACACTTCTCCAAAAGTTCAGTTGTGTCTTGTACAGGGTGTCTTTTGTTCTGCCACCCACCTGAGCCAGTCGGACCATGAAGAGATTATTGGGATCTTTGGCGTGATATTGTGCCAGCTGCCGCAGCATGGCTGCCAGGCGGGCATTATTTGTGCCTGAGGAAATGGAAAAAAATCAAGGGTCGGTTAAATTTGTAAAGGACATTGACACTAGTGGCTCTCAGAGGAGGAGGCACTGTGCTCCACTGAAAATCCCAACTGAGCATCATGCACCTTTAAGTGTGTTTAAGTGCCATTTTAAGTGAGAAACTTCAGACCAGTTAAGTTTTTAGACAGCTGACACACTAGCATCACTTATTCACTTAGCCTGGTTCTGCAGTACTTTGATCTAGACACAATAGGGATATCGTTCCATGATTAATGAAAATGTAAAATAAATGTAGACGTCAGGATAACATTACAGACCCATTTCAGAATAGAAGACCCTTCAGCAGACATCTGATTACTTTCTGCAAAACTATTCTGCCATAACTTGGAGGCCTTGCCCTAAACTTTTATCCAAACACTTTTAGTCACCTCTGGGTTAGTAAAGATATAATACATATTACAGCAAAAATGTGTTTTCCATATTAACAACACTCATCAAATCAACAACAATTTTAAGAGATTGATATTCTGTGATTAACTTTGACATTTCTACAAAAGTACTTTTTGATAAACATCCTAAAACAGACAAAAAATCTCCATGGTAAAAAAATTAAAGAAAGTACATACTGCACACTTGTACAAGGGTGCATACTACATCCATGTCTTCCTATTCATATAGTCTATAACAATAAGCTTGATATAATGTATACTTACAAGGTATTCACATATTATCCTCATGTGTGTACAGGAATATTACTACATAATGTACCCATACTACAGAATTTGCTGATATCAATGCATTATGTATAACATCACTATAATCATAAGGCAACCATGTTGTTTACATTTGAGTCATATTGCTGAGCAGTACGTATGGCTTTAATATTGCTTAATGATGAGTCATAGCCTGTACTACTTATGGCCCTGAGTCATCCCTGACCAACATGTTACACAATGCTCAGCCAATCAGAAGCTGGAATCACAAGCTAATCAATAAGGCTGCAGCCTAGAACTGATGCTACGATAAACAGACTGGCTCTCTACAGAAATTTGGGATTCTCCACTTTCTCACCATCTAGCTACCTACTGTGACCTACATCAGTTGCTAGGTATGGGGAATACCCACTTTCTCCAACTCAGTCAATAACAGTCAAATAGGCATAGCCAATCACACAGCACAATATAATCACATGATTAGGCTAAGCCAATCAGGCATGAGAAAGAGGCTGCATATCACTGGCATGTATTTTCATAGTATCAGCAACCTGAAATCATCCATTTTGTTTACTCTCCACTTCAGATAAAACACACACAAAGCGTACAAAGGGTACTAAACATCCGGGAATATGAATATTGTGTTGCACATCTTTGACGAGTAAAAAACATGCAAAATTTCATGACTCAACTCCTTGTGGTTTTGTAGTTCATACACCAGAAGGTAAAACCTCATGGACTGACAGTATGACAACAATACACTCCCTCTTTATTTTGTACAGGACAATAAAAATTAACCATTCTGTGCAGTCTGACATCTTTAACTGCTAAATCATCACTTGCTCAAGGTACACATTTTAGCTAGATTTAAAATACGAGCTGGTTATGAAGAACATTTGAAACAACTGTGAAACAATATCTTAATTCAACTGTGCTCAATATTAACAGCTTTCTGAATTTTATTAATTTTAGACCTGTTTATTAATATATTTACCATTTAACTGACTATTGTAAATGAGTTTATGGCGTCAGATGCTAGTTTCTAGTATTATTTAATGCAAAAAGAAGCATTTTGTAAATTGAGGTCCCATTTAGAATAAAATGGACAGCAAAGCAGGTTATGCTTCAGGAGTGGCTACCTTGTGATTGACAAGGCACTACACTATGCAGTTAAAATGCTCAAGCTGTGAACGTAAACTGGGAATTCATAGTACCTACATTAATTATATTTTATATACAGACTTTGATAGTGATACTACTAATGGTTTATTCATTTGTAATTGTTGAAAAGTGGCTACTTGCCCCAAAGCCATTGAGGGGATACCTAAAGGTATACAGTAATGTGCAAACATCTTGAGCCAACACTCATTTCTGTATATTTTGCTAGGAAAATGGGAAAGCAATTTATTGAAATATGTGAAAACATGAATGGAAATACAGACTCTACAATTCTAACACACTTGAAAGTCAATATTTGGCATGACTACTTTTATTCGTCAACATAGCCCAAACTCTTAGGCAGCTTTCTGTAATTTCTTTAAGTAGTCTTGAGAAATATTTCTCCAGGCTTTGCTTTTGGCTGTCTTTTGTTCCATTTTCTGTCAAGGTGACCCCACAATGCTTCATTAATGTTGAGGCTCGGGCACTGGGAAGACCAGTCCATGACTGATAGTGTTCCATTGTGTGTTTTTCTATCCAGGTATGCTTTTAATGCACTGGCAGTGTGTTTGGGATCATTGTGATGCTAAAAAAATTAAGCTGTTGCCAAATACTCTTTCCAAATGGTACTGCATGGTGGATCAAAACCTGATGACACTTTCTTGCATCCATAATTCATCAGTTTTGACAAGATGTCCAACACCACTGGCTGAAATTTAGCCCCAACGCATGACAGAGACTCCACCGAGTTTTAAAGATGGCTGTAGACACTCATTGTTGTAGCTCTCTTGACCTCCTCCATACATACTGATAACAATTTTAATCACATATTTCAAATTTGAATTCATCACCCCATAAGATCTGTAGCCATGGATTTTCTGTCCAGTTATTGTGTAATTTGGCATACTTCAGCCTTTTCTCCCCATATCCCTTCCTTAAGAATGACTTCATTTCTGATGAGGTAGTAGATGGATCCACTGAAAGGCCAGATGTCAGGTCTTTGCTGTTTTTTTTTGCCATTTTCCTAAAGACATGACTTTCAGATAATGTTCACCTGCTGTAGGCAGTTTTGTAGGCCTGCCACTTTTTTTTTGTCCTCCACTTGTCCACTTTACTCAAATTATTTAAGGACTGCATGCCTTGCTGAGATATGCCAAGTTGTAGACTAACAGCTCTTTGAGAATCAACCTGTTGGTGCAAAAATGCAATTTTATGCCTGTCACCCTGTTATCTTTGGTATTTTTTCATAGATTCAACTAAAGAAATGGGAACACGTGTTTTTGCCAGAGGCTGCTAGTAACAAAGTGCCTAAAGATACAATTTAAAATTGTCTGTTTGCTAAGTTGTCTCTTATGTTTAGAGACAAAACTGGTTCATCACTTAAGTGCCTTTTTATGCTTGAATATTCATAGGTCAGTGTTAAGCGGCTTAACAAACAAACCAAAAAAATAAATAAATAACATTCCTCTGAAAATGGTCAGGTAAAAGGACCACTTTAAAAAAATTGCAAGAAAGCTGGCTGCTTGGAAGTAAAACATCAAGAAATGAGAGGTGGCTCAAGACTTTTACAGTGCTGTATAATGGCAGCCACTGTTAGTTTTCATTATTTCATATAGTTCCCAAACTTACCACTGCCCACCATGCCCATGGCAAAGATGGAGTTGTGAGAGACCTCAGGGTCAGCATCATGGGAAAACTTGCTGAGCGTATCCAAGATATTCAGACGAGGGTTAGAAACAGAAATGAGAGCCAGGGCCAGGGGCACCGCTCGCCTCAGGGTGGGCTCGCCATAACGCAGCTGATAAAATGCAAAGAGAGAAAATGACAGCATAAATCAGGAATACAGAGAGAAACACAAATGTGTTCTTAATTATTTTAATTGCCTACTTAGGCTGTCGCACCCAAGTATGCATATCTGACATATGACAAAAAGGAACTCTTTATGAATAAGGGCAACAATCAGGATAAAAGGAGGAGTGATGTAATATGAGTTGAAAGAATAACAAAGGGGACAGATGGTGAAGTCTAATCAGTACTGATTTCATTTTTATCAAGAAAGGAAATTAAGAGGTGGTGACATGGAACAACGATAGAACATTTAGCAGTGAAGCTGAATACATTCACTGCCTGTGAGTGCTGTAACTGACCAGGTGTCCAAATGTTCGCAGCGCCATCTCCGAGCCAATCTCCTCCCCCATGGCAATCAAGGCAATACCAAGAACAGCCACACCCTGGGAGAGTAAACAAAACGGTCGAGGCTCTTTTCTTTTTCCCAACAGGAAAACAGCTAAATAAATAAAAATAACTGATGTATGATGATAATAATTGTAAGTCTGCCCTTACTTGGTGGGAGCCCATGTCAGCAGCAGTCTCCTTCTTGTCTTTGTCCTTCTTGTCCTTTTTATCCTTGTCTTCCTCTTTTTCCTTCTCCTTGGCTTCGTAATGCTCGCTGCAGATGTGGAGAAGCTGTTGCACCTTTAGCACATTACCAGAACCTGTACAGGAGAGGAGGAAGAAATTAAGAATAAATTATATCTGTGAATTGCCACTATAACACAGTTTGTAGGCCTGTGTATGATAACTCTAAAAGACTAACCTGCATATGCACAGATATCCACTAGCGTGTTGGCAAAGCTGCGGAAAGGTTCAGGGACAACCTGCAGAGCTGCCAGTGTCGTCTCAATTGCCTCTCCTTTCCCTAAAGGCAGTGAAATGACAGTAGTTAGAGCAGCTTATCAGGAGGAAATCTTCAAGATTTTAATTTGCACAAAATGATTCAGAAGAAGTTCTCAAACTTTGAGAAAATGTCCTCATCCATCTATGCCTACCCAGGTGGTTGAGCCCTAAACCCAGAGGCAGCCAGCGAGCATATGTGTCCTTCAGCTCTTGTTCGTTCTTCTCCATGATGGTCTGGACGATGGTGGAGGTCACGTCACCGTTACAAGTCCCTACTGCGATCATACCGCATGCCAGCGCTGTCACACCAACCACCTTGAAAATTAAAACATACCTAAATGAAACTAGTCTGATCCTCAGAGAGGGAAGGGAGCTTAATAGAAAATGTGAACCCATACCTCCATGCTGGATTTAGAGTCCCCCATGACAGGGAGGAGGAGAGAAAGGACATCTTCTCTGTTGGAGCCAGCATAGGCAAGACCCAGTCTGAAAACAAGACGACAGGGAGCAGGACATACTGTGATTACATCATTTTCAAAGAATTTAAGACAAGATACCACTTTATTAATAATTCCTACAAACATTCTCCTCACCCAAAGATGGCTCCTATCCTCATGATGTTGCTGTTGTGGAGGACGTAGTCAGAGAGCAGCGCAAGAGCTGGGTCACACTCATTCCTCACACCTGAGTTTACAATGCCACAGGCCAGGAGGGCACCAGACTGCACAGGAAAGGATGATGCAGGAAGAAAGAAAGGTGATACCCTTAGGGCTTCATTTTTTCCCCCTCTCCTATCTTGCAATAAGCCCAAGCATCACTTATGTTCATTGACTTTTGAGTTAAACTCACAAGTCAATGAAGAATGTGCTGCCATATATTGATCTGGATATAAGGAAAAGTATGCCGAGTCCCCTTTAACACATCCAAACTAACTGTATACCTTGATGTAGTCTTCAGAAGAATAGAGGTATTTGTCGATCTGTGTCAGACCACCATCCACATCCCACAGCAGGATCATACCCAAGGAGGCTGCAGCACTCAACATGCCTGAGGACACAATCATTTTTGTAATTAAAAAAAGCAGTAAATAATATGCACTGAAGACTGCACGATAAACAACAGACCTGTTGGCCCTTCATTTTTATATGCTGTGTGTGTTTTCTCGTACCGTGGTCCTTGTTCTTGTACAGCCACTTGTTGCCATCATCTGTGAGGAGTTTATCTTGTCCAAAGGCTGCGTTGACAAAGCCATTCACAAATGAAGAGGCCAAGTTCATCCGGGCGGAGTCCACTTGGGAGCCACTGCCTCCAAACCCTGTCATATACAGAACAAAGGTGATGCAGTATGGGTAAATTTAGTTCAACTTAGCAGTAAATCACAAAACACAGTACCTATCAAACTCTTACTTTGTCTTTAATTACATAAATCTGAATTGATTTAGAGTGCTTTCTTTAAAGGAACTAAACTCTAGCCTGTTAAAGGGGAGGGAGGGAGGGAGGGAGGGGTGGAGGGAGAGAGAGAGAGAGAGAGAGAGAGAGCGAGAGAGGCATTTTAAAAGACGACGACTCTTCTTTCTGGTCCACTTCACCTCTGATGGGAATTCACACTATAGAGCTCTCAGGCCTTTAGCACTTTTAGATGAAGTATGATTAAACAATCATGGTATCAGTTGGATACAAAATACTACTATGTTCCGAGCAAGATGGAAGAAACAATAATTAATTCACTGTCCATCCATCCATTTTTTTAACTGCTTATTCAATTAAGAGTTGCACAGGGTGGAGGGTGGGGTGTATCCAAGTAGTCATAGGGTGAAAGGCAGGGTACACACTGAACAGGCTGACAGTCGATTAATCATCTATCTCTTCATCCAGATGGGAAGAGGTGGCACTAAAACCTAATCTTGCCTTGGACACCAAAAAGGCTAGAGCTGGCTCTGCTGGTGTACCATCATCACTCTGCTAGTACAGACCCTTCCACTTAAATTCTGACAAGTTTGTCATAAAAGGGTCAGATATTTTAGAGTCACTGCCCCCCCCCCCCTTATCTGTTGCAGAGTTTTTTGCTTTTTTTAACCCACTTTCTTCTTTTGACAGTGCACTGCCAGGCAGTCCTAACAATGCCCCTCGCTTTACTGCTTCTTTTGGTATATATCTAGAGAAATGCATTACTCTCATCAGCAGACCAGATTACCCCTAATCCAGCAGTTTCTTATATCATTGCCAACAGCCACTGCTCCATCTGCTTGTTTTCTCCAATGGTAATAGGTGAAACCAATCTGCAGCAATATGTACTCGCAATATAGAGGTTAAAGCAAACCAAATTGAGACCACTCAGTAAAGTGACACATATACTCATAAAATGAGTATGTGTCATCAAATTAATATACCACATAATGGAAAACTCACTGTTGTTTTCCAGGTGTGTTTTGTAGATGTCATCTGGTACTTTGGGTTCCATGATATCCAACTGGGGAAGACAAGACAAGTTTGTTATTTAAAAAAAGTGAAAAGGACTGAGTCATAGGAGAATAAAGCTGAGCTTAGGCTATAATCCTCCATCTCCCTTTATGAATCATACACTTAAAGTGTCAGTAATGAGAGCCATTTCAGGCTTTTCATTCAGTGCTATCACTGTCCATTTGTCACCTACTCAAGAGGTAATTTATTCTGCCCCTTTTCCTCTGCATAAAATTTTGTCTTTATATGACTCCACAGTTCATCTCAATCAAATGCTCAGCTGCAACCTTTCTACATAAATCCAACATCTTTGGTTTCCTCCTACCTGTATAAATAATTCCACATAGCATAGATACACAGTACTGGGGGGAAAAAAAACAAAAAAACATTGGGCGTTTGTGGATACCTGAATTTAGATATCAAAATCTGGGTACAAAAAGTTAGATCTTATTGACCATATTTTATATATATTAAAGGAAATTACTTTTCCTCAGAGTTGTTATTACTAACTGGAGGGTGGTGCAATGCAGAGGACAAGATGTTACATGATAGGCTAGATTTGAATAGACTGTCAGTGGGTTCATCTGTATATGATGTGACAACTGAGCAACCAAAACAGTTACTGCTTGAACCGTCATTGTTCTAACCAGAAATAAATGTCAGTATGGCGTACATAGCACGTGGGGGTTGGGGGGAGTTGGGGTTGGGGGAGCACAGTGCGTCATGAACAGGAGAATCTTGAGTCCTGTTAGATCTGGCACAAAACTAACAGCATTTCATAAAAAGATCATCAGAGCCTATTCCAGCTGTCAAAGGGCGAGAGGTAGGGTTCACCCTGTATGGGTCGCCAGCCTGTTGCAGGGCTAACACAGAGACAACCATTCACACCTAATGGGCAATTTAGAATCACCAATTAACCTAACCCCCACTAACTGCATATCTTTGGACTGTGGGAGGAAACCGGAGTACCTGAAGAAAACCCATGCAGACACGGGGAGAACAGGTCCCGGCCAAGGTGGAGTTGAACCCAGGCCTTCTTGCTGTGAGGCAACGATCCTAACCACCGCTTTTATGTATAGTCCACAAATTTTCAATAGGGTTGAGGTCAGGGCTTTGGGAAGGCCATTTCAGGAGCTTAATGTTAGCCTACTTTATCATTCCCAGACCAGTTCTGATGTGTGTTTGGGATCACTGCCCTGTTGGGACATCCAATTGTGTCCAGGTTTCTGCCATCTAGATGCTGATTTTAGGTAAAGTTGACGAATTTTGAGGTAGCCGTCGTCCTTCATTATTAAATCCACTTTGTGGAATGCAGCAAAACAGCCCAATAGCATGATGCTACCACCACCACACTTGACAGCTGGTACAGTGTTCTTAGGTTTGCAGCTTTTAAAGCTCGACATCTATCTCGTCATATATTGCTTCAAGACCAAATAAGTCTCAAACCAACAAAGTCCACATTTACCATGACTTAAAATGCACTGCTTCGTAACCTCCTCTCCTACCTCTCTAGCCAGTGCCAAGAAGTTGCTGTTGAGCTGCACATTTGACATGATCTCTGTCAAATCTTCGTAGTCCTCTACATCCTCATTAAGCTCCAGGAACATGCCATGACGACCCAGCATGAATGCCATCTGCTTCTGGATGACTCTGCAAATAACAAAAATACAAGGAGTTTACACTAAGAGCTGTATTATTTAAAAAAACAAACAAAAAAACAAACAAAAAAAACAGAGGAATTACCAAAATCACTTAGATATACCTTATTAGTTTAGTAAAAAAATATATACATTCAGATGCAGCGGCTTTGATCTCCTCTGAACAGTGCTTTTTTTCCATTTTCTTTGTCTACTTTTATCTTGCAAACCCTGTATACCATCAAGAGAAATTACTAAAGATCGGCACTATAAACTTTCAACAAGGAAATATCCCAAAGGAGATCCTGTGTGAGATGGAGCTCCATGGGGCTCCATACCACGGGGGACCTGATGTTTCTAAACAAGAGAAACGGAGTTTCTGGGTTCATCCAACTCCCCTGAGAAAGCAGCAGCAGCAGGGAGAGTTTCATGGTTTGATCCTAGAGTTGAACCTGCATCACGGCAACTTTTGCACATATTTCAGGATATCAGTGGGCAGTTTGAGCTCTTGTTGGCAGAGTTGAGATCACATGCGAGTTGGCAGAGAATAATTTCAGAGAGCCGACTGGCCCGGAGCAGCATGCAGCTGTGTCTGACATAAAAATTGTACAATTTTATTGTTCCCACATCACTGTATATTCGGTGTATCGGTGCACGTTTTGAGCTATGAGCTCAGATGTTGCTAAATGCAGCGCTCTGATTGGTCAGATCTGTTTGTTAACTTGTGAAAGTCAGAAAAATCAAACTAGATTCGAAAAAATAAATGCCGCAAATTTGTGGTATGAAATGACGCAGTCGGGGTGAACAGCTGCATTAAGAACAGACAAGTCAGAAAAATATTTTTAACACATGAAACATTCGCACGAAGTTTACACACCCTGTGTGTAAAAGCCTTTTGAGTACATTATTGCTGAGGCTGTGTACAGTCGTCCCTCATTATATCGCGGTTCACTTATTGAGGCTCCACTGTATCACGGATTTAAAATAAATAAATAAATAAATAAATTACTAATTCTGTTCCGCGACGGTTTCACTATATTGCGGGATTTCGCGGTATATAGGTATTTCTGAAGCACATAACTATGTTCATCACTCAGACGAAGAGATCAGTTACGTCTACGCCAATAGTGGAAATAGACATTACGGCCGAGTACGTCGCCATCAGTACTGCTCAGCTACATAATTCATCATCTTCATCATTCAAGTTGTAGTAAGAGAGTTGGAAAGGTTTATATGAGTGTGGGAAGGGTTCATAAAGCCTTAAAATATATATAGATAATAAAATAAATATAACGCCGCTACTTCGTGGATTTTCACCTATTGCGGGGGGGGGGGGGGCCTCTGGAATGTAACCCCCGCGATAAGTGAGGGATCACTGTACATTCCACCAAGTACCAATACAGCACTAGGCAGCCAGCTAGCAACTACAAATTACTGTCTGTTCACTCTGACGCAATTTTTATCGTAGCAAAGAACTTTAGTAACATTTCTAACATTAGCTTGAGCCTCAAAGAGAGAATTTTATATTGCTATAGTCTGTTGGCCCAGAGTCTGAGGTACCAAAAGGTACCTCATTATCAATAGAATCCTAAAGATACAGATTCTGTTTGCCTCCTGCAACAGTATGTTACTGAGTTCAGCAACTGCTTTAGTATCTGGCAGTATTATAACTAAGTGTTCCAACAGGAGAAACAGAATCTTTCGCAAGACTCCTCTGATTGTCAGCTTTTTCACTCAGTGATTCTCCACCTTCTTTTACAAGATGAATTTACTCTAAAACAGCAGAGATGACTGTGTGTGTGTGGTATTCAGTATAAAACTTTGTGTAAGGCTTGGATGAGGTGTGGGAGCTACAAATGTTCAAACAAAATTGTGGGGGGAATCAACACACTCAAGTCTACAACATTAGTGGTGTTTTTTTTGTTTGTTTGTTTGTTTGTTTTTTAATTATTATTATTATTATTATTGTTCAGCAGAATCTTTATGGAGTTTTTATGGAGGACTTTAAATCAAGCAAATCTAAACAGTCCTTACTAATTGGATGACCAGAGATGTCAAGCTGCTGTTGAAAGAACATAAAGCCTTTAGGTTAGATAATGCAAAACTTTATGGTGCTGCCAGGTCCAACCTGAGGAGCCCCATCAAGGATGCAAAGGCAACCTACAGGCTGAAGATTGAAAGCCATTTCAGGAAGTAGAATCCCTGGCGTGTATGGGAGAACACCCATCACCTCATAAAGGCTGCAGAGATTCAAACAAAACCAACAGTGACTCACTGAGGAGCTCAACCCCTTGTGAAGGAGGGAGAGACCAGCAAAGCACCATCCACAAGCACTAACAGCATGGTATTTGCTGTTAGTAAAGATGTGATGAGAGTGCTGCACAGTGTCAGCCCTGGGAAAGCTGTAGGTTCAAACAAAATCCCAGGGAGGGCACTCAGAGGCTGTGCAAATGAGCTGGCAGAGGTGTGCAGCAAAATCTTTAACCTCTCACTGCTACAGTGCACTGTCCCCAAATGTCTTTTCCACCATTGTGCCTCTACTCACAAAAAAGACAACTAGCAGCCTTAACAACTTCAGACCTGTGGCTCTCATCCCCACTGTGATAAAGTGTTTTGAAAGGCTGGTCTTAAGACACATTAAATCTTTACCCCCTGACGACTTTTTTTTTTCTTCTTTTTTTCAAAAAGCGACTAGCAACAACTTTTTCCGGTGACATGGGCAACTTTTGGAAACCTGAAATCCTCCGCTGTCACGATATTTTGTGTACATACAGCCTTTGTACTGCGTCCATTCATATGCTTTGGCAGCGCCCGGACCCCCAAGAGTCCCTGGCTGCAGGCAAGAGGGTTCATGATGCAGCCGGCGGATACGTAGACGCCGCCCGTTGCTGCGGTACATCAGCGCATGTGTCTATGGATTTACTGAGCTGCCTAGAAACCTGCTGACTGAAGGATGGAAGTCTGTTTACATGCTTTGTTATTTGCACAGAGTACTAGATGTACAGGAGTACCGGTACACACAGGAGGAAGCACTTTGGTGAAGCAGACTTCACCAGACTGGCTTTTTAAAGAACAAGTCAGCCTTTTGCTATTTTTGCTCTGTATCTTTTCTGTTTGCATTTTAATAGCACAGCTGTGAGTCTTTTGTTATGGAGGAAAAAAGGATTAATTTATTTGAGGAGCATTATTATTTAAATATGCCAATAGTTTATTTTTGAGCAATTTCTCATGTACATCTACACTTGAATGTTAATAAAAGTGCCCGTGTGACATTTGGGACACGTAGCTTTGACTCAGTAGTGCCTTTTTGTTTATACCTTTTGGGAAGAAAAAATATCGAGATATATATCGTATATCACCATTCAGCTAATGTCGAGATATTCTTTTTGGTCCATATCGCCCAGCCCTACATGCACCCTAAACACAGCCTCTCAGGTGAAGAATGCACAGAAGCAGCTCTACTTCTCAAGAACACTGTGGAAAGCCAACCAGTCCAAAGCTCTTCAGAGTCATCAAATCAGTACAGAGGCCCACCAACACACAGTTACCATCACTTGAACAGGTCTACAGAACCTGGTGATCACAGTAAGTAGCAAACATCCTCAAGGACTCTTTTCATCCTGACCACCACCTTTTCATTCTGCTGCCCTCTGGAAGGTACTACAGATCAATAAGGGCCTGCAGCTCCAGACTACAGAAAGGCTTTTATCCAAACACCAAAGTATTGAATTCTATCACATAACATTGTGCATTGCCACCACTCTGAACACCCTGTGCAATATTACTAAAGATTGTGAAATGCATGTGTGTATTTCCTTTTTGCTCCAAGTTCTCATATTTTTTGTCTTATTTGTATGAACCACTCAGAGAGATGCTGCAAATTTCATTGCACACCTGTACAATGACAAAGAAAGGCTTTCTATTCTGTCCAACAATGTCTAAGTTCTGCACCTGTGAGAATCAACATGTTAATTCGTGTACGAACAAAACTGTAAAGCTCTTACATGTCTTTGCAGGATGTGAAGATGTTTTCCACAAGCTCCACATCATTGAGCATGAGGGCCAGGCGCAGGGCTTCTGGATAACGATTGAACTTCCTAAAGATGTTCAAGGCACATCTCAGCAGCGCCGAGTTCTCTGGCTCAGGAACGTAACTCACACAGCTGAAGAAGTGAAACACAAAGTTAAGAGATGCTCACATTTCAGTGACAAATCACAAAATCACATTGAGACTATACAACTAAACCAATGCTAAGCTAAACAAGGTTTGTGTGTTGTCAGTAAAGTGTAAAAATTCGAACACACCTGGTGAGGTACAGGCAGACTTTGGCGTATGCATTTTCATCAATATAGTCCTCTAGCATGTCCAGCCTCTCAATCTCCATCAGCAGGTCACACGCCTCATGCTCGGCATTGTGGGCCATGTTGTAGGGCACGATCTCCTTCACCAGTTTCAACAGTGTTTCCTGCTGGGTCTTATCATTCTCCTCTACCTCCTGCCACTCTTTAGCCACCTCACCTGCAAGGTGCCTGGAAGAAACAGACAGAGGTATTTGTCACCAAAGAATGAAGCAAAAAGAAGATTAAAAAAAATATATCTTGTGTTTATTCAAACAAAACAAAACCCCATAATTTGCCAAGCTTTTGCCATGTATTTCTATCTACAGAGTGATCTTTATCCCACACTTAGTTTAACTCTAACAATTATAAATTCTCTCTTTTCTCGTTTACAGTGATGATGCTGAGTAGGGCTGAAATAATTACTGGTTTCCACAGTTAAAAGAAGACAGACTTGTGTGCAATATCCTTTAAACAACAAACTTTACTGAAGCAGCTGTAATACCAAAAAACATATTTCTGGTGCAGACGCCAAAAAAATGTGACTGATGCTAAAATAGAACATTTTCAATTGGTAGATAAGGGAAAGTGAGACAGGAAAAAAGTGGAGTCACGGGGCTGCTGCTAACTTTACTGTTAAAAAAGTTTCAATGCTCAACGGTGCAAGCATGTTAGTGTATGAAAGATATGTAGAGCTGCAGCTGCTCATCTCTGGCTGACACACAGTGGACAGCAATGAGGCTGAAGAAAACCAAAGCATTCCCCACTCTCAATGTAAGAAAACCAAACCTTAGTGGATGGAAAACCCATTAGAGTCCTTTATTAATTCACCTCAACATGTCTGAACATGTACATCTTTCTACCTAATCCACCTCCCAATGTTACACTTGTTAGGCTGATACGAGCTTTAAGAAGTGATTTAAAAGAAGTCACTGATTTTGCAATCCTGATCTCTTTAGCTAGATCATTCCAAAGCCGGGCCCTGATGGAAAATCACGATCACTTTTTGATTTAAATCTCAACTTTGGAAAGGCCAAAAGGAGCCCCCTCCCAGGATCTAAGGCTGTAAGCAAACTCATAAGGGGTTAATATTTCTAACATTAGCTTGAGTCTCAAAGAGAGAATTTTATATTGCTTATAGCCTGTTGGCCCCAGAGTCTGAGGTACCAAAAGGTATCTCATCAATAGAACCCTAAAGATACAGATTCTGTTTGCCTCCTGCACACAATATCATGTTACTGTGTTCAGCTACCCAAACAAAATATTTGGCTGATTTAATATCTGGAAGTATTTAAATCCCCATCGTGGAATAATTAAAGTTTTATCTTCAAGTTTTTATCTTATATTATAACTAAGTGTTCCAACAGGAGAAACACTGTAGAATCTCTCACAAGACTCCTTTGATTGTCAGCTTTTTTCACTCAGTGCATCTCCACCTTCTTTTACAAGATGCATTTAATCTAAAACAGCAGAGATGATGGATGGATGTGTGTGTGTGTGTGTGTGTGTGTGTAGTACTCAGTATAAAACTTTGTATAAGACTTGGATGAGGTGTGGGAACTACAAATGTTAAAACAAAATTGGGGAGGCGCATCAACACACTCAAGTCTAGATCACTAGTAGTTTTTCATTTTTGTTTTTTTTCCTCCCATTCAGCAGAAAATTTTATGGAGTTTTCAGGACTCCATGATGTCATGACCAACCTGACGTATTCATGACCCCAGGAGGCCAGCTCTTCCTGGGAGCCCAGCAGGCGGTACTTCAAACACTCCCTCTCACCACTCATGGTCATGGCGAGCACTGACACCACATCAGCACAGAAACGCTGCAATGACAAACACACATCTGACACTGAAACATTGTTTATAACCAATCCTAATGTTGATTGTTTATCAAATGCCATAAAATGTAATGTAATGTACTGGGATTTATATAGCAATTTTCTACCAACCACTCAAAGCACTTTTAACTACAAGTTCCATTTTAATCATACAGCCCTATATCTACCTCATATCTATGGCCAATTTAACCCTTCATACATGTCTTTGAACCCTGGGAGGAAGCCAAAGCACACAGAGGAAACTCATGCAGGCACACTGAGAAGATCTAAACTCCACACAAAGCCCCAGCTGAGGTTTGATTCTTGCTGACCACTCCACCACCACCCAAACACACAAGTCTTTAAAACCTATACTTGTGAGATATGTATGTGGCAGGACTGTCATACATATCACCTAAAATTCTTATTGGTCTCTTATCAAGCAGTTTATTGTCTTACTCTCTCATCAAATTTGTCTCATTTATATAAACAAACTTAAGAATGTGTCCACACTTGAATTTGTCAGTTTTCTAACTAATTCAAAAAGCCTTACCTTGTTCTCTCCAGGGGCCATGCCCTCATAGATTTCTTTCAGCTTGCCGTAGTGTGGGCGCAGGAATTTCAGGGGTTTAGGTACTGAGGTCATGGAGGTGGTTGAGGATCGGATCTGTCTGCGCAGCTCTTCTAGTGCTGGGCGATACAGTGCTGTGTTCTTCTCCTGGAAATGTCAAGAGAATGCATTTTTTGTTGTAAGAATTTGCCCTATATCTGTGACCACAAAGAAATTGTTAAAATTTTTTGAATACTCACACTCAGCCTTTCCACCATCATCTCCAAGTCCTCTTGTAATTGCTTGTCTTCTTCTGACTGAAATAGTGAGAAGACATTGTTTTGAATTCGTAACGGGGGGGGGGGGTGTCAAAGTGCTGTATAGTAAAGTCAGTGAAGTGTGAGAAGTTTGGTCTGGCTTGTACAGTATGCATCTATGATGTGAATAAGGTCACATCATTCTTTAGCTCTGGCCAAGGTTAAAGTTTTTGTGTAACAGATGCTGCCGAGGCTTTTTTCCTTCAAAACAGTCGAGATGAAGAAAAAAAAAAAAAAAAGATTGCTTATGAGCTGTCAGTTCTGTCAGATCAACACAATACATTTGCTAGCTAACTGACAACTACTGCCAGTCAGTCACAATTACACAAACTGCTGTTTTAAATAATTGCTATGAAACTAGTTACAGACCCCAACAAACATAATGAAAATGAGCCACAGATGGGAACTGATAACTGGTACCAAATTGTTCCATTCATGGTAATGTTTTTCCTAAAAACCTATTAATTCCCGACGACGACGATTGACGAGGTTTTCTTCCAGGTATGAATTAGAAAATAATCACACTAATAGTGGAGGTTTTGCACACCTAAGTCGAATACAACTGAAAACTGCTCAGGAAACAGACATTTCTTTCTGTTAAATTAAATCTTATAAATATTAATCTCCAACCATGGCGCAGGACCTTTTACCACCAGGCATCACTTAAATATAAACAGGAAAGTGGTTTTCTGCAATATAATAACCACCATATGTCCAATGAACCTGTCCAACATTGAATGCTTGCTGGTGCTTTTAAAATTACTGTAACGAGTGGATCATATTAATCTAATATTATGGCGTTATATGTATTTCTTTCCAACATTTTTAACTAAATTTAAACGTTTTCGTTAAACCAAAATAGTTTGTAATGCTATACAATGACATACTAACTAATTAGAAATAATAAAATAAAATAGAATAAGCAAGACAGCAGTACATGTCCATGGTTGCATTGGAATACACTGAGTAAAATGCAAAGTAAGTCGCACGAGTTCACAGTTGAGTTGTGTTATTGCAGAACAGATGTTATTTTGCCGCGTGCGTTTGTGTGTCTCTCCGTTAGCTGCTGTGTCATACAGCGCGTCTCCCAACGCTAAAGTTGACTAGCTGAACATGCTAGCAGAGATACACTAAAGCCAGCCAACACAGAGGACAGAACTAGCAAGCTAACGCTAGCAGACCGGTTGATGTAGGCTAGGCTAATATTAGCTAACAGAGGGTTATTAGCAGGATTTCAAAAGACCATAACATGCTAATCAGTCAGACTGGTAATATTTCATATGCGTAATAATTGCAGTCTGGTAAATTCAAGCTCATTAGGAGTGTATCTTGAATGTTACTAACTTTGGCCCTCTCGACCATGTTGTCAAAGCGACAGTGACTAAGGCAAATTAACACGTCTGGCTACGTTACATTTAAATGAATGAGCGAAAGGCGCACATTTACCAATTCTTGCTCCTCTTTCTTCTCTTTATCCTTCCCCGAGGTTTGCTGGCCCTTTTCCTTATCCTTATCTTTTTCATCAGTCTTTTCGGGCTGCTTGTTCTCTTTATTTTTTGCCTCCTCCATAGTTGCGGCTCTGTGAACTGACGGCTAGCAAACGGAACTGCTCAGTAGCCCGGAGCGCTGCTTCTTCGGTACAGAACATCGGTAGTTAGTTTTTTTGCTACCGCCTCTACTGGCAGAGGGCTGTTAGTGTGGTTTGTGAGTACTTCAGGTGTCATGCAAACGTAAAAAGGTAAGCCAAATCTCATGTCCAAAGACCCCACGTAAACTGCACTATTCCGCTATTTTTTTTTTTTTTTAGCTATAAGCATACTCCACCAAGACATGTAATTATTGACGCCCATTTCATAGTTTTACGATGCCCAAAACTTTAAAAGAAGTTGTGTCTTTTACACACAGTTCTGCGTATTATAGGTGAGAAAATACTCCGGGAAAAAGCAAAAAACAAATTTGATTTATATTAACAAATAAGGTTTTAAAATCAACAAGAAACTTCTAAAAACGCGTGAGCTGCATGCAATTTTAAATTAAATGCTGACATTTCCTATTTTTTGCGAGTGTTTTTAAAGTAGCAGGACTTGTCATATGACTGCTCTGTCACATGCCCCTCACTGTTTCCTTCTTCATAGCGCTATGGCTTTTCACGCGTTTGCGCTGCTTCTCTGTCAGTTAACCCTACTTCTCTCCTTCTTTGCTGTCGCAGAGGGTCGTTACTTCAGGTTCAGAAAGTTTAAGGAAACCAAGCAGGGATCTCTGTTTGAGGAGCAGTGGTTCACACAGAAACTGGATCACTTCAACGGTGCAGACACAAGAGTGTGGAAGCAGGTAAGTCTGTATTGCATATAGATAAGGAAGCTTATCTATATATCATAAGGAAGCTTGTTTAATTTGGACAAAGGTACCATTGTGCATGTGTCCATCTGTCAAACAGGTGGAGCCTTTTTGGCTCATTTTACACACACTGCAACCCCACTGATGTGTTTCTATCCGTTGGTTTCACTTCCTGAATATCTCTCACTCTGTTGGTCCCTCTCAGAGGTACTTTGTAAATGAAGCCTTCTACAAGCCTGGTGGTCCAGTGTTTCTGATGATAGGGGGAGAGGGCCCAGCAAATCCAGCATGGATGGAGTACGGCAGCTGGCTCACCTATGCTGAGAAACTGGGAGCACTTTGCTTGATGCTGGAACATCGCTTCTATGGAAAGAGTCACCCTACAGTGTACGTTTATCACTGTCATTATGTCTTATTTATTTTACGGGAGAAATCTTTACGAGTCCGTGGAGTTTTTCTTTTACCCATCTTGACAATTATCCATTTCTCGGCCTGGTGGGTGTACTGTTGGTGACTTGAGGAAGTACCCTGCCCACTGTTAAGTCATTCAAATGAGCAGTTCTCATATTTTTTGCTAAAAGTTGTCAGTGTTTCCTTTAAAGTGACTTTTGCCTGATTCACTCTGTGTGCAGAGGTTGTGACACAAATACGGCCACTTCTGGTTCAGCAAGTTTAATGAAGCTATGAGAACATTTGTTGACATGGATGCATTCCCGAGATGCTTACCCTCAAGTTTAACCCTTTGAAGAATCACCTTATTGATCCCAGAGGGAAATTCATATGTCTGCCATATCTCATCTGCTTTTTGTATGAGAACTGAAAAGCCTGATGGCTGTGGGTGCGACTGGTTTTCTGTATCTCTTTGTTTTACAACGGAGCTGCAACCCACTATCTGCCTGTTCTTCACAGGCAGAATCACGTTTTTTTTGAGTCTATACTTAAGTAAGTCGTCCTATTTTTAGAACACTGGTAAGGTTGAGGCACATCTGCAAATTGTAGCTATAATAAAATAACTGACTTCCCTTCAGTTTCAGGTTATGAGCTAAATTAAGTCAAATGCAGAAGTGCAGTAGCAGTGTATGCCAAATATGTTTAGATATTTGCATATAATTATATTAAAAATGTCAAGTTTTCCTTGTTGCACTCCAGTGAGCTGAAATATTTAAAAGTCTCTTTCAGGTGGCCTAACCTCAGTTTGAGTCTTCAGACAGGAAGCTTCTGCCATGGCAAGCTGCTCTTGAGCAAGTGCAAAACACTTTGCTGAGAAAAAGTAAAGTTTAAAAGGACCTCTCATGAGTCATTACAGAAAGCAGATAAATTCTGCATGTTTCAGTGGATCCTGCTTAAGAAAGGCTGCTTTTCATCCAGTAGGTGGGGCTGCAAACTGCAGCCAATGTCGCATTTTCACTGTGGTGTCCTTAAAAATACAATATCAAATGGAAAACTTGGATATTTTCCTTTTTTTTTTAAATAATGTTGGGCTTTTCTTTCTTTTTGTTGCGTATTTCAGGGCCACCATAGTTCACAGCAGCTGGAGGGCTTTCAGCAACTGTGGTTGTTCACACTATGTGATCAAAAAGAATTTACATTTAAACCACCAGCTTAATATTTTTCAGCTGGTTTTCTTAGTACCACTAGATGGCAGCCCTGCATTTTCCCTATAGCCCAGTCCATGGATGCAGTAACATATGACACACTCCTTTCTTCATTTAGAGACCTCAGCACAGACAACCTGCGGTTCCTCAGCAGCCGCCAGGCACTGGCTGACCTAGCACACTTTCGCACTGTGATTGGCGAGACCCGAGGGTTGACCGACAGAAAGTGGGTGGCATTCGGCGGGTCGTACCCGGGCTCTCTAGCTGCTTGGTTCAGGCTCAAGTACCCACACCTGGTCTATGCGTCTGTGGCCACCAGTGCACCTGTTTATGCCACAGTCAACTTTCCAGGTAAGAAGAGACATGTGATGAAAAAGCACACAAATCATAAAATAAAGCCCTAATAAAAGTTGTGCTGCTGGATTTTAATATTGTGCCAAATTTCATTTAGAAAATTAGGGATTTTAACATGGATATTCATTTAGGAAACAAAGGGGAATGCCAGATTAAAGATAAATTGTGTTACTCAGTGTTACATTCAGCTGCACATAATGCATGAAGCAGCTTGTTGAAAAGCATATCCTCTTTGAGGATTTACTTTTCCTCCAGTTAAATGCAGGATCAACATCCTTGCCAAACAGATGAAGCATCAAATCAAACCACTCAACAAATTTTCCAGTTTTGCTCAGTGTCTTGGAAGTAAAAGGCCCAGACACATCAAAGATGAGGGCTCTTTCTCTATCTGTGTCTATGTTGTGTTTGGCCGAGTCCTTTGTTTTTCTCCGGAAGGCTGCAGGCTGGAATCAAGGTCAGAGGAGCTTTGAACATGGACTTACTCTTCCACCCACACACTTGTGCTGTCTTTAAGACATTATCACACACATTCAGAAGATATTCCTTTTGGATTTAGGGACACATGAGACACAACACCTGGGATGCATAGTGTACATGGTGTGCTGATGTCAGACGTCTCTTTTGTCCTCCAGTAACTCCATGGTTATTATTTCCCAAAACAGCCCAGCAGTAAGTCAGCATTACTACCAGTAAGAGGCTGGCTTTCAGTTGAGGGAGGGGAGGGAAGGAATTCCAGGATTGATTGCTGTGGATTTTTCTCCTCTGAGCTTTTAGACTTTCATAAGCTGTGGAGTTCACTCATCATTTCACTTTCAATCTCACTGAAACCCAAATAAATACTCTCTCAAACATTTAAATGGGCTGTGATTCACACACTGTTTTGGAGATAAATTGGTGCTTTTGCACTGCTTCTAAAACAGTCCTGTATGTTTAACCAAGTTTTTTTTTTTTTGTTGTTGTGTGTATTATTGTGGTCTTTTTATAGCAGCCCAGGTTTAAGTGTCCACCCCGCCCTCTCTTTGTTTTTTTCCCCAGAGTACTTGGAGGTTGTGTGGCGTTCGCTAGCTTCAGAGAACCCAGACTGCCCATTGCTGGTGAAAAAGGCTTCAGATGACCTCGCTGAACGCCTGAAAGACCCCAAAACCTATGACAACATCACCAAAGACTTCAAGTACGGCACGCTTACTCTCTGGAAGTGTTTCTTCTTTAGTCTGTTATTTACTGTGAGCTGAGCAGGGCCTCAGGTTGAGGCAGGATATATAAAAGAAGTGGGAATGGAAGCACAACAATTCTGTCAAATTTTAGTCTGTATTTAAAGTGGACCTGTTGTGCAGTTAATTTTTTCTGTCGCACATACACTGCTACACTGACAGATTTTCAAGTTAAAGCTTAACAAGTACTCTCTGTGAGCCAGAAGCTCAGGCTTCAGACTGCTCTGAATGGAACTGGATCTGTCTGATGTCTGATGAGTTGATGTCTTTAATATGGTCGTCTCAGCCACACGGCTCTAGCTCTGAGCACAGACGTCCTGTCCAACAGTTGCTCAAGCCTTCTGTTTATGAGGGGCAGCCAGTCAGAAGAAAGTTGGCTTAAATAGAGGGAGAAGGAAGCTGAAGGGCTTGTTTCAGACTGTGAAGGGGAAAAAAATGTAATCTCTATCAATGACCCAATTTTTTTTTCTCCCTCCGCCCTCCTGTTAGCTTTGCTGCAGCTCTTTAAATTAGACCTCTATTAATCTCATTAGTTAATGAAATTTGATGACCTCGGTAAACTCCCAGTATGACTTCATTCACCAATTTAAGTTGAAGTCTAATCAGGCCGAATACTGTAAACAAGCTGAGTGCATGCCTGCAGGTCTTCAGAGCTTTTACCCTCCATAGTTTGATTATAAAAGTAGAGAACTAAGCTTTATGATAGTTGTTTTCCATTTACAAAGCCAGACTGCACAAATATGCTAGGACTTCATTAAAGACACTTTAAAAAGAAATACAAATTAGATTTTTTACTATCATGAAGGGATGCAAACTCATGCTTCATAAAAATAAACACGGTAATTTAAGGTGGTGAATTCTATTTTCCTTTTTGTTGAGGAGCATTTACAAAATGATATTTGATTCTGCTGGTGTTTAAAGAGGACTTGTCCCACTTTTCTGTCATATAACATGATGATGTTGATTCTCATATTAAACATGGCCAAAGTTTCAAATAATGAGGTCAGGGTAAGTACAAGTAATCTCTGTGAGCCAAAAGCTCGAGTTTCAGACTGCTCTGTTTCATACACTTTTTATTCCTGTGGAGTTGTTTCTCTGCTCCAGAGCACTAAGGTCATCCACGATGTGCTCTGCAGTGTCCGGAAATTACACGGAAACTGTTCAGTGGATTTTTCTCAGATTTGGCAGAAACATTCATTGGGGGTCAGAGAGGAAGTGTTAATTGGTGCTCTGACTGAATATCTGGGGGCACCACAGGGCCCCCAACATTTTCACACATATTTGTTTAATTGTATAAAACCGTTGAGTAACTTTTTTTCTTTTAATATTGAATATGAATGTTGTTTGATTTGCCTTGAATCACTCTAAGGCCCCCCCCCCCCACACACACACACACACGCACGCACCATTGTCACCACTGATAGATTTTTTTGTACTCCTAATGGCCCCCCCAAATAGTAAATCTGTTTGTATTTTTTGTACAAATACATTGTGTTTCTGTAGACGGCATGAGCTGGAGATGTACTGAAAGTCTGAGGTTGAACAAGGTGAACAGAGATGGAGCTGGCACAGTTCCCTGTGGCGCTGCACTTAGTCTCACTTACTGCGGCCTGTCTGTCAGGCAGTCAGTAATCCATGATTATGCGTGTATCTGGAGTTGAGTGAGAGTTTCAAGGAGCAGCTAGGGTCATCTTGGGTCAGATCCCTGCGACGGCTCCTGAAGCTGTCACAAGGATCTATGCTGGGGCCTCTGGAGGGTTTCCGGGGGTTTCGTTTAGATCTCTGTAATACAGTGACCACATATCTTGAGTTTTGTGTTAGGGTTTATTCATTTACATCAGTTTATCATTGGGCCTATTATTAGTACTGTGGTTGTCTAAGATTTCAAGGCTTAATATTACTTAAAGAGGTTTTGAGTAAATAAAAGCGCTTCAGTGTTTGCTTTTATTGTATCATTTTCTTAGCCCTCTTATTACATTATTTTCTTCCAATTAACTTCCATTTTTCTCAGTTACAAACATGAGGTCATTCTTAGCATTGCTCGTGCCATGTGTGGAGCCTCTGATGTTATTTTATAGTCTATATTTGAGGTTGTTATAGTGACTGTCAGCATGATGAATAAGCAGACTCGAATGGCGTCTTCAATTGTGCGGTTAGTCTCACAGAACTAATGCTGTCATAGGGACACACGAAAACTGCCCTGACCACACTGCCCATCTTTTATTTCAGCTTCATGCAGACATGTCCTCATGCAGGCGGCAGAGGTCACAAAGGTTGGTGGTTTGGAGGCGTATCCAGCTTCAGAACCACAAACCAGCAGCCAATACAGCGCTTGCGTCACGATTTCAGCACGGAGGAAATTTTGTTCACTGCTCACACAGAGGAGTTGTCAGAAAACAAAAGTGGGGTCTGAGATCAGACAAAATTTGCATCTCATCTGGGGAAGCATTTAAACACCTGGACCCGGGCAAGTTTGTGGTTTACCTAAGGTCTGACAGAAAGGCATGAGGCCTGTAATTTTACTCCCTTAAATGCTCTCACAGGCACGCTTGAATGTTTACTGAGGTCTGTTTGTGGATGTGTGTAGATGAAGTACAATCACTGCCCTATAATTACTGTCAGCTTGACAGACGACCCTCAGCTGCATGCGTGGATTGACGCTGAATAAATGAATGTTCGCTTGATTAAAAGCGGAAGTTATATAGCACCAAATCACAACAACCGTCACCTCAACATGCTTTAGATTGTAAGGTAAAGACCCAACAATAATACAGAGAAAGTAACAACCTCCAAGCACATGTTGGAGGCTACTTGTGTATTTTTTTTTTTTTTCCACTAAAGTGGCTTTTCATGAGAACATTGGGGGGGGGGTGGCAAGATGTACTTTGCTATTGTTAATTGATATATTTTTCCCCCTTTCTCTTTTTCTAATTCTAATCCCTTCCTCTGTTTTCACTCCTCTCCCCCTTCAGTTTGTGCTCCAAACTACAGATCCAGACAGAGATGGACTCTGCCTATTTCCTGGAGACGCTGGCTGGCAACTTCATGGATGTGGTCCAGTACAATGAAGATAACAGGGGGTTTGAGGTGAGATAGAGAGAGGAAAGGGAAAGCCAAACGATGTGACTGGAAAAAGCCAAAAAATGTGACTTTTGGAGGCAGATGGTTATAAATTTGGATTAAGGATATCAAGAGCTGACATTTGTAAGCCATAAAAAAGAAAAACATTTGCTTACAGGAACATTTCAGCTTATCATGCAGAGGGTGCAGCACTTGACCCCCTAGTGCCCTTTGCGTCTGAGCTTTATCATTGTCATAAATCCACAGATTTGGTTCAGTTAAGAGGAGACACTCCCTTAAAGGGTGAATAAACAACACAGCTGATGTGTAGTATGTGTAGTAACACGCCTGCAGCCAACTCTGCAGGACAGGCACAGATGCATGTCTCTAGCTGCTGTTCAGTAAGATTACAGGGAGAAAAAAAAACTTGCATAGTGCGTGGGTGTGCATGCTCACAAAGCATGCCCCAGCATGCATTTTTTCAAACGATTTAAGATGATTCAAAATGATGTGCAAAGACATCTGATATGGAAAGAATGTTTTCATTAAGACATGATTTATTTGTGTTGAGTCATCACAGAAGAAAATAGTGGAGAGGCTTTGTAGCTGCTGGGGCCTGAGTTATATCAGGGGGGTTACTGGCAGCCCAAGCAGTATGCTGAAACATGATAAACCCTGCATTGTCTAACAGCGAGAGGGTCAGAGATACTGCCTTGGAAGAATGTTTCCAAGGTTGTGTCAGGGACCTATTGCTTGCTTACTGTGTCTGTATGTTTATATAATAAGTGGTGCCTGGCTTGTTGCTCTGCAAAGTGGAGGCCAAGTAGATAACACTGGATGGTGGGTGGTAGGTTTCGACTTGTTTTTAAATGAGAGACACAAGCATCGTGGTATTTGTTGTCGGTTATTTTATCTAAGATTTGCTTGTATTGTAGAAGAAATATTTCTAACAGACAATATGAAATAACACATCCAATGAGTTATATGGTCATGAGAAATGTGCTGTTCTGTGCAAAAGTCTCGAGCCACCTCTCATTTTGCTAGGGAAATGGGTGCAATGTGCAAACATGCAATACAATGGAAAAGCAGTATATAAGTTAAAAACAGTGTTTGTCCAGTTCTAACAAGCGTGAAAGTCAATATTTGTTAGAACGCAGCCTGAACTCTCAGCTTTCTGTGATTTAAGCAGTCTTCAGGAATAATTCTCCAGGCTTCCTAAAGGACATTCAAAGCTCTTCTTTGGATGTTTCTGCCTTTTGTTCTGTTATATGTTATATTTTTGTATATTATATAATATTATCTAATCTATATAAAATATACACAATTAAATGTACCTCTTGTGATGTACTTGGGGCCATATCATGAAAAGTTCATGAATACACGATTAAATCTGGGCATCTTGCAGCAAGCAAGCAATGTAGCAGCCCCTCACTGATCTCGGAGTTGTCCCAGTCGGATCAGTGAAATGTTCTGATGACACTTGTAGTTTCCCATTACTCATATTAAAGCAGCCTCTCCGATGTGCCATCTAATGTATATCTGTGTCTGTCAAACTGAAAAACAATCTGATTATACATAGACATATAGATAGTGGCCTTACCTGATGTTCTAGTGTGCATTGTGGCTTTTTTGTTTGTTTGTTTGTTTGTTTTTGAGCTGCCAATAAGTGCATCAAGTCAGACGCAAGGCTCACTTTGAGAAACAGTCAGATTATGTTTATAATAGAAGGCTTTCTAATTGATCGACTAGTTGTTAGATGTTGATTAGATGTTTTAGTCTACTCTATAGTAGTGGACTAGACAAGCTACCAACCTTCCCATCCCTTGTCATTTTGATAGCATCCCTGGAGAAAAAAAAAAATCTTTGTTTTCATATTCCACATAGCAGTGGTTCCCAAAGTCAAGAGAGCTGCGGCCCCCTTAAAAAAACAGAATCCCATGACCCCGGTTGCCCATTAGCGGCAGCCTGTGAAATTTTCCTCACTAGAAGCTGGTCTTCACTCTCATCAAAATACAAGAGAAAGTGATGTATTTCCTTTAAAATCTGATTTAAAAAAACATAAGCAACACAGGCTGTTGGCTATAAATTGCTAATACTACCTAGTCATATATAAAGTGCCAATGCAATATGTAACCCACCTGCCACTGGGACACAAACTTCAATGCAAGAGCAGTAAATTTAGATCAGAGTAATGAGTAATTAAAACTAGACACCTCCTATTATATTTATATAAATATGTAACTATGCATACTTGTGATTAATTTCATGTTTGTAAATGAGAACTGGTTCTCAAACATTTTACCTGGTAAAATAAAGGTTAAAAAACAAACAAACCCAGACTTTCAGTTATGACTGTGCCCCCCCCCGGCAGTACATTTGCAGCCCGCACTCTGGGAACCACTGCCATATAGTATTCTCCCAAGCCAAAATCTTGTCTACACTACTCACAATGCACCCTGCTGGTAGTTCAGTCAGGTGTGCGTGTGTGTATGTATGTTAATTCAGTGGAAAATAAATCATAATTAAGCTGTTTTTAGTACAAAATAATAGAAGTCCCATTTTATATTATCTGTTACTGTACTTTGTTCTCACCTTTTCCCTACTTTTTTGGGTTGTTTTTTTTTTAAACAGTTACCCTTTTTTCCCCTCCCCTTTTTTCATCCCATCCCCTCTCTGTCCCCCTGGTGCCTTGAGGAGACGTGAGTCCGGTTACCAATAAGCTGATGTGAAAAAGTAACAAAAGACCCTTTGGTCTCTCTGGTTTCCTGTCGCCCCAAGCTAAAGAGACGCTTATAAAAGAACTGAGAGAAGCGTTGGGCCACATAGTCCACAGTGCTAGCAGACAAGCACAGCCAGCAGCTGCCTCTGTGACACAAAGGGCAGAGCAAACTACCAGGTTTTAGGTACCTCTGAGGAATTTGGGTAAGAACTCGGGGTGAGGTGTAACCCAATCAGTAGAGTCACAGCAGTGGCTTCATGGTTAGGGTTGTCAATGGGGTGCTTTATAAAATACAGAAGGACCTTATGTAACAGTATAGCCAGTAGAACACATACAAACAGTTTCCTTTTTTTTTAAGCACAGAAGAGGGGGATTGCGGTCACAGATCATTTAGGCTTTCATTTTGCACGTAAGCACCGCTCTGATCACTGCCACCTGTTTACTCCAGCAGCCTCACTCCAGTAAATAACACATTCAGTGTGTCTCAGTGCTTCCATCAGAGCACTGTTTGACAGAGTAGTGTTGTCTCAAGTTAAACACTTCGCAATATGTGTCTTGTGAATTTGTAACTTGTCCAAACCACACAACACATGTAATGTGTGGTTTTACCTGCAATGCTTAAAGAAATTTGCCTCCTTATACCTGCATTACTTTCATCATTATGGGTGCTGAAGATTTGTCCTCCTTCTGTTGGCTCAAGATTGTTTGATCCCTTCCTTTTTACTATGTGGCTAAGATGGCAATCACTGGGTTTGATTTAACCTTACTTACTAATGTGAACACACTTACGCACTCAAAATTGCGAGTGTAAGCAATTTTAGGCAGGTTTATATGTGGAAGTGCACACCAAGAGTGCTGGACAGCAGCCACTCAGTGTTTCTGATGATCATAATAGGCACACATGGAGCAGGCTGCCTCAATTATCCAGAAATTGCTGTAGATTGTTCTCTTTAATTGCTGATCTGATGCACGTCTACTGATTGTAGACAGCAAGATTTGTTAGGAAAAAATGTGAACATATTGTGCGTTATCTCCAACAGTGGGCACGATGTTGGGCCAAGCAGCATTTGCTTTAGTTTTTATAGAAGAAAGAACAGACCGCCTAAAAAGAAATACTGATATTTGCCTCCACAGATGGAAATCCAGAGCGTGTAAAACTTTAACTTATTGACTTATTTTTGCGGCTCAATTTATATGCAAAACACTGCATAGCTGCCAGGAGAAGTTAACCCTCATTTGCATAAGATTAAAGCTTTTTTTTTTTTTTTTTTTTGGGTTAACTTTCGGCTTCTCTCTATTGTCGAGCTGCTAGTGAGTCTCTCAGAGCCTTAAATCCCCAGAGTGCCCTGGGAAGAGATTCTTGCATGTTAGAAAATGCCTGGGGGGGCAAACTTTGCCTCACTTCATGCTGCCGGCGTGTGCGCCTTTGTGCTCGTGCTACCATCACGTCACAATTAACACAGATAAACACAGATAAAATCATTTTTAAAAATAATTTTCAACCATGATTACATAGTTTTAGCCATTAGCATTTTTGTTTGTTTTTCTGGTTGGTCAATCCACAACTTTTCCATCCATGCATTTATGCAAAAGGTTCACAAGTACACTAATTTACAAAGGGACACAGAGAGGAATCGTACCTTTTGGCGTAATGCTTTAAGATGAAATTAAAGCTGTAAAATGTGGGTTCTCCACATTTTACAGGAACAACAGCCATTATAGATGAGTGTGCAGTAGAGGAGCTGATTCACAGGGTAGATTTCTTCCCAGCTGGCCTGAAATAGCCTCATCTCTGTGTCACCATCTGGGAAAATAACCTGCCCTTGTCCATGCATTAAATGAATAAATATTCATGCTATGTTATGGAAGTTGTGCAAAATATTTAAAAGGCAGTCCCACCACAAGGTCCTTTCAACAACTGTTTTGGAGCTTCTTGTGATATCAATGTCAAAAACAACTGCTACTTCAACCTTGATCTGTTTTTTTTATTTTATTTTTTTCCCCCGTGGGGTGGGGTGGGTGGCTTTTCCAGACACAATTTCTCGATGATCTCTTGTTCCATACCAGCCGTGTAGTTTCACATTTAACATAATTGCCTCCCAAGCTTCATCTAATTGACCACTTGAGTGCAGCGGCCCATTGAGTGTCAGCAGAATAAGTTGTGGCTTCAGACTGCCCTAAAGTTGAATAAATATGAAGTGTTTCCATGCAATCTTAACATTTTTTTTTTCCTTTTCCTTTTGGTGTGCTGTGATATGTCATTAAAGGGTCTGGCTGGTACCAACATCACCATCAAGGTGTTGTGTGGTGTGATGGCTGATACCTCACTGGGAGAGCCTTATGCCAGATACGCTGCCGTGGCCCGTCTCATGATGGAGACCTTTTCTATGAAATGCCTGGACACCAACGTCACTAAATGCGTCAGCGACATGACTAATGCATCCTGGGATGGACCGGCTGCAGGGGGAGGTGGGTGTGGATGAGTCTTACTGGGAAGTGGTATTTGGTTTGTAACAAATAAGGTTATTTTATTTAGGTCCAACTTAGGATTCTTGTGAAACAGATATTTTTGTACCTTGCAATTTTAGGGCCTCTTTTGTTGTTTGGTGGTCAGGTAGTGTGTTTTTATTCTTACAGTGGAGAAAAACTCACATCTCATTGTGATTTTTTTTTTTTTTTTTTTCTTCTCCCACTGTCATACAGCAATAATTCAGGAGTACTGCAGTAGACTCAGGAAACTGAATATAATACAGTCACTGGCTGTGTTTATGGGATGTGGTTACTATCCTAACCTAGCGAATAAACGTTTGCTGAAGCTAATTCCGGCAAAGGAGGTACACCAAAAATGTGGTTGCATAATTTTCTCCTAAATAAATCCTAGCACAACATCCCAAAATAATGCTGGCTTTTTCTAAATAAAGCTTTCATCAGGGTTTAAATGCCCCATATTGTAGCCCCCTTTTAAAAGGTTAAATAAAGTGTGAAATGTCTCCAGAATGCATGTTTCTAGTTTCAGCTCAGAGTATTATACGGACCATTCATTCTGCCGTGGCTACAGACTCTGTTTCTGTTTCTGCAGCATTAAAATACTAAAGTGCAGCTGCTGCTGCTTATGCTCCATTTCAGAACAGTCAGAGTAAGCAGAAGTGACTCTAGTGAGTTAAAAGAATATACTGTACCGTATATAAATAAAATGACCGACTGCAAATCAGCTGCTAGGTCTGTATTCAGGAGCTGGGCTCTTCTCTAGCTGGAGGCGGTGCCCGGCCTGTGCTGACATCACAACTGGCTGCAAACCAAAGCGGCTTGTTCAGACACACTTCTTGATCTGTGCAGAATAAAAAGACAAATATTTTGATGATCTACTTGCATTTGTAGGTCAAGAGACACACTAGAGAGATGTTAAAAACAGTGATGTGAATTTAGCATATTTGTGTCCCATTATATAGAAGAAAAACAAAAACACACATAACATAGGGATCGATGCATAACAACTTTGAGGTAAAAATTGCATTTTTGCCCTGGGTTAGTCGTTTCCACTCCTAGCTCAAACTTCATGAGTGGGAGGGGGTCACAGGAACAGGATGTGGCCTTTAAAAAGCCTTTGGGATGCGCTTGCGTAAATTTCCCTGCCCAGCTCTTTGTCTTGGGGCTCCAGTTGCACTGTTTCCTGTCTATATTATGGCTGAATAACTGAAAATGAATACTTTTATGGATTCCAGGCACTAATGCCACAGAGCGAGTGATGCTAACCAGCAAATGAACGTGCTGTTCATGGGTAATCTTTGTGTATGTGTTGTTAGGGAGACAGTGGGTCTACCAGACCTGTGCTGAATTTGGATTCTACCAGAGCACCGATTCGCCCAACCAGCCATTCACTGGCTTCCCTCTTGCGTGAGTACACTAAACACAGCCAATAAGCAGCATACATTGGCCTTTTCCAGCTTAATTAGGCATTCTGTTGTGATTCTGTTTGTTTTTTTCCACCCAGGTATTTTTTGAAACAGTGTGCGATCTTCTACAACATCAGTGCTGAGCAGGTGGCAGAGGCTGTCACCCAGAGCAATGAGTATTACGGTGGTTACGACATCCGCTCGAGCAGAATAGTGTTCCCCAATGGATCCATCGACCCCTGGCACGCCTTGGGCATCACCCAGGACATCTCAGCTGACCTCCCTGCAGTTTTCATCAAAGGTGAGGGGAAAAAAGTTATGCATAATGAATTATCTGAATGACAGAGAAGCAGTGTCAGGTAAGAACTGGATTTTGGTTACATTAAAGGTTTTAAGAGTTGTATGTAACCATTGCAAATACTTTAGATATGTGTTCAAATGGAACCAAACTCAACTTGAGAAGCTTTATGGTTGAAGATGTCATTTGACAAGATTGTGTGCACATGTTTAAAGAGAACCTATTATGCCTTATATTCTGTCATATGTATACTGTTAAAACTAGTGGATGTTTGTATTAAGTTTCAAATAATGAGGTCAGCATATGTGGACATAATCCCTGTGAATCAAAAGCTCAAGCTGCAGATTACTCTAAACACATAGTGTCAGTTATTCCTATTTTTCGATATTTTTTTGATGTCAGTGAGAGCCATTATCCCTAATGTTGTCATCTCAGACATACAGCTCTGGCTGTTAAGACCCACCCACCTGCTGTTCAAATTTTCTGTTTGCGAGGGACAGCCAATCAGAAGGAAGATGGGCTTGAAAGTCCAGGAGGCTTGTTTGAGTGGATCTGACTGGCTGCACCAAGGCCCAGCATAAGATAAAGATGTTAAACTATGTGAATCATGCAAAGTTTTGCTAACAGAGTGTACTGTGAAGCTGAAACTGAGCATAATAGGTCCCCTTTAAGGAATCGCCTTGCAAACTGTATATCTAATTGCACTGATTTTTTTTTACATAAAAGCTGAGACTGATCTATGTTTGTGCTTGCTTTACATTACATAAGCCAAAAAACTGTTTGAGAGCAGAACAATACCTTACTTGTTCAACTCAAATTTTATGAGCTAGTTAACTGTGCTTGGAACTCCTGTTTCCATCTGTTGTTTTTTTCCTGCCTTATCCACTTTGTTTTTATTCTCCTCCGATCCAGGAACAGCTCACTGCGCCAACATGTACCCAGCCAGGAGTGACGATCCCCCACAGCTGACTCTGGCCCGTGACCACATCTTTTTACTTCTGCAGCAGTGGTTGAAGCAGTGACTGAGAGCTAAATAAGCCCAGCGATGGCTTTGCAAAGCAAACACATTACTTCAGGTCACAGAGAGTGGAAAAAGAGTGCTTAACTTACTGCCAAACTTCTGGTTGATTGAAATACTATTTTGCACAGAAATCTTTTAGGGCCAATTCAGGTTTTAAATGCATGAATAAAGTTTTTTTTTTTAATTATTCCCTGTAGTTGCAGTTATTTTATGTTGGAAAAGTGGTCATTTTGCAGAATTAGAACCATTTCCTGCTGGTACTGGAACAGTATGGGACAGGATGGACATCACACTACAATTTGGGCTTACTCCAGTTAACCCAAAGCATTATAAACACACTAAGCACATATTTACTTTCTCGGGGTTAGGGATTTTACACAGGGAGAAATGTTTGCTTTTGGAGAATATTTTTGGCACTGAGAAATCAAAATCAAGGTTATCGGCAGGTTGATCATCACCCTTTCACTGTTGCAACAGAAGGATGAGTCACGTTTAAACAGGCAGCAACAGATCTGCAAAACTTTTCAACAGGGTATTTGATGAGAAATGGCTCCACTTTGTGTTTGTGTGTTTATAAGATAAGAGATAAGATAAGATAAAACTTTAATGATCCCACGACGGGGAAATTTGTGCATTACAGCAGCTCAATACAGAGAAAAAAAATGAAAAGGATGAGTAAGAACAAATAACTAAACTAAAAACTAAAACTAAAATTCAATAGAATAAAATAAAATAGCAAAAAACTATACACATATACATAAGCACTATATACATAAATATATATATATATATATATATATATATATATATATATATATATATATATATATATATATATATATTTACATATATATATATATATATATATATATATATATATATATATATATTTACATATACACACATATACACACATATACACACACGTCAAACACTATATACAGATATCAAAATATTATATACATTTGTAGCCGGTAAGGTACACAGCATACACGGTATGCATTATATGGGTGAGTGTAATAAATAAAATGTATCTGACTGTATGGATAAAGTGATGGCAGTGTAGGTAAAGTGTCCAAGTGACTCAAGACATTATGATGTGTTATACAGTCTAACTACTGTTGGGATGAATGACCTGCGAAAGCGCTCCTTCCTGCAGCGAGGATGTTTCAGTCTCTGACTGAAGGAGCTGCTCAGTTCACCCACGGTCTCATGAAGAGGGTGATGGGGGTTGTTCATGATGGATGTCAGCTTTGCTAACATCCTCCTCTCACCCACCACCATCACAGACTCCAGAGGACATCCCAACACAGAGCTAGACCTCCGCACCAGTTTGTCGATCCTGCTCCTGTCCCTTTCGGTGCATCCACCATGTTCCAGAAACATGCCCACATCTGGTCTTGCTCAGCAAGAGTTTAGTCTTGTTTGATGATAAGTGTAACTCAGTAGGAGGGGCATGATTATCATCTCCAGTCTGGCCCAGAGCTAGGTGTATTGGAAGCATTTAGGCCTTTTTGAAATTGCATGATGGGACTGGATGGCAGTGTTCTCATCTTTTGTCTTGAAGTAGATGGGTTTAGTTTAAAAAGCAGTATCAGGAATCAGACATTGGATGACATGATCATAGTGCGCAGCTGTGGGTTCGCTGACCTTTTCAGAATTCTCCAAACTCAGACAAAATGACCCACTTTGCTTAACAATGAGAACAGTCCCATCTCTGCATCTGGACATGCAACCCCCCCCCCCCCCCCCTTCATTCCAAACAAACACACCCAGAAAAGCTGTAGATGTGAATGCAGCCCCACTGTGGGTGTCCCATGCTGTATTTTCACAGCCTTGATGTAGTTATTTACTTGAGGCTGGGAAAATAACTTATTAAACTTGAAGGTTCAGCCTACAAAATACACAAGTGAATTATATGGTATTGTGATAGATCACTGTCCAGTTTGTGTTGAGGTAAACATTTATGATGGCTTTAGTGGTAATTACTCACACACTCTCTCTTAATCCTCTGTAATTCAAACCTCCAAGAACCCACTCCTAATCCTCCCTTTGGCAGCAGCAGGGATGTAATTGAGACTCAGCCTCTTTTCAGGTGAGTGTGTGTGTGTGTGTGTGTGTGTGTGTGAGAGAGAGAGACTTTCCAGTTGCATCTCCTCATCAGATAGAAAAGCATCAGCTGGGGCTTTGTCACTGTTCAGTTGCGGATAAGTTTTTCAAAATTCCTGACAGCACTTATTATTTGGAGGTTGTAAAATTATAGTTGGGTAAGTCTAAGCACTACTTTAAAATCGTATTAAAAGATTATATTTTGATTGTTAGTATTCATCAGGGTGAACTGTAGACCCCCAGTATTTTTTTTTTTTTTTTTACACATTTCAACATGGCTAAATGTTGCCATTTCCGTGCTGCTTTTAAACATTGCCCCACTTCCTGTTGTAAACATGCAGGCTTTAGCCGTCAAGTTAGCCAAGCCGTTACCGGAAGTAGCTTCATGAAGGCACTCACCAAATCTCTCTTTTGCGTCTCTGAGAAATGTGACCGGTAAATTGCCAAAATTTGAGAATTAATATAATTTTAAATTATGGATGGTGTACTAAAGAAAAAAAAATCAGTCTTTTCTCTGGTATGTACTTTGAAAGTGCGGCGGAGTCCCACATCCTGAACGCTCCGCAGTCAGCAGCTTGGTGGGAAGGCGGGGTTCACAGGCGGATAAATTCCTGTTTGAAACTGCGGTGGAGCCAGTAATAGGTCCAACTTCCACTTGAGCAAGGAGGATTTCTGTGCTGACTTTGCGGGCGAACCACTTAAGTTTCTCGTTTGAACGTAAGTGGGAAAAGCAAGCAAATAGCGCTGCATTTCAGCTGCGGGACTCTGCTAACTAACGTCCGCTGGAGTTAGGTAAGGACCGGCGCTTTTAATGGTATTTTTTTTTAGAATCAACTCAAGCAGCTGTTGTAAATTGCTTCAAGCGTTATATCCAACTATATTAAAAAAAAAAAAAAAAAAAAAAAGGAATAAAATTCGCCTGCACTAACACAAGAATACACTGTGTTGCTAACATTTACCAATGTCCAACAGCTTTGATTAAATTAAATAAATAAGAGAAAGAACCATAGGGAAGTATTAATCTATGCGTAATTGAAGTTGTGTTCACGTGACTTGCTTTTAACACTGCGCTCAAAAGCTTGCGCTGACTCCCCGCAGTTTGCACCGAGCGTTGTTTAAATGTGTGAGAAAGATTAAGCAAAATGGTTACCTCTGTTCCACAAATTAAAAAGTTCCTGTTCATGTTTCCTGTTATTAAGGCTACAGCTGCGGAATATTGAGCCCAAGTGGTGATGCATTGCATGTCTTCAAACTTTGTTTTGTCTGGCTGAGTGTATGCAAACCGCATGTCCGTGTTTTCTCAGCAATACTGCTTTTTAACAGCACATCCCGCTGGTGTAAAAACGGGCAGTTATAACCAACAACTTGCCATATCTTATGCACAATTCACACTGCCAATATAGCACCTCTTCAATAAATGAGCCAGCAGGGATTCAGTCTGGCTCTTGTGACTACAATCCTGCTTCAGAGAGTGGTTTTAGGCTGAATCGTTTTCCCAAACCGGTCCTAAATGTTATTTTGGACTCAAAATAAAAGAAGGGGTCAGTTTCAGTGTTCTGGCTATGGATAGTTTGTGATATTTAGATATAGTGAGTAAGAGTTAGTCAGACTGGATAAATGATTTTGCTGTTTTAAGGACAGGGAAAGGTGCATGTGTTTAATCATGAGTCATATCCATATATTATGGAAGTGACTTTAAGGAATGCTTGCACTGGTAGAGAGGGGGGGGGGGGTGTGCGTGTGTGTGTTTTAATATAAATTACACTGGGCAACAATTTTTTACTTTTTGAATGTTGTCTAGATTTCTACAACTGATTTAGGGTATTTTTGCCCTGCTGAATCAGGAAATGGCATCCGTTTTTCTCCATCAGGTTAGGTTTTTGTGCTAAGTTGATTTGAAAAAAAATCAGATCTTGTGACAAAATCGATTACATTTTTGTGGCATTATCAGCTGATTTTTGTCAACACATATCATCCTAAATATGTTAAGAGAAAAAAATGTTTTTCCAACAACATATATTGATTACCTGATAGAAACATCGATTACTGTAAACTGAATGGTGGGCAATGATAAAGGTAAGTACACGTAAATTGCATGTTGCTTCACCATTGTTCAAACTTCAGGGCTTGAACTTCCATTTCTTCGAACTCCTGGAATGCCCAGCGGCAGGGACTCCATCTCTTTCATGTCCTGATGGAATCTCTCCCCCTGCTCATCACTCATTGAACCCAGGTTCTCAGGAAACCGGTCCATATGTGAAAATAGGTAGTGCATCTTGATGCTCATGTTGCAGTCCAGGTTTCTGAAAGGTCAGCATGTTGTTCTGCATAGTTTCTGGCCTTATTGTTGCCAAGAAAGTTCTTCACTACCAGATCAAATGCCTTCCACGCTTCCAGTTCCACTTCGTTCATTGAGTTTTCGAACTCTGGATCTCTAATGAGCTGACGGATCTGAGGACCGTCAAAGATGCCAGCTTTCAACTTCTCCGTGGTCAATCCTGGGAAAGCCTGGCACAAGTAAGTGAAACAGTCACCATCCTTGTCCAGAGCCTTGGTGAACTGCTTCATTAAGCCGAGCTTGATGTGAAGCGGTGGGAAGAGTATTCTGTCTCTGTCCACCAGAGGGTCGTTGATGATGATCCTTTCTTTGCAAGGCACCAATTCCTCCCGCACAGCTGAGCACGGTCCCTACTATCCCACATGCACAGAAAACATGAGTACTTGGTGAAGCCAGACTGTTGTCCCAACAAAAAGTTCACCATCTTCAGGTCAACACAAATAAACCACTTATGCTGATCATAACCAATTTTCTCCAGCACATATTTCACCGCAAACTTCTCCTTCAGTGTAGTCGAGTGAGCGATGGGTACAGATCAAACTTTGCTATACACTTCGTGGGGTGGCTGTCCCATTAACTTTAGTTTTGATCCACCAACTTTATGCTTTGCCGCACCAATTTTTGGAAGACTTCGAGGTTTTATGACTTCAAACTGATCCCTTTTCAACATAATCACCCAGAACTACCGGACCTGAATACTTCTTGTCATTAAAATAATCATTTCCAATCAAAACAATTATTCGACATCGCATTTTACCCGACCTACTTCTTCTAAAATGCTCCACACATGCGTACATGTGAACAAAAACATAAAAAACGACGTGGCCATAGCTCAAAAACTTGACCTGATTGAGCAAAACCAATGTGATTTTTGGATTCAGCGCATCAGATTCGTCCTAAATCAGCTGAAAAAACACAGACAACAAATTTGTTGTTGACCAGTGTTATTAGTTGTATCATCTGTAATGTGTAATACAGAGTTCTAGAGGACAAATGAGCTCTCTACATTCCATATGCCAACTACCTCTTGTAATGTTTCTGCAGGTATCAAAATGAAGCACATGTCCTTATTGTGCCTCTGTGCATTGGTGACTTTGTACAGCCATAACAGGGTGCTGTCTCAAACGCCCTCTTACGGTGAAAGGGGCTCTGATCTCGGCATCCAGGTATTTCAGCAAGTGGCCCGTGCGAAGCCCCTGGAGAATGTGGTGCTTTCGCCCCATGGAGTGGCTTCCATCCTTGGCATGCTGCTACCTGGAGCCCACGGGGAAACACGGAAGCAAATCCTTAATGCTGTCCGCTACAAGAAAAATGGTAAGGACTGTTTCAGGCTGTAGAAGTTTTGGTAGTAGCTGGAGTTCTGCTGTATACAAGCAGAACTTAATTCACTGCCTTTACACGGGTCTTAAAGTTTTAGCTTAATGGATAAAACCCACAGGCAGTGTTGGAGAAACACTTCAAAGTTTCCTTGGTCTGCACAGGCCCTTACAAGATGTTGAAGAAGCTGCATAAGAACTTGACGGGCAAATCCAACCAGGACATCGTGCTGATTGCCAATGCTGTGTTCAGCCAGAAGGGTTTCCCCATGGAGGAGGCTTTTGTGACCTCCAACAAAGAGAACTTCCGGTGTCAGAGCAGGACCCTGGACTTCAGCAACCCTCATGCAGCAGCAGATGAAATCAATGAATGGGTCAACAATAAGACCAAAGGTAACACTGTATACACTAATTAAACTTCCATCTTTGTAGGCAGTTGAGTGGCAAAGTTTGGGCATTTCTTACATTTTGAGAAGATGATTACTTGCGAACAGGGTGCAGAATGTCTTTCCCTTCTTGTCATCTTATAGATTGTGTTTATGGAACAAAGCAAAATTCAAAAATACTACTGCACTATTATTCAGTCCATGTTATGCGCTCAATTTTCTGCTCTATCCGTGGTGCAATTTTACCTTCTCTGTCCCGAAGTGAATACAGAAGGGGTGTGTGTGTGTGTTAAATCAAACCTTGCTGATGGAATAATGCTCCTGTGCTGCATATTTATCCAGGTCACATCCCCAGCTTGATCAAAGCAGACATGCTGGATCCAGCTCTGACCCGTCTGGTAGCTGTCAACTCCATCTACTTCAAAGGCTTGTGGAAGTCCCGCTTCCAGCCTGAGAACACCAAGATGAGACCCTTCACCCGAGGCGATGGAGAAATGTATAAAGTCCCAATGATGTCCCAGCTATCAGTCTTCAACATAGGTGAGCGGTGATGTGAGAAACCATTTAAATGTCTAAAAAGAGCAGCCAGTGTGTTGGATAAATCATAATGCTGGAAAAAGAGCCATATTACTGTTAGTCTTTATGACTTTTCACTACTTTAGATCTATTTTGGCCATAATTAAAAGGCTCTTCTGCAATATTAGATACAGACTGGTTAAACTGAATTGCACACGTGTACTGCAAAGTCTCTTGGTTTAACAGCTGTTACAGTAGTACCCTGTAGAGTTCACAGAAGTTGAGTTTTCCTCCAAAATTCATTGTGTGTGTTCAAAACAAAGGTAGTGTAGTGAATCTTTCCTGGTAAACATTTACAAAGTCAACTATTTAAAAGTACCTGTTTGTTAAAGCCATGTTTTCTGGTTTACGCACTTTAAATGACTTAACTGCGTTACCGTTTGTGCTAGAGAAAACTCAAAAGGTTTTGAAAGAAGAAAAGACGAGCTTTACATGGATATTTGGTGTGTCCTTATAATGCAACCACAGCCACTGTCATTTTATGGTTCATAGACTAGGTTGTGTTGAGTTGTTTCTTTAAAAAAAATACAGACTTGGATATGCCACTTCAGTAGGATATTATTTAGTCCTGTGTGAAATGAAATGATATACCAGTCAGGTCTATATTTAGGTGACTTGTCAGAGTTGTGCTAGCCTGTGAGTGCTGCGGATAGACTCTCATACAGTACTGGAGTTAAATTAAGGTCATGTTCCACCACAAGGTGCAGATGTCCGACTCTTTTCATTGGTCTCCTGAAGTGTTTTGACTTTAGTGTGGGTACTCTGGATTGTTATCCCCAAGCTAGCAGTTTTGGGTCCTAAAGAGAACGCTAGAATGTAATGGCCCTGGTTACAGTACAGTAATGTTTTATGGCTGTGATGGGATTTACACATACTTGGCATTATGCCTTCATAATAGGTAGGTTAGTTTAATAACCATATAAAGCATAAAAATGGGAGGGAGTCTTGGGATACCTGTGGTGTGAGTGTGGTACTGTTCTTCTTTTTATGTGCTTTCTTTTGCCACAAGTTACATTCATTCTGCTGCACATTTGCTGCTGCTGTTCATCATTCTTGAGTCTCTACTTAAGTTGAAATGTGTTATTTAACAAGCTATAAAGGGACCCATCCAGTCCAGCAGTCTGTGCTATCTCAAACTTCAAACAATGGCATGTTTGAATTTAGTGAAATGCTCAAAGATGCAAAGAACTGTACCTTGTATATCTGTTTACACAGTGATTTTGTTTTTGTTTTTTTTTTTCTTTACTGTGTTTTGTGTGGGTCTGTTCTGAGGAAGAATAGTGCTCAGGAAACCATGCATGTTCCATTTCTAGACTAAATAGAAACTGATAGCTGTCTCTGATTAACATCGTGGTTAAACAAAAACATTTTTACCCACACAAATTCAGAGTTGTTCTGCAGCAAATCTAGCAGATGGTGCAGTTAAGTAAGACTTTGGGGCGACATTTTGCTCATTAAAAGAAATAACGTTGCATTGTGCAACTTATGCAAGCAAGTACCAGAGAAAAATGCCCAATATTTTTTTTTTTTTTTTTTTTTTTTTTTTTTGTGTAAGTGGAACCTACGATTTAAAACATGATGTACCACACCACCATACTGAAGGCCTTATAATGTGAGGTAGTGCAGAGTTTTATGTGCAACAGTGATTTTTTTTTTTTCCTTTTTAGATTAAGTTTAAAAAAAAAAAAAAATGGCATGAGTGCACAAGAGAGCTCTATAAAATGGCATAAATATGTACACTAAAGATCTTAAGAAATGGCAGCAAGAAGGTTTGATGCAGGAAGTTTGAAGTTATTTTGTTTTTGGTCAGATGTTGAAATATACAATTTCTACTAGGAGGAAGGCAAGAACAGCAAACTATGGGAAGGTATTTGATCACCATCCTGATTTCTTCTGTTTTTAGTGTGTATTTCATACTAAGCTGAACTTGATTTGAAAACAAATTCAGTTCCAATCTCCAAAAAGTGTAAAAACACAAATGCCATGATTTTCAAATAATTTAAACCCACATTTAATTGGAAAACAGAGACCTTGCCAAACTACATTATGCACACATTCTATCAGCATGGCTCTTTGTATGAGTCACGCCACCCCCACACCCCCACCATCAATTAGATGATAGGTTGGCAGTGATTAAATGAATCACACAAAACCTAGGTAACAACTTTTTTTTTTTTTTTTTTTTTTTCTTCTTCTTTTGTAGAGCTGCTTTACTGCAGCCACTTTAGAGACACTGAGATTCAAATGTTTTCTAAACACTTTAATTTTCTTGCTTCTGGGCCATTTAATAACCAACAATGAGCTTCAGCACTAAGACTGACCTTTACAATTCTCTGTAGGAGAGCAAGATTCATGTTTCTGTTAATCATGGCCAGCGGGCCCAAAATGGCACAGATTAACCATGAAATTATCAATAGATGCAAAGTATCTCCAGTAAAGTAATTCAGTTTGACTTAAGCAGGTAAAAGCTGATGGATGGTGACTATCTTAGACAATTCAACTTTAAACTTGGCAGTCCAGGAAAAAGGTTTGAGGGTCATCAAGGTGTGTCGTGGCAAGAGGTAGATTATGAATTTCACACTGGATGTGTGGCGTGCCTGTGCCTGTCTTCTTCGTCATCTCTTCTAGAATTTTAGATTTTGAGCATTATCTACATGGTTATGAAAATGGTCATTTTACATGAGCTTTTGATGGTACGGGGTTGGTAGAAAAGGAGTGGGGTGGATGGTACGGGGTTGGTAGAAAAGGAGTGGGGTGGAATTGTTTCCCAGTACTATAACACCATTCTAACTTCTAAGCTATAAATTTTATATTCTACTAGGCATGGCCACCACGCCTCAGGGGCTCAAATACAAGGTAATTGAGCTGCCGTATCATGGCAACAACATCAGCATGCTAATCGTTCTCCCATCTGAAGAGGACACCCCTCTGTCTCGTGTCATCCCACACATCAGCACTGCCACAGTGCGGAGCTGGACCAAACTGATGCACATGAGAAAAGTCCGCTTGTTCATCCCCAAGTAAGGCGCGAACCTGTGAAAATGTAATCATTGCTTCAGACGTGATAAATTGTGACATTGTGTGTTATGTTTGTGCTCTTAGGTTTACTGCTGATGCCGAGGTTGATTTGGAGGCCCCGCTTTCAGCTCTGGGAATAACAAACATTTTCAGTGAGGAAAAAGCTGACTTCAGATACCTCAGTGAGTGAAAGCAGAGTAACTGCAAACCAGACAGTGACCCAAGTCCTCCTGCACCACCAAAGTATTTATCCAATTTATTTGGATATGAGCAGGGCCTGGAAATATGATTGGATTGTTGGGTGTTTACAGAGAGCCACTCAGGGCCAGCTGAATTGTAGTTAGCTGTTCACTGTGAAACACTGAATCACTGCTCTTCTGTTTCGCCATTCCATTTGGAATGAGAGGAGCTGGGGATGAAGAGCTCTAGTGCCATCCTGTGGTGTAGTGAACCAAGTTTGTAGGATTTTTCTGGGGAAAAATCCTCCATATGTCCAGCAGATGTTTGCTGTAGTGCCACCATGTGGTGTAATGTAGAAAGAACTAGAGCATACACTCAGATTTAAGTGTGCTGGATGTGAACAGCTCTGATTCATACTGGAAAAGGCAAAGATGCAAATGATCTGAATAAGAGACTTGTGTATTGTTTTTCAGGTTCTGAGTCTGTGCATGTATCCAGGGCACTCCAGAAGGCCAAAATAATCGTCAGTGAAGATGGAACAAAAGCAGCAGCAGCCACTAGTGAGTATTTCTTCAATGAGGCTCGTCTTCCACTTGATTGTTTGTTTTTTGTTTTTTTTGTTTAACAGTGTTTTGCTTTTGTTTAGCTGCAATTTTGTTGGCTCGGTCCTCCCCACCCTGGGTTACAGTGGACAGACCTTTTGTGTTCCTCATTCGACATAACCCAACAGGTACAGATTTTTCTTCCATTTCCAGTTTTAAAATGCTGAAAAGTTCTTCATTTATAGAGCATAGCCAGCACTTGACCTGCACTGAGTTCTCCTTGTTTCTGTCCCCAGGCACCATCCTCTTTATGGGCCAGATCAACCAGCCTTGAGGCCAGCCCCCATCATCAACCCTAGCATCATTTACCACAACAGGACATGCTTATACACTGCCATGCATCAAAATACAAAATAAACACAGAACACACTCTTTGCCGAACACATTTGTACAAGGTGGATATATGATGTGATTTGTTTTAAATGTTGCTTTTTATGTTACCTGTTTTCTGTATTGCATAACATGCTGTATAAAATGTATTTTGCAGACTAAATTTTTGATGTTTTTGTTTTGTTTTGTTTTTTTCCCAATTGAAGACATCTTTAAGAGACTTTGAATGTCATTTGTGTATTTTCTCTACTCTGGAGTAGGATAATCAGTTTATTTATCATGTTAGTGTTTCAGTTTAAAAGTTGTCCTCATGTCATGTAACTTCAGTCTGTATTAAATTTCACTCCTAAGTTATGGCAATATTCATGCCATTGTCAAGAATTTGCTTTTAAAATTGTTTCCCTCGCAGAGGGAGTTTTCTGTTGTCATACTTGCTTCAAACTTTGGGAAAATAAATACATGTATTTATAACTATTTGTTTTTTTTTGTTTTTTTTTGTATTTTAAGGCTTGTTTGTTTTTTCTGTAATAGTAGTTTGACATTTATGCCTGCATATTATGGTACTTTTTTAGTTATAACATATCTCTTTAATGCCAAGTATATCATATTTGAGTTTTGAGACTTGTGCATTACCACTTTAATTTCATTTTCGATTTAAAAAAAAAAAAAAAAAAAACCTAAATAGCACAATAATTAGCAATAAAATTTAAAAAAAAAAGATGTGGCAAATATACAAATTAAAACTCGTGCAAATTTTATTTATCAGAAGGGTTCACTAAATACTCCAGTTTCAGAAATTGAATTATCTGGCAGTGATTTTGTGGTCCAGGTTCTATAGAGTTTAACGATGCAATGGATCCATTCAGCGTCCGTGTACTTTGGACCATTTTCTTATTCAGGGTCATGGATGGCTTGTTTACAAGAGTTCAAGATGTTTATTTTGGATCAGTCATACATCAGACATTAAAAGCCCCTGTCTTAAAAAAATATATAAAACAAATGCTGTGTGTTAAAAAAAAAAAAAAATTAAAAACATTGTTTTGCAAAAGTCACGAGCCACCTGTCATTTCTTTATATTTTGAGATACAGTGCTTAACAAGTTAGACCACCACCCAATGTTTATGCCACATCTGCTGTAAATTAACAGTACTGGTAATTACAAACATCAATTTATGTTTCTCTAATGGTTAATCCACTAGCATGTGTAAGCTCTTAAATCAAAATTATGTAATGCTGAAATGAGAGTTACTGTGTATGTCAGCATCACTTCATCATAGAAGTGGTAAGCAACATGATTTTTAAATATAGACCCAAATGGTTGTATTTACAATGAGAAGAGAATTGGACCCAGAATGGAACTTTGAGGTACCCCACAGGTTAAGGAGGCAGTGTTAGAAGAGGACTAGGTAGATAAGACTTAAACCATTTCATGGTAGTGGCCGATGCATTTCTCAAGAGGTGAGATAAGGATCTTGTGGTCAGATCCAGTAATACGAGTATAGCAGAGTTGCCAGCATCAACAACAAATAAAACTCTTAAAAGAGCAGATTCTGTCCTGTCGTGGAACATCAAACCGGACAACGGTGCCTGATCAGTTCCTTTGTGAGTAATACAGCATCTGGAGAAGCTACATAGTCACTCATCTTCTGTTTGGTTGTTTTTCACAGTCGGGATTCGTTCGTCGCATTCTTGTCGTTATTACGGTGATCCTCTGGGTTTGTCGTTCGTATTTTTGCCGTTATTACGGTGATCCCAGCGGCGGCTCTGGGTGTCAGCTGATCCTCCTTTACTGGCGAGAGGAGGAAAATCAGCTGAAGGAAAACACTACTGGCTAGTTAGAACCATGGCTGCGGAGATTCACTCGAGGCCCCAGACCGCTAGACCGGTTCTGTTAAACAAGATCGAGGGGCACTCAGACGCTGTCAATACGGCCGTCTTAATACCCAAAGAAGATGGAGTAATCACGGTTAGCGAGGACAGGTAAGTTTTCCAGTCAAGCTAAGTGTAGCATAACACAAGCTAGCGGGGGCTCGGTCTATTTACAGGTCGCTAGAGTCATAATACCTGGCGCACTGGCTAAAGAAGGAAAAATAATAGATAACCAATATGTTTCACTTTGAGAATATTTTTTCTAAGCTTCATAAGGAGGGTGTGGGGATAGAAATACACCAAGAATGACTTCAGCCCGTAAAGTCTCTGCGTAATAGTAATAGCAGTAATAGTAAAGGGAAAATAACATTTCTTTTGTTCCGTCTGTACAGTTTATTATTGCTACTCATGGCTTAATGTGCGGAAAGATTTTAAAACTGCATGCAATGATGTGTTAGCTAGCTAGGTAGCTACCGTGCATAGTAAACATTACTCAAAATAAAGACGTGCTGCCTTCAAGTGTTCTCGGTTTTATTTATCCAAATGCAACGCATCTAGTTAAACGTTCTTGTTATGAGTCATATTTGTTTTCTTATTGGTAACTGATTTAGCTGTGATTTTTTTAATTTTTTTTTTTTGAGAGCAATACTGTATATTGGAGGAGCTGCTTGGTTACAAGTGTTAAAAAAAAAGCATCCATCTTCAGAGTAAAAGGAACTCTGCTAATGTGAACAAATGCGGTGCAGTTTCCATCACACTTGTAACCCAGCTGATACGAAAAAGGAGAAGTGGCGGGGTGATGTTTCTTGATGAAAGCTGGACAGACGCTGTGTTGCATGTATTTTCTAATATGCTGCAACTTTGCAGAGAGTGAGTGAAACTAACTCGATTCCTGTTTAAAAAAAAGAATAAAAGGTTTGGGGAAGCTATCTTTGACTGTAAAAAGTGCTGAAGATACAACAGTACGTGAGATCTATGCAGAGCTGCCCACTTTCCTAAACAGCACGTTTCATGGTTGAATCATAAAGCGTTACAATGGAAAGAATCGCAGCCAAATCAGCACCAGAAGTGCTTTTTTTAAAAATCATGTTCCAGATGTTTGGAAGTAGGCCAAAAGAAGATCAGAAGTGGTTTAGTTTTGAGTCACTCCTAAAAATGTGGTTTCATTTGTCAACAAAGTGCTGTTTCATGAGAACAGTCAAGAATGAAGTCAGTATCACTTCTGGTATTAATATTACTTCTGACCATCAGGTCTTTTCAAACTAAAATGCTTTCTTCCATGGATGGTATTGAAGAGAATCTTCTGCAGAATAATCATGTAGTTGCTTGTAGTTAACTAAACACTGGCGAGTACTTTAAATGTTGACGTTTGTGACATGTTCCTGCAGAACCATCCGGGTGTGGCTGAAGAGAGACAGCGGTCAGTACTGGCCGAGCATCTACCACACGGTCTCCTGTAAGTAACACTGCATCACGCTTGAGTGAGATTGCTTTGAAATGTAGTCAGTTGCTGATTATTTATGACATGGCCATTTCTGTCTTTAGTCACAAAGTTACAAAATAATGTAAACTGATTACAGTATTTTTGAGCTTCCAAATCAAACACTGAAAAATATGCCCCTTATTACAAAAAAGGAAACAAGAGTGCCACAAATGTTCTCATTTTTGAACCTCTCAAAACATTTTCAATGCAAATGCATTTTAAAATAGCCTTACAAAAACTGTACAGGGTACAAACCCTGTTTTCTCCATTGTGTGAAAAGCTGTTTCTTCTTCTTCCAACATTTTTATTGTTGTTGTTTTGTAATCAGATCAGGCTTGCGCTACTCATAGACGTCCCTATGTTGCACATTTTTAAAGTTAGAGGCATGGTTATATTGCCACGGAGGAATTTTTAGATGGACATCCACTGCTTGATTCATCCGTCTTGATTCATTTGTTCCCCTCCCCACAACAAAGGAGAGCACTTGGTGTGTAATCAAGCACTTGAATATAATAAAAAAAACACTTTCCTAATTTGAGTTCTTTCACAATTTAAAGCTACACCAGAAGCTGTAATGAAACATTTTGTGAAATATTGTTGGGACTGATAATAGTCATTTATTGTTTTTAATCCTGCCCTGATTGCATTTACAGCCATATAGTGCAGCCCTCTGTGCGTGATGTTCCTGCTTATGGTGAATGTCTTCGCTTCTTTCTAGCTCCATGCTCTTCAATGTCGTATCACCACGACAGCAGACGCATCTTCATAGGCCAGGACAACGGGGGGATTGTGGTGAGTGCAGCTAACGTGAACATGTGGCTTCATATTTTGGTTGTGCAAACACTAGTTAAATTGCATCACTGTCTTAAATGTCAGTATTTGACTTTTTCTTTCCAGATATCTGCAGGGGGTGATGAGTTTTTTGATTTGAAGCTATTTTTGTATGTTGGCTTGAATTGCAGGAGTTTCTCATCTCTGAAGACTTCAACAAGATGAACCATGTGAAAACATATCCAGGTGAGACTGTGAGATGAGACCAAATTTAATTCAAGAAGTAGAGTCCGGCTTGACTGTAAACATAATTAATTATGTACGAGGCTGATTAATGAGTAAAAAAATCAGTTCAGAGGTCAGTGAATATGGACGTACTCTGCAGGCAAAATACAACATGGTCATGGTAATTATAGGGTGAGTCATGAGTTGAATTAAAAGGCCTTATACTGGAGTTGGGTCTGATCTGAGAGTTGATGTGTGCTTTATGTGGCCCCTCCCTGCCGCAGGAGACTGTTAATAATCTTGACCTGTGGAAAAACAATAGGACCGAGCAGATTGAGTGGAGACATAGACATAGACAGCATAGCCATCCTTAAAACAAACAACAAAAAGCTTCTCTTTACTGTTCAAACAGTAAAGAGGATATCTGTGTGTAACTCCATTGCAGTAAAGTCAATAACATTGTTGTTAAAATTTAATTTTTTAATATATAAATAGCACCAGTTCACAGCAAAAGTCATCTCCATCTACCTCGTCGTAGGGTAAAGCTGCTTCAGTATTACTAAAGCTTTTCTAAAACACGGTCTTTAGACTTTTTTTTTTCTGTTAGCAAACTGAAATGATGTCAACATTCAGTCCTTTTCACCAAACCAATCAGTGTACTTCCTTCACCATGAGCATCTGTACAGCTTAATAAAGCTATTTGAAGGTGTGCATTGCTTTCATCTTGCTTTGCATCTTACCACATTTTATTTTTATGGACCTGTTAAATTTGATATATTTATCTATAATCCTTATCTTATTTTGCATAGTTCTTATTTTTACATGTAGCACATGGCAGGAAATGGTTTGCGTCAGATGGGTTCTCATTAGTGGAGGTGCAGAGTTTGGTTTAGGTGCTATTCTGGCATGCATGCTATCAGCAACCACACAGACTTGTTAGTATGGAACTGGCAGGTTAAAGACAGTTTCATGTCTGATCTGGGCATTTGTTTGTGGTATTAATCAGAAAAGTTAAAGGGCACAGTGCATGAGTGAAAAAGACTTAGTCTCGGTATGGTACTGCATTAGTACACCATGCGCTAGGAAGACCTTTGCAGCACTACATCTTCATGTTGTAGCTGTTTACTGTCACTAGAGGACTGTCAAAAATATGTGGACGAGCAGGTACTGCGGACTGCGGTGTTATTGCTCCTTTAGCATTGTCCCTTCAGCAGAGATAACAGAAATCATAACATACAAAGAACTTGTTTGTAGATGAGTGAAACTGAGTGTTAATGATGAAAACTGTCCAGTTTCAGACTTGCTTTTTTTTTTTTGGGGCTTCTTCCTCTTTGTTGCGTACTTGGCCACAGTTCCCTTTCCTGTTTAAGCCTGCTTTTCAACCAAGGATGGTATCAAAGATGAACTTAGCTTCCGGGTCCAAAAATTGAAGCCAATGCTGAAGTGCCTTAAACCTGCATTCTTTTTAATGGCAACTGGGGGGACAGAAGTTGGGTGGGTGACTGGGTGGGTGGGTCAAAAGGACTTCAGACTTCACCTGTGTAAACACTTTGCTGATGACTTTATGGTCTCAGCTGCTCATTTCGGCTCATACTAAAGACCCGACATTAAGTCCATTTTATAGATTTTGGTCATTGTAATTTGCAGAAAGGAGGATTATCCAGGGTATGCTTATTGGCTAATGACTTGTCAAACACAAGTTGTGTGGTTTCACAGTTACAGAACAGTCACACAGGCACATTTGTATGAGAGGAGTGGTGTTTGCACAGTCATGTCTGCTTTCTGATGAACAGGAGCGAGTACTGAACATGGAGAGCAACTGACAATAAAGTATCTATCCCGTATCAGTACCAACATTGGTATCAATGCTGTTGATATTTGGCTCAATGTCCCCACCACAACAAGTTGTGAAATGATTGTTAATTTACTTTATCAGTACTTTTTAAAACACCCATTTCCCTTTTTAACCTTTAAAAACCTTGTAAAAAGGAACCTGTCAGTTTCCGGATAGTGGACACCATGACACAGCAAAGGCCCCGACGGACAGCTAGGAGGTTACAGGGGATCTCAGCAGCTCTTAGCCCGAGTGAGTCATCTGCTGAGATGTTGCAAATGGGCTGTCAAAACTTGGTTCTGACAGTAGAGGCAAAAAGAGAACTGATGACATGTAGGTTGAAAACCATGGGTGTATTGTCAGATAGCATCACCCACAAAATATTTCTTCATAGCAATATGAAGCCAGATGGTCAAACCTCCACAAATTAAACTGTGCTAACAGATCCAAGTATAAGGCATTGGAGAAATATATTTTGCTGTTTAATGCAGACACCTTTAAACCGTTGTTCCATCTTGATCTTCATCTCCTGTCAGATTGCCACTGTTGCTTGTTCCTGTGACTGTACCAGCAGCTATTAATCATCCTCAGCAGGCTTCAGCCAGCACATGTCACCGCTATAATGGTCCATCTGGTTTCTACCAATTGTAGCAAAATTAAGTTGCCAAGCCTGATTAGCAACGACAGACCCCGCAGTCAGTTTAAACAGGCACGAGGGTGTGGCTGTGCCCTCAGAGCCGTACAGAGTTTAGCATTGTCACTAGCAGTCAGTGTTAATTTCCTTAGTTGTGCATGAGAGAAAGTTGACCTCTTTCAGCGTCCCTTATGCCAGTGATCCAGAACAGCTTGCATGTGTTCAGTCGGCTTCTAAATTGCTGGAAAACGCTTTCCTCTCTGGAGTTCAGATTAATTGCTTAGCAAAGTCTTTGTTCCATTATTAGGTGAGCGTGTTCATTGTGACCTGATTCAGACATTCTTGTTTGTTTTGGGGGGGTTTTTTGGTTTGGATTTTTTTGCACATGCTGAAAAAGTAAGTCATTACATCACCACCACTCAAGGCAGCTGCAGATTACAGACTTAAGTAAGTAAGCCAGATGGATTTAGGGGATAAAAATGTTTCTCTAGAGCATGTTATGCAGACAAGACAAATGCAATAAATTAAGGTGAACTGACACAGGAAAAACAAAATAAATATTAAAATACGAGAGGAGGATAATGGAGAGAATTTGTCAAGTGGTTGTGTGCACTTGAATTAGGCAAAGATGACTCCCAGTGATGATTTGCATTTCTATCAGCCATAAAAATTTGATTTCCAAGTCATGGCATTTTATATTCAAAAGTTCCAAAGGTTAGCTTTACTGTGACATCATAATGCTTTATAAAAACACTTCTATATCCACTGTTTAATGCCATAATTCAGGAACCGAAGAGATGTTTAACATAATTTTTATATCTTTGATTTGGTGGCTCTAAGTTGTGTTGCTCACTTTTTTCAATTCCATACATGTAAACCTGTCTGGTGTGCAGAGGGAAACAATTGCAAGTTATTCTAATTAAGGACATAAAATGATTTGAATTTAAAGCTGCTGTAATCAACATAGTATTTAAAACATGACACCACCCAATTCTGCAGACCCCCACAGTTCTATGGAGTGCTTTAATGTCTTTAACCTCCTGAGACCCGAGCTCCTGTTTGCAATTCATTTTTAATTTCTCCTATATATTTGCAATTAGATGGACCTGAAATGTATATATACAAAGCTTCCTCTTTGAACAGGAAGTTGTATTTCGTTACATGGTTGTTACATACTTTTGTGGGGAAAAAAAAAAAAAATGTCCTCAGATGTGGACACTGGGATTATTTTATAGCATAACACAACAGAAACAACATGACTTAACAAAGTATAAAATGCTGTTGAACAGAATGAAGTATAAGGTGCAGCAAAGCCAAAATATAATGTCCCCATATGTGGACGCAGGGTCTCAGGAGGTTAAGCTTGTCATTTTTGTGGTTTGGCTCTGCAACTTTATAACATTTTGCTGTTGGTAAGTGTGGTTTCATTTCACCACACTTACCAACCACATTTCCATTGTGAGGAAAGCTTTCTTTTCTTTTTAGAAATTTTGGTATTACCTTTCCAGCACTGAAAAGCAGTTAAATAGATACAACTACCTGCAGAAAATCAGTTAAAGGAACCAAATGAGAGACTAAATATGTCCCATTTATGAGGTAACCAGCTCCACAACTTGAAATGAACACTAATGTTGTTTACATGTGAAAGTAGGCCATAGTCTTTTAATACATTTCCTTTATCCACGTTATAGTTCATTTATATTCTGTTGCCCTCAGTTGGGCAGAAAATCAATTAGTGCTGCTTTCAGTATAATCAGTAGAAGTAACATATGGGCACAAAGTATGTGTGACTGTTAGTAATGATTGAATTTCTCTTTATTTTAATGGCGTTGTTGGTCGGTTTGAAATGCTGCTGTGCAATTGAAGAAGTTCAGTTGCTGCTGTCTGTAGAAGTAGAGGCGTTTACCACAAATGGAGTACAAATAGTTTGAAAGGATCAGTTTATCTGGATTACAGTGACACCAAGCAGAACCGCTAATGGAATCACGACATGAAGAGAGCAAAGTCTTCTTTTATGATGCTCATCCAAGATGAAATGGATGTGATCTTGTTTGATCTGTAGCCGCTATATCTTGTGCTTGTTTAACACTTATTGTGTATTTGATCTTTGCAGCCCACCAGAACCGTGTGTCAGATATGGTCTTCTCCCTGGAGAGTGAGTGGGTGGTGAGTACCGGCCATGATAAGAGTGTGAGCTGGATGTGCACCCAGAGTGGCAGCATGCTAGGAAGACACTACTTCACTGCCTGGGCCTCCTGCCTACAGTATCCTTCATTAACTAAATGTTATGTGCTGTATAGAGAATACAGTAACATGTAAAGCCAGTTCAAGCCCTGACTCCTCGCTCAGATATGATCACGAGACGCAGCACGCCTTCGTTGGCGACCACTCAGGACAGATCACTCTGCTGAAGCTCGAGAGGCAGACATACTCCACCATCACTACACTGAAGGGTCACGAAGGTAAAGGCACACACACAGTAGAGTGCATTGCTTCTTCTTGCCGTGTAAGTATCAAATCATAGGTGCCCAATATCAAGATTTTCTACACATGCAGTAACACCATAATGCAGCAGTTAAATACATAATTCCTGCCTTTTCTCCTTCTTGGAGCCATTTTTTTTTTCTCCGAATGTTTCACAGATGATTATCTCTCAATGTGTCACACAGTCCATGTATTGTGAATCCATCACTATTGTGGGCAGTGTATCGTGATCTAATCGTATCATGAGTTACACTATGATTCCAATCACTGTGCATGTCTGCGTGCTGGGTATGAAGATTATCATCTACATTGTTTTCCAGGTGGTGGACCAGTGCTAGAACCAGATATCCAAACATATTAGCCTCCTTTCCTACTTTCCAGGGTAGTTGATTATAGTTTACAATAAAAATCAACTTGCTCAACATAGTCAGTGCAGTTTAATCACACTCTTCTGAGATAGTTCTTGTTTGTGACTTAATATAACTTCTTTTTAGAAGAGTTAAAGTTATGGAGTGATCTCTGACTGTTCTGCATCCACATGCTTAAAGAGCATCTTGCAGTTTGGCAACCTCAGTGAATAAATGTGCAGATAAATGAAGCAATAACTACATTTTCTAGTCTCTATGTCTCCTAAAATAACATTTAGTCATTTTTTTTGTAAGAGTTAAAAAAAAAAACAAAAAAAAAAACATCACAAGTTTAAATTTTGAAAATGTAAATCAATATGCATATGATGAAAGCCTTACAGTTATTAGTCTGTTAGACATCAAGAAGACCAAGATCAGGAGAAATAATGGGCATGAGTGTGCCTAAACAGTGCTGTAAAGTTAGCTCATATATTAGGATCTAACAAAATCTTCTGTTTACTATCAGAGTATTGATGTGATACTGATGTGATACAGAATCCTACAGCAGAAACCTGAAAATAAATCACTACGTCTTTACGATGTTAGCACAGAGAGAGTGAGTTACAGTTTGTTTGATAGGTGCTAGTGTGGGGAAACACCACCAATAAACCACTGAGCGATGTATCATGACTCCAGAATTCAATTCATAGCCAACCAAAGCTGCCAGTTATGCATTATTAAATTCAAATTTTCCCAAAACAGCAAGCTAATGCCATCAGTTCCTTGTCATTATTTAAACAGTGATACCAACTCATTTGGAAGTTGTCAAACAAAAGAGGAGTAGATTTATGGTGAACAGTTGTTGTTGTTGTTGTTGTTGAGCTGAATCGCTCTTTGATCACCGACCGCTGCTCACACCAGCACCCGTATGAGAAGCTGCTCCTGAAGGTGAAAGTGAAGCAGCTGCTTGAACAGAAGGAACCGCAGTCAGTGTCACACAGGCCTGGCTTCAAAATCCCATCCACAGCTCCCATCATATCTCCAGGAATGTATTCCTCCTGTCTATGACAGCTGCAGCTGTCATAAAGACAAGCTTCATTCCTCTTCCTGTCAGTAAAACTGTGGACCCGATGAAGGCTTGAGTTTGTGCAGCCCAGACACACACAATAATTCACCATGATGAGATGTGCAAAAAACACCAACTCACTGTTGTGACGGTGTTGCGGCAGTGGGCAGAGATGACTCCCCTATGTGACATAAGGTGATCTGTTGTTTTCGGGGGGATTTATTAAGAGCGCTGCTTTGAATTCACTTTTTCACTGGAATTTGTGCCTTTTATGTCTCGCAAAATCTATAAAAATTATACATTAGATTTTCAAATGTTAATTTCTGAGAAATCTTATATAAATTTAGAGAAGTGTTTTAGCTACAAGTTGCTTTTTAAGTGAAAGTATGGCCGCTGGGCCTAAGCATTGGGGTGTTTTGCATGTTTTACATTTTCTTTTGTAGACATAAGCTACAGCTGTTTGGTTAGTTTTCTTGCAGAAACCCTCCGCTTGTCATCTGATAACCAGTGTGCTGCTGAACACACAAAGAAAGAAAGAAAATGATATGCAGTGGATATCATGATGTGGAGCACCTAGGAAATAACCTGTTTTGACTACTTAGAGGCGGAAATGGAAAAATTGGCTACATCATCGGATTCAACTGCTGCCTCTTCATTCCTTGCTGTGGAATTAACAGGCAGCAGCTGCTGGTGGAGCTGCATTGTTTTTTGCCATCTTGAGTTTTGACCTGCTGTTGCATGATGACTTGTTTCCATTCTGTCCAGTCAGGAATACTCACAGGCAAGACATCTGTTCTGCTGACCAAGTTAGTAGGCAACTAAACAGAGGGAAAGAGCAACATAGTTTGAACAATAACTGGCACTAGCAGAAGGTGTAAACATAGCATAGTTATGTAGCCTAACTATACACTACTGCTGCTGTTTTCCTTTAAGAGGCGAGATGCATCATGTCAAGTACAGCACTAAGCTGTAAAAGCTTGACATTTCTTTCTCATTTCAACACCAGTTCTGTTTTGGATGATGACGACAACGATGATGATGACGGTGGAAATTGTCGTCTCACTTGCTGCTCTACAGGTTTCTGCAGCTGCTTGTTTGGGTTGAGGCCCGACAGCTGCAGTGTTTTCATGCTCATCAAACTATTCAGTGGCCACTTGAGCCTTTTGAGAATGATTATGCATTTGTAACTTGATACAACTGAGTCAAACGATGAATCCGTGACTCAGATGAGACTTCAAAGGTTCAGTGTCCTTGTAGCTGTGCCAAGAAAATGGATTGCTCAACAAAAATGAGCTGCCAGGACCTTTGACTGTGCAAAACAAACACTTCCCTGTGTTCTTCTTTGGGTATTTATCACACACCAGCTTGCTGAGAACCAGGTGCTGAGTAAATCAAGTGATCCCCTCAGATCTAACAACCTATTTGAACGTTCTAATTTAATTAAATTTTTTTTTTTAACCTCAGACATATTTCCTGCAGGTTAGCCAGATGGAACAGACACGTTAGCATGCCCTTTCCCTTTCATGAGATTTTAGAAAATAAGAACAAATGCTTACACTATCTGTTTGAAACTTATCTCTTTCGTTGACTTGCACATGTTTATGGTGTTCATGATTAGACATATCAAGTGGATAAATGGTGATACATATTAATAGGTGTGTGGTGCTTGGTTCAAACTGTGCACAAGCCCCAAATATTTAATGGAGACTATGGTCCATTAAAATTGGAAAAGAAAAGAAAAATGTCAGACTTAATGTCAGAATCACATCATTGGTATTACTTTTACTAGAAAAGTTATACTCCTGACATCTCCCAGAAATATGCTCCTATGTGTGGCTTTCATTTGGCTCAATAAGATGTGGTTTCACTTGACACAACATGATGGAAATATGCAATGCAGAAATATTTAATATATTACAGTAGCAGCACATGCTTATATGGTGTGTTTATACTTGTATATCCAGCTTTTAGACAAAATAATTAGATTCATAAAAAGAGTCATTAAAAGAAATGGGCTTTCAAAGAGGTGGTTTAATATGCTGCCTGCATTTCTCTCAGTAGACAGTGGGTGGAGCCAGCAGATCACACCATGGTCCTGTTTCTCATTGAGCTCCCAGCAGAAGATAACACGTGTAATGAATCTGTTTTCTTCTGTATCCAGGTAGTATAGGAGCGCTGTGGTGGGACCCAGTCCAGAGGCTGCTCTTCTCAGGGGCCTCCGACCACAGCGTCATCATGTGGGACATCGGAGGCCGCAAAGGACGGACGCTGCTCTTGCAAGGGCATCAGTAAGTCATTAAGTGCTGCCTCCAATCAGGCACGGGGTGCCTGTTTTGCTTTTATTCTGCTTTTTGTCAGATGTGGAAGCTTAAAAGTTAATTAGCAAAAGGGGATGTTACTATGTGAAAGATTCCTCAAGGAAAAAAAAACACTATATCCTGATTTCTATTCTTTTCCCAGCAGCGTATCTACAGTACCCTCTGTGACACCACTTTCTCTTGTCAAAGGCAGGTCTCACTAGTGTCAGTAACAGCTGTCCCCAGACACTGACTGACACTGTTTTTATCTCCGGTCCCCAGTCTTCATACATATTTTGCCACCTCCCAGTTCCAGGAATATCAATAAAGCCCATGTACACTGATGTGTATCAGAGCAAGCCTCAATAGATTCCAGTGTTCCCTGTTAGGATTTGCAGACATTTATCTCTGACACCTATAAAATTGTGAGTTATGGTGCGCTTCTAGTTGTGACAGGCCCTAGAAAACCTGTTTCGAGTGCATCTGGATATCTTCTAAATGTCATGGGTCATCTCTTTTTTTTTTTTTTTCCTCTCCTTTTTATTATCCTTTCTCCGGTTTACTTGTATATGAAAGTGGACCTTTACTGCTTATTTCCAGTTCTGCATTGTTATTCTTGGACCCTACTAGAATAGGTTTGCATAAAAAAAATTTTGCACCTGTGCAGTTTCAGAATTGTTTCACTGAAAACAGCTGCCTGTGGGTGCCAGAAAAGGCCTGAGTTTATAAGTTCTCATCACTCTGGGGAAGGGGTTAAAAAAAGAAAAAAAAAAGCTAAAAAAAGTTCTAAACACGTCTGTTCATCCTAAGTGGTTCATCACTTCACTTACAATGTAGTCATTTAACTATCATAGACACAGAAATATCCATAATAAGAGCTAAAATTCAAATTGGGTCATTCTTAACCTTTGTAAAAGTGAATAAGCATGCTAAATGAGACTTGTTAGATTGTAATCACATAAAATCTCTGTATTCTTTGACTCCTTCAGCGAGCGTGTTCAGGCTCTGCGTTACCTCCAATTGACGAGGCAGTTGGTGTCATGCTCTGCTGATGGAGGCATCGCAGTGTGGAACATGGACACGCAGAGAGAAGAGGTCTGCATCAGGGGCTAGTTTTCTCTGTGTAGTCTTTTAGTTACTCCTGTGTTTTCATCTCAGTCCCTGTTTGAATGTTTCATTTTCTCTGCTTGTTTAATGTTAGCCTTCGACTGTATCTGTCTGCAGGCGCCTCAGTGGTTAGACAGCGACTCTTGTCAGAAGTGTGAGCAACCTTTCTTCTGGAATATCAAGCAAATGTGGGACACTAAGACCCTGGGACTCAGACAGGTAGGTTAGTCACACCTGTGTCCTTAGCGGTGATGTCCTCATTATTAGTTGTAATCTTATGCGTGCATTTCCTGTGTGCAGCACCACTGCAGGAAGTGCGGCAAGGCCGTGTGTGGAAAATGTAGCTCTAAGCGCTCCACGTTTCCACTCATGGGCTTTGAGTTCCCTGTGCGGGTGTGTGATGCCTGCTTTGACACCATCAAAGAAGAAGAGTGAGTGTTTAACTTTAATTTGTTTAACTTTTGTAATAATTGGTCACATTATACCCCTGTTTCCAGAGTAGTGAGAGCATCTCTAATAAAATGCTGTTATTGTGTGTGCAGTCGAACACCGCTGGCCACGTTCCACGAGGGCAAACACAACATCGCCCACATGGACATGGACCCATCGAGAGGCCTGATGGTCACTTGTGGAAGTGACCGCATTGTTAAGGTCAACAACAGTTCTTTGATAACAGATAATTCATGCATGTGAGCAGGCTGTGCCAAACAGAGCCTCTGAAGCAAAATTCAGATCAAAACAAATTTAAGCCCACAGTCTGTTTACCTCTTTAAAAAACAAAACTATAATAAAATTTGTATCTGGACTAGAAGCCTTACAAAAATGACAGTTTTCATTCAGTAAATGGCTTTTAATTCCTGATTTGACACATCTACTAAAACCAGTACAGATTTGTGTGATGTTCATACTCATTACAAAAAAGATTTGTTAAATCTGAACACACATTAATAGCCTCATTACTCAGTTTTTTCATTATGCAAAATTTGATTTTTTTTTTTTTTTTTTAAATTTAATTCATATACTTTTTAAGGAAAATATAAGCTTAGATCATAGCCTGTATGTAAAAGATGGAGTTAGCCATCATGACGTCACCCATTATTTTGTGGACTACCACTCTGAAACTGAGAGTTTGGCATTTTGGACACATTGTTTTTGTTTTGTTTTTTTAAACTGGACATGATCATATTTATATGCTAGATCTGGGAGTTATTAGCTAATGCTAGGAGTGGCTAATTATCTTGATTGGCAAGAACAACCCATAATTACTGTGATATTAATTATCATATTAGTTTTTGGCTAATTTTTGAGAAACAGGCTTACAAGTGGCTTTTATACAAACACTGAACAGGACAAATTAAAATCCTGCATCCTTACTATTCATAACTTTTAACCCTTTCACATGCAGAAGCTTTATTTATCACCAATATAGAATCTAAGTAAATAATAAATACTTCTAAAGATTTAAAGGAACTCTGTAATATCTAGAAAACCACTGTTATTCTATTATGTTAGCTCGGTGAGCGTGTCCAAATTTTTGACTTGTACTGTATATTGCACACTTGAGTATCAGCAGCATGACAACAAAGTTGACTTTGTTGTCATGCTGCGTACTTAAATTACAGCTAGCTAGCTAGCTGACTCTCCCTGTGTTGGCTGTTATTTTAGAAAGCAAATGATGGTTATACATTTCTGCTTTGTGCCCTGACATTATTTACATTTGGTTAAAATTAGTAAAGTTAAACATTATAGATAACTTTATTGTCATGGATGTTGTTAGCTGGCAAAGGATTTGGCAAGCCAGATGCAGTTAGCCAGCTAGCTGTAACATACCTACACTACACAAATCAAGTGATGGTTAGTAACATTAGCTGATAAAATTGTAATTCTGCCATGTTGGCGGGTACACTAGCATTAGCGAAGATTAGCCAGAAGAAGCACAGGTAAGAGATGGATATAATCACCAAAATGAATGAACTCTATAAATTGAATGCCTGGATGACTTACATAAAACTTTCTCTCATCTGCCTAATGTTAGCTTACTATTTCTTGGTATTGATGATTAGTGCTTTCCATTTCTAAGCTATAGTTAGCTAGTGTTGATACTGGGATCGCCAAGGCGCTCAGAAACATGTATATAAACACCACATCCTTTGGATTTTCCAGAAAAAAAATTGTCCCAAGTCTTTCGTGTAGAAGTTAGGCCACAGGCTGTTGGAGGCAGCTACGAAAGTTGGGGAAAGTTCTTATTTTCTTTGTTTGGGTGCAGCCCATCCAGCACATTGGCAATAGAAGGCTGTTAACAGATGAAGAACAGGAATATTTTCACTTTTCGCATACATTGTCTTAAGATTTTTGAATGTCAGCCATGAAAACCTTAAACCCTGTTGTCTTGGGAGTTGCGTCCACTATTGTGCAATTTCTGTCTCATGTTTTCTTCACTTCACATTTGTCTCCTCTGACATTCTTGTTGGCTGTGTGTCTCCACAGATCTGGGATATGACACAGGTGGTTGGCTGTAGCTTAGCAACAGGCTTCTCCCCACGCTGATTGGCCCAGGCCTCTACGCCCGCTCCACCCATTCTTCTAATGTCATGGAAACCCCTCTGTACAGTACATCTCCCCTTCACGCCTGGGATCTTCAGCTGCAGCCAGGCCTATGCTCGGTGAATGTGTGTGTACGTGTGTGTGTGTGTGTGCGTGCAGCCCTCCACATTCCTTTTGCTTCTCATAACAATTTTCTCTTTAATTTCATTATCAGTCTTACATCAGACTGTGTTTGACTGAATTGATGCTCTGATCTGATACACAACCCTAAGCACAACGAGGGCTGTATGTGTGTACATGTGTGCATGTGCTGTAACTGGTTCTCCTAAGGGAGAAATGGTATTGATATTAGTGTTTACATTCAATATATCTGATTGCTTTTTTTTTGGTAACGGTTCTTTTTTATTTTATCGGCCTTGCACTGTATGTTTCACTAAATCGCTGACTAGCCATTCCTGTAAAAACTTCTCTTGCTTATTAGTGTGGCCCACAAAACTGCATATCACAATACAACATCTGTATATAGCCCTGCATCATGTCTGTGTGGTGGATGCTTGAAATGACTCTGTCTCTCTGATTTCTTTCACTAGTTGGCCTTAAATCACTCTCAGGAGGTTTTACATCAGTAGGTTATCATTAGGTGGGACTCTGATGATGTCAGTCGTATCTTAATTAATGTGTAATGCGAGAATCAATAGAACAGGCGTCTCCCTGAAGGAAATCTCTTGATTAAAAAATGTCTCCCAGGGGATTTGATGCAGCTCAGATCGCTACATGACAGCAGCGAACAAGCTTCCGCCTCTTCGTCTCAGGTGAAGCAGGAAAAACTGGGAAAGCATTCATATAAACAGGCGCCAACAGCCCCAACGTCCTGTCGCAACCATTCCGAGGCGTGGAATTACCATTCGAGATGTGAATAACATTAGCTTCGCAAGTCAAATTCTCCAACTTCATGCTGGCGGAAAAATGTTTTTCAAAAAGCACATCAGCACACCACTTCTTAGATATGTATGGCTTTCTTCAGAAGATATTTAAAATTGTGGTATAAAAATGGATATCCTGCCACCATGAAGGCTCTTAGGTACTGCACAGGTACTCTAAACTAAATGTAGCACTTGATGTTGGCGTGTTGAGTTGTCTCCAGCTAAATCGAGGGTGAGCTGAGGGCTGCCCACGTTCCTTCAAAAGCCTTAAAGAGAGAAGGACACAAAGCCTTTTTAAATGGTTTGCCAGTGCTTATGACTGTTCACTCGCGCTCACTGTCATGCACTCATGTCATCACAAAGCTCTCGTTTCCTCTCCGCCTAATCCCCCCCCCAAATGTCCCAGTCTAAGCACAGACATAGATCTGTACATCAAGGGGGTGTCATAACGTTTTCAGCACTGCACTTACTTGCACAACTGGTGTTTTTTTGAATTTAAGAAAACATTTTTGTAAGCTCACCTACGGGAGAAACGATAGCTGGATTCCATGTAGCGTCCTTGTAAATAGCGGCTAATACCCTCTAACGTTATAGCGCTCGCCTTATTGTAAGTGGACAAATGAGCATATAATGTTGGAACTCCTGACTTCAAAATGTACTCACATTCCAGTTTTTTGATTATGTAGTGTATATTTATATTTGTAGTAAAGTATTTATCAATTATCACTGTAAATGCTTCGTTACGTTTCTTTGTGCCCATCTACTAAGGTAGTCTTTACGTCCCTTGTAATTAGTAACAAAACTAGATCTTCAGTAAAGCACATGCAAACTCGGTAATGTTGATATGATCGGAAGTGTTGGATCATGTAGTATTTTACATGCATACATGGATGGAGATTTATTAGTTAGTAGGGTGACAGCAATGGTTGTTTTCAATCAGCAGCGAAATAATGCATGATTTCCATGTTACACAGTGTTATATGTGGGGGTTTGACTGATAGGTGACACTAATACAAAGCTTTACAGTAATGGCCATTTATTTTAAAATGTTAGCATACCTGTTGGGTCACTTTAGGATTTTTGTTTTCAACCAGAAGCTCTGGTGTAAAACATGACTTAAAATTTGCACAATTATCAAGAATGAGAACAGTATTATTAAAGCTGCATACACTGATTTGATTTGAGGACTCCAGCCTGCGAGGAGAATAGAGTTCATTATTAAAAGTAAAACATTAATGAGTGATTTAAGTAACTAAAAAGAGAGAAAGTGTGCAGCACATTACATTTGCATCGATTTGTTATTTTACTGTCTCACCAGAGTAGAAAGTAAACACTGGCATGTTACCGACAGCTGTCACCTACATCTCTAATAATGCAAACATTAAGCCCTAATTACCCATTTATCACAACTGCAGAAATGAGCTATAGAGACCAGAACAACGTCTTGTACCAGAAATAAACATGGAGGAACTGGCTTCATTTTATTTTGTTTTTTCAGCCTTGGAGGGTACTGCTTGCAGTTGAGCCGTTATTAATGTGATAATCTCAGTGCAGCTTAGAAATATATTTGCATGTTTCCAAGGGTGCCGTTGTTATGAGCCTCTGTAGTATCAGAAATGGGCAACTGCAGCTGGCTGATAAGCAGTTGGTCAATATTGGCAGACTGCTCTTTCAGTCCTATCCCCAAGCATCATAAAAAAAAAAAACTCCACAAAGATTCACCCGGGATCTACAGGGTTTATGGCAATGCCACCGTACAATCAGGAGTCATAGCTCTCCTTTCATCTGTCCCCTCCAGTCATTACTTCTTATCATGTCTGTTAGAGGCATGGCAGATGGATGATAATGGTGTGATGAACTCGAGGATTCTGTTTGTAGAAACAGATCTTCACATTGTCTGCCAGTGCTGGGAAGGACGCAGTGGGTTTCTGTCATGTGGTAAATGGTCGATTTCCTTTTCTTTCACCATCCTGAACAGGAGTCATTTTGTTTTTGTTGTCTTTTGTTCAACAAATACTAGAATGGATGAGAGGCCAAAGTAACGTGAAAGATGACTCATGTTCCACAACACCACAGCCCATAATATCAGACTCTGTAAACTGACTTCTGTTGAACTTTTTCCTTCTTCCAACTGCTTGTAAAAGACACTTGCTGTTCCAAACAAGATGTTAATGTATATCTCCAGATAACTGTATTTTGAAATACTTTTGTTGACAATATGGAGCTGACTTTAGTCTCCCTGTGCCCTCAGGCCAGAGCACAGAGAGGAAAAATATGATGCCCAATAAAATATTTGATATCTTGCTTTTGACTGTGGGTATTTCTTTTTCTTTTTTTTGTCTTTTTTGATCGTTTGGAAGAACTGCCGCTGCACAATAAGACACAAAACGAGCAGTACTGTACTCTTTATTCAAGCAAGCATTTACAAGGTAAACTCCAGTGAATTCACAGTCAGTAAAAGGCTGTTTTAAAGGTGCTGGGCAGATATCACAGAGTCATAAATCTCATTTTATTGCACATGTCAAGTGATGCTGCTGCCTTGTGTATTTAAGCTCATAAAGAGAACAACACGTGTACCAGTCTGGGCTTCAGCCTGCACAGAACAATAACTACACCACAAGAAAGCAAATACACAGGTTACTTACAGAGCTTTTAAACACACATCGCTTACGTTTGTAAGTCATCAAAACACAAGCATGACACTGACCCCATGGCTGGTGTGTGTGTGTGCGTGACTTTGGTCACATCAGATTCCCATCTGACTGACAACTTTAATAAAGTCACGGAGACCGGCTGTGCTGTTTGTGCTTTATGAGGGATCTCCCTATCAGCTCAATAACTCACCTAAAGGCAGCATCACTATCAAACATACAATAAAGTATTTAGTCCACATAAAGTCTCAAAAAACATAAAAAAAAACCTATTTATGTAGTTAGTAATAAAGCAATATAAATCTTGCTAATCCCTTAATTAACAGTGACTTTAGTTTGGCATTACAAGGCTGGGTTTCCCAAACACATCTTAACACGCCCACTTTAAACCGGTGACCACAGATGGTGCTGCCACTTAAAATGATCTTCAAAGATCTATTTTCACTCTCTCACCTGGGGCATTTTTTAAAATGAAATCTGATCCCAGCCTCAGTCAGTATAAACTGGTGGCGTTAGTGTTGTACTCGTCTCCTGCTGACTCAGTGTGGCTGAAACGTCTTGGCTAAGTCCTCCAGTACAGACATTAACTTTTGTTCTTCCAGAGGGGAGCTGTGGGTCCAGGCCAAAGGCAGGTGGGTGGATACCATCTTCCGGTCTGTGCAGACACACACACACACACACACACAGACACACACACTGATGTTAACATTAAAGTGTGTATACAAAACTGTTGTCTAACTCCTGGTCTTCGACATTTTATCAGGGGGAATCTGAAGGTAAGCCAGAATTGATATGACCCCTGTTGGAAAGGCAGGAAATGAAGCACATATCCAAACTGCAGCCTCAATCCTGAGCTGATAATAAATCTGTGATGACCAGTCACTGCTATCATAAAACTTACACTGATGACTGATTGATTATTTTTGATTAAGTGTGTTCAAGTTAAACATAAAAAGCAACAAGATAAAGCAGAAATGAGATAATGTTGGTAAAAACAAGGTTTTTAGAGAGCTGGTTCAGGTGCAGCAACAAAGGAAGAGTCAGAGAAACAGATAAACCTTTTTTTAAGTAGGGTCTTCAAAATTAACCGCCCAGAGGTGTTAGCAGGGTGGCTGCTAAGTGGTCAGACTTTGATATAACAGTGCGTTCTGTTTATAGAAGTTAATTCATTTGACCAGGAGCCAAACATCTTTTTTCTAAGAGCACACACACACACATCTACTTTCAGGGAGGGCCAGCAAATGCTTTAGCTGGCTGTGAATCTACAAGCCATTCCACAGCCCACCTCCACCCCAGACCCTCCTTTCATGCTGTTTCTGACCTAATTAGTGCCATATTCAGTTCAGTCCAATTCAATTCAATTTTATTTAGATAGTGCCAAATCACAACAGTCACCTCAAGGTGCTTTATACTGTAAGGTAAAGACCAACCAATAGTTACAGAGAAAAGCCAGCAGTCAAAACGACCCCCTATGAGCAAGCACTTGGCAACAGTGGGAAGGAAAAACTCCCTTTTAACAGGAATCCCAACTGGGAGCTGGTTCCAGAGAAGAGGGGCCTGAAAGCTGAAGACTCTGCCTCCCATTCTACTCTTAAGTACCCTAGAAGGACCACAAGTAAGCCAGCAGTCTGAGAGCAAAGTGCTCTATTGGGGCGATACAGTACTATGAGATCTTTAAGATAAGATAATGCCTAATTATTCAAGACCCTGTATGTGAGGAGAAGGCTTTTAAATTCATTCAGTTCAATTTTAATTCCATATCTGTTACAGCTGATCTCTGGTTTGTTCTGTGCTGGACCTTCAATGAATGCACATGCAAGGGTGTGGAAGCTGCCAAATATAAATTACTGCAGATGGAAACAACAGTCTTCTTTTCACTATAGCAGTCCTGACTGAACTGTTGTTTGCTTGATACGAGACAATGAGCTGCCCAGTTACTGTGGGGACAGTAGTGACAGCGCTTGCTACATGTCTGATGGTGATGACTGAGAGGGCTGAACGGACTCCACGGATCCTGTGAAATAAGGGGTGTAAATAGTAGATCCAGACATATGGTTACACTGGTAACCTTTTATACATGACCCTAAAATTGCAATCTCACCAGTGCTGACATGAAACGTAGGATAGAGAGAAGGCTTCAGATTTTAGTCTACAGTGGACTATCAGAGAAAATGGCAAAATGATATGTCTACACTGGCAGAATGCTATCAATTCTATTAGCATTGGAAGCAAGCTGGATACAATAACAGTGTATTATAAATTTTTAATCCGAGACATTATCCTGGTGCTAATCAATATACTGTGTTTACACAGTATATTGATACCAAGTGGACCTTTCACAGTTTTTGAGGTCTGCATCACCACGATGTGTAGTTTCTATTCCAGGAAGGTACATGCCAGACTTCGGTGTAGGGAATTCAGCATCAATTTAACGCTGTACAGTAAATCAAGCTAAAGTTTTCCACCTTTCCAGGTCCCAGAGGGAAATTCATATGGCTGACACAGCTCATAAGCTGTACATGTTTGAGCTAGAATCATAACTTGTCAGTTGTGCCATATTAATAGGAAATATTTCATTACTGATTGCTTCTATGGCTTTGGCATTACAGGTTAGGTTTTGTTGGTTTTATAAATACTGGAAAAAGCCATACAGACTGCTTGTCTGGGATTTTGTAAAACACTTCAGATATGTTTGCACTTTACGGACATCAGGCAGCAAAAACCCCAAACAGACAGATGTTTCCAGTTAGTTGTGATGTCTCCTCTCTGCTGCCTCTGCCAATTTTACTAAATGAATATAAGCAGCAGACAAAACAGAAAACTGCCTCACATTAAACACGAGTGCAGCAGAGTAATTACTGTTTTGCATTTTCTAATTTTTCTTTTTATTTCATTTTGACTTTGTTTTTAATTCAGCTTAGTTTCAGTTAGTTTCCAGCGTAGGTTTGCTTGTTTCGGTTTAGTTTGTATTTTTTGGAAATGTTTGGTTTGTGGTTCATTTTGAAGTAAAACGTATTTATGTGGCACCGTTCTGTTTATTCTGTTTGTTAGTCTAAATCAGTACAGGTGTTACAAATAAAACAACAGCTGACTTTCAGTCTTGTAGAAACTCAAAGTCTCAATAAACACGCCCATCAAAGCTGCATCAGCTGAGTTATGATAAGAAATTTTAGTACTTAAAATGAGGATATTACCTCTCTATATATTTTTTTAATTTTATTTGTTAGTTTTCCACAACCAATTCAGTTAGTTTAAACTTTTCTTAAAAGTCTAGTTTTTATTGGTCTTTTAGTTAATTAAATGATTTTTCACATGTTTTAGTTTTCAGTTTAGTTGTAGTTAACTGTGATAACTGTGGCGCGCAGCATGTCTATCAAGTTTTTCCTGTCAGGCGACAAGCTTTCTCTTCAAGGCCACTGGGGACATTTTATCAGTGTGAGGATGAAAAAGTGCATCTGTGTGGTGGTATCTGGCACCAAAGCAGTCCACTCCAGCTGCAATGGACTCAGGCCAAATACACACACACACACACACACACCGTGCAGCATATTCAACCCACTACTGTTTAACTGTGCTCTTCTCTCCTTCTTACCAATTTGTTTTCCAAAAATGGAAATCTTGATCATTTGTTTTGGATTTTTGTATGTTGATAACCAGGAAAATTAAGATGTTTGCTTTGTGAAACATACCCTGATAGAAGCATCCACTGGGGGTTTTGGTAGCGGCCTCAGAGACAGCCAGCCACACCACTGTGTCGGCACCTTGCTCCGGGGTCCGCAGGCTGTCCTTCATGGATCGATGAAAGTCTGGCATAGCATTGGACACCGCTGGGATAGACAGACAGTCAGATGGACACACACACACACACACAGGTAACGGACAGAAGGCAAACCAACTTGGATAAGTGTGCGCATGAAAATGAATACATTTTTTTTAAATTGTGGAAACATTTGGATTTTTATGCATTTGAGTGAGTGAGTCGTACCTGGAGTGTCCACCCAGCCGGGATGCATGACGGAGAAGTGGATGCTAGTGTGAGTCTTTGCCAGCTGCTCTGTCATCACCACCTGCTGCCTCTGGAACACACATCAGTGAACATGTCTAAGTGCATCTAACACAGTCAGTGTACCTGAATGGTTGACTGTGAATGCCTGTTTTTGTCATGTGATGAACCACAGCTTTAGGCTAGCACTCCAGGTGATACAAACTTAACACAAAAAATAAGGAGATTTGTGCCTTGGCAGTAAATCTCATACTGTTGGAAAGCCTGTTTATTTCCCCTTAAATGGTGCCACATTTATAAGGAAAATAGATTTGTGGGTTGAGCTGAGTATATACATTAAGCCCATAAAAAACATTTACCTTCCAACAACTTGAGACTTTGTCACTAGATTTACACTATCAGCTCTTGACACACTTTGCAGTTTTATTTAAAGTAAAGGTGTAGCAAAAAAAAATGTCTTTAACTCGTGTATGATGTCTCTGTTGTGGTTATAAAATAAGGCGCAGCTCCCGCAGACACAGTTGATTTCAGCTGAGTAATTAACAGCTTCTCTGCTCCCTCTGTGCTCTTTACACACACGTTCACTTGCATTTTTCATGATGCTCGCACATACTGATCCAAACTACAGTGAGAACACATGGCAGCAAGTGGCTGGGATGACCGTAGCTCAGAGTAGTCTTGATTCAAGCTGTAATACATTTTAGAGGTGTGATGATAATTTAAAACAATAACTAACATCAATAATTATATTACAACTATTAATAAATATGAAGAAAATGAGAAAAAGAGGTTAATGTGTTCGTGCCACACTTGCTGTGCTGAATGCTGCGTTTTACTCCCCTGTCCATACGGTGCTTTCAGACCGCATTATTGGACATAGTTATCAGCTAAAAATCAGAACAATAACAGAAATTTTAAGCCACTGATATAATGTGCATCCCAAGTCATAATCAATGAACTTTGTCAGTTATACCAGAGGAAAACATGTTATTGCAATATCTGATTGAAGACTGACTTTAAATTGTGGCATTCTAATACAAATATACATTACAGTGGCATATATTTACCAGAAGACTAATCATACAATTCATTTTGTCATTCATTTTCAAACTTTTCAGTCTTCCCTGATTCCTGATGAACTCAGAGCAGTCTGTCGCAGGCTTCCAGCTCAGGTCTTACTTTGTGCTGGGCGTAGACCATGGTGCCGTCGTAGCGGCCTCTCTCTGACTGCAGGTTTCCTGTCCTGAGCTTCTGCACCAACATTCCTCCTGATGACACGGTGATCTGAACACAGAAGAATGAATAAGAGCGCAAATAGCAGGGATTAATGATGCTGTTTGTACTGATTCATCTCAAAATTTTCCCCCATTAATCAGGAAGGCATTTTGTCTATAAAAGGCCAGAAAACTTTAAAAAAAAAAGCCCTATCCAAGTTTCCTAAAGCCTAAGATAACATCTCTAAATCTTTGGTTCAGTGAGCTAAAAGTATTAAAACCAGATCACTAATATAGAAAGCTAAATAAACCACACTGAGAAGCTGAAGACAGAGATTTATACATGTTCTCCTAAATAAAAAAAACACTCTGGTATTATAACAGTTGCATTAATCCTGCTTTGAATGTTGCACCTCTATTGTTGTGCTGTTACAATGTTTACTTGTCTAAACTGTTGTTGACCCATTAAATATCCCCCATGCAGTAGCTCAAAAGCATTACTCGACTATTAAAATGTCAAGTTATGTTGGCCAGTGCCTCATATTCTACTGTCTGTTTTTGAAGACAATGTACAGTACTGTGCAAAAGTCTTGAGCCACCCCTCTTTTCTTTATATTTTACTTCCAAGGAGCCAAGCATTCTTGTAGTTTTTTTAAATTGGCCTTGAGCGATGGTTCTCTGAGCTTTCTGAAGGTCTTTCAAAGTTTTTCTTTGGACTCTGAATGCTTTTTTCACTCATTTTTAGTCCAGGCTTTGCACCTGACCATTTTCAGAGGAATGCTTCTTTTTTTTGTGTGTTTGCTAAGCTACTGAACACTGACTTATCAATCATTCAAACACAAAAAAGGACCCAACTCAAGGGACCAGTCTTGCATCTACACATAACAGACAACTTTGTAAAGAACAATTTTAAATAGTATCTTTAGGTACTTCGTTACTAGCAGCCTGTCACAAAAACACATCATCTGTTTAAAATTTTTTTTTTTAGCTAAATCTGCAAAAAATGCCAAAGATAACACAGTTTGACCAGCATAAAATAGCAGTTTTGTGCCCACTAGTTGGTATATCTCAATATGTAGGGAAGGAAGACATGCAGAGGGTTGGTGTGACCAAAGAGGGTGATAAGGGTAGGGTGAGATGGCAGATGATCCTCTCTGGTGACCCCTAAAGGGAGCAGCCAAAAGAAGAAGAAGAAGAAGAAGAAGACATAGAAGAGGTGTCCAGTGTGCCGTTAAGAAATTGAGTAAACTGAACAAGTGGATAACAAAAAAGAAAAATGGCAGGCCTGAAAATTTGTATCCAGCAGATGAACAGTATCTAAAGTCATGTCCTTAGGAAACAGCAAAAAATCCAACAAAGACCTGACAAAGGATCTGAGAGATGCATCTGGCTCTTCAGTCGATTCATTTACTGTTCACTGAACATCATCAGAAACGGTCTCAGTGGAAGGGTGGCTATCACAAAGCTGTTCTTAAAGCAGGAAAACAGTTAGAAAAGGCTGAAGTGTGCCAAATTACACAAGGATTGGACTGAAAATCAGTGGCAACAGGTCTGATGTAGCAGTGTGGGCTCATCTTGACAGAGAAAAAAAAAATAAAAGGCAGCCAACATCAAAAGAAGAGCTTTAATATGTTTGGTACAGCAGTGCATTCAGATCATCATTCTGATTGCGAAAACTGCCAGACGTGACAGGTTTAAAAAAAAAAAGAGAAAGAAGAAGAGCTTTGAATGTCCTCCAAGAAGCCTGGAGAATTATTCCTGAAAGAAATTACAAGAAAGCTGCCTGAGAGAGTTCAGGCTGTGCTGAGGAATAAAGATGGTCACACAAAATATTGACTTTCAAGCTTGTTAGGCCTTATATATTATATTTCCATGTACGCTGGCACAAGGTTCAATAAATCGCTTAACCTATTTCCTATTTTTCCAGGCAAACTATAAAGAAATGAAGAGTGGCTCAAGACTTGTGCACAGCACTGTAGGAGTGAGTACTTTGTGTGAACTGACAGTGAACACAGGTTGAATGCATCAGACTCACCACTCTGGGGTCGGTACTCTTCTCCAGCAATGGAACGAGACTCTTGGTGAGAATGTAAACCCCTAAAAATGACCAAACATTAAAGAAAAAAAAATAACTATCTTCTATTTTCCTGGTCTTCACACCTCCTGTTCTAACTTTTGACTCACCCAGGACGTTAATAGCAAAGCTTTTCTCAAGCCCCTCAGCGTTCAAATCCCTCTGACTCATGATGGCGCCGGCATTATTAATCTAAAACATATCAATATAGGATCATTCAGCTGCATCAGTTGCAAGCACAAAAAAAAAAAGAAAATACAAATAAAGAGGCTAACATGTTGCTCACCAGTACGTTGAGAGACTTGTACTTCCTCTTAAAGCCCTCAGCAAACTCCCAGACCTTCTTGGTCTCAGACAGGTCCAGGATATGAACATAGACTTCCTGTAACGACACCAGCCATTTAGGAGAACCAATAATGTCACATCTGGTGTAAAACTGAAGGTTGTCTGTGCCATTCTTTCATGATGGTGAAAAGAGAGTCACACTGTACTTTGTTTCCAGTCTCCTTGACAATATCGGCCCTTGCCTCCTCAGCTTTGTCCTTATTCCTGCAGACCATGTGGATCGTTCCACCTGTGACAAAGATCAAATCATTGTACTAGAAAGGGAAAAGCATTTGAACACAAAAGACCTTAAGAATGACCTCGTCCTGGAAAACTGAAACAATACTGAAATAATAGATTTTCAATGATTTGTGAATCTCATAAACCCACATAAGAACACAGAAAACTATCAAATTAACTGCTATTTTACTATTTTATGAGCTATTTCTTTAAAAATATTTGCTGATTTTGAATTTATTGACAGCAACACACCTCAAAAAAAAATTGGGACGGGGCAACTAAAGGCTGGAATCTCATTTCCAATCTCCAATCTCATTGTACATCCTGTATAATGACAATAAAGGCATTCTATTCTATTGAAGTGCTACTAAAAAGAAACAGCTGGAGGAACAATTTGCATCTAATTATGTTAATTGACAACAAGTTGGCAACATAACTGGGTATAAAAAGAGCATCTTAGACAGGCAGAGTTTCTAAGAAGTAAAGATGGGCAGAGGTTCATGAATCTACAAAAAGACCTACATCTACAAATTGTGGAATAATTCCAGAATATGTTCCTCAGCGTAAAACTGCAGAGACTATCTCAACATCAGCTACAGTACATAAAATCATCAAAAGATTCAGAGAATGTCAAGAAATCTGTGTGTGCACTGTAAAGGATAAGAAAGTCAAATATTGACTGGCCATGATCTTCGGGCTCTCAGGCAGCACTGCATTAAAAACAGGCATGATTCTGTCAGGAAAATCACTGCATGGGCTCAGGAACACTTCCAGAAATCACTGTCTGTGATGACAGCTCACTGTGCCATCCACAAATGCAGGCTAACGCACTATCATGCTGAGAAGAAGACATATGTGAACATGATCCAGAAACGCTGCTGTCTGCTCTGGGCCAAAGCTCATTTAAAATGGACTGAGGTAAGGTGGAAAACTATTCTGTAGTTGGACACATTGAAATTTGAAATTCCTTTTGGAAAACTTGGACCCTGTGTCCTCCATTATAAAGACGAGGGACCATCTGGCTTCTTATCAGCACTCAGGTCAAAGGCCTGCATCTCTGATAGTATGGAGGTGCATTAGTGCCTATGAAACTGGCAACTTGCATATCTGGAAAGACACCACCAATGCTGAAAGGTATATACAGGTTTTAGAAGAACATTTCCTCCCAACCAGACATCTTTTTTAGGGAAGGCCTTGCATATTTCAGCGAGACAATGTTAAACCACATACTGCATCTATTACAGTAACATGGCTTCATAGAAGAAGAGTCCAGCTGCTGAACTTCAGTGCAGAGCTTTCAACAACTGAGATCATCTGGAGCATCATGAAACAGGAAATATGACAAAGAAGAACTGCTGAGCAGCTAGAATGGGACATTCCACTCCCAAAAGCCCAGCAGCTGCTCTCCTCAGTCCCCAGATGTTTAAAGACTGTTGAAAAAAGATGAGGGGATGCTGCACAGTGGGAATCATGACTCTGTCCCAAGTTTTTGAGACATGTTGCTCAAACATCAAATTCAAAATGAACTAATGTTTTTTCTTAAAATAGTTTTTTTTTTTCTGTTTAAACATTGGAAATGTTTTCTATGTTCTATTGTGAAATAACTAAGGGCAAATCTTTGCATTCTGTTTTTATTTACAGTTCACACAGCATCCAATCTTATTTAGCTTTCAGTTTTAGAAATGAAATTTTGAAAAACTGGATTCGGGCCCTTTATGATTTGGATGTGTGTGTTTTTTTAAGTTGTTTCTTTTTTCCCTTCTGTTGATCGACTGTTTTTTTTTTGTCTGTTTTGTTCATTATGGTGACTGCTAAATAACTGACACAAAGTTCACAAAATATAACTACTTAGGAAAATGCCATGACTAACACACAATTATTACTATGACTACCTCTGTCACTCTGTGATAAAACAAGACTTTTAATACAGCGATTTCAACATGTGCTGTTTTGCTGTCTCTGTGTCTGAGCTGACTCGTGGACAATCGGGGGCGTAGGTGTAGTACCTCTCTTAGCGATGGCCATGGCAGTGGCTTTTCCAATACCACTGTTAGCTCCTGTTATCATAAAGGAGCGTCCAGCCACGGACACCTCCAGGTCCTTCTCCACAAACCGCTTGGAGGCTGACAAGAAGGCATTCCTGTAAAACATCACCACTTACTACATTTTATATATACCAGCAGCCTGCTTAGCTGCACTGCTGCCATCAGCTCCATCTCTGCCTCAGTGTTTGTATGTTTTCAGACCAGAAAGGGGTGAGTGTTTGAGGTCAGCCTGCTTACTGTACATGCCTTCACAGCTTTACTGTAGATACAATGAAGGAAAGTGTGTGCCTGGCATCGTCTCTGTCAAGCAGAGGTTTGGGGTTTGAGGGCTGGCGGTGACAACAGCAGTCGTTCAAGTGTATGCGTGTGTGTCTAAATGTGTTTGGCACCAAGGAAATCAATTCCCCCCATTGTCCTAGATGCCATTGTTGAGGGCAGTCAAAGTGGGGCATGAAGGGGACAGGCGGGCAGGCGGGGGGGGGATTACTGAGATTAAATGCCTGCTCTGTTCCATGGTGTCATGCAGAGAGCTATTAGCGCTGGGTCAGAGCGGGTTGCCGGGGAGCTCTCTGGGAGAAAAAGATAACACAGAACAAAGGGGAGAAGGGAAGCGATCACAAAAGCACCTCTTCAGAACACTTGGCTTGCTGTGCACTGATGAGGAAAGGCACCTCGGGGCTGCAATAGATCAGATAACACTGATAAAGCACTTAGAGCCCCGTTATGGTTCAACAACTGAGTTATGGTCCTACACATCTCTTGCTGAGTCACTATAAACTGATCTTTGATTCATAAATCTGTGATGTTCAGGGATCCATGATCATAAACCATGACTAAAATCTGCAGCGGCATTTTCACACTTTCACACATCAAAATTCAGCTAGTCATCATCAAGATAACCTGACTACATATTTTCTCAAATAATCTATTGATTTGCTGATCAGAAAACAGATCGACAATTTAAAAGTTGGAATCAACCAGCAGCTGGGTTGCCAGTATGGTGCCTTTTTTCCTCCTCCCGTTTCCTTACTGTAGACATAATTTACAGCTTACTACCATTATAATATCATGCAGTAAAAACTGTGCATTTATTCTACATTAGTCACATTTTTTTAAGAAAAGTGACCCGGCCCAGGATAAGTGGAAGAAAATGGATGAACGGATGGATGGTGTCTTACTAAAAAGGCATCTGAAGTTTTTCTTTGGCTATTTTTGTTTGTATTCTATTAATGGTAAATGGTAAATGGACTAGTTCTTATATAGCGCTTTTCTACTCAGTCAGAGCACTCAAAGCGCTTATACAACCTGTTTGCATTCACCCATGCACTCCCATTCATACAAGCACTTCCATTTTTTATGAAGCTAAGTGCTTTTTAATTACCTAACATTCACACACATTCATACTCCGACAGAACGGTCGGAGAGCAACTTGGGGTTAAGTATCTTGCCCAAGGATACATTGGCATGTAGCCCGGAGTAGCCAGGATTCGAACCGCTGACCTTCCGATCAGTAGGTGACCTGCTCTACCTACTGAGCTACAGCCAGAAATTCATATTTTTTCTATAATGGAATAGTCCAACTACATCATATGTCTTCCAGTCTATTTTTATATAACCATGGGCTCAAAATTGTACACCAGTGGCACTGGAAAATAAACTAAGGCACAAACATATAAAAAATTATTTTAAAATTAAAGGCTAATTTTAAATTAGGCAATAGTATGTAAACATGAATTTCCAACAATATAGTTTGGTATGAGAACGGTTGCTTTAAAACTTAATTATGATAATACTTCCACTCAAATCAGAAATACAGTTAATTCACAGAAATGTATCTTCACTTTAATGTTAGGCAGCATTCATCAGCAGCCACCCCCCCCCCCCCCCCCCCCCCCCCCATAGTGTATTCATTCTCTACACTTCTTCTGCGACTCGTTTACCATCAACTTTCATTAAAGTCTTATGCTGCGTGCTGCTCTAATAAGAACTAATGATGCTCTACACATGCACACTGATGATGCACAGCAGGACGCGGTCACAGACTCAGTGCTGTCTCGCAGCACATACACAACAGGATAAATGTCTTACCTGGTGAACTCGGTCACTCCCTTCAGGAACCAGGCGGAGTTGCGGTACAGAGACATGATGCTGCTCTGGAAGCCTCTCGCTGTGCGGGGCTCTCTCCTCCAGCTTTTACCGTGGAACAAAACCACGTGTAGCTCGTGAATAAACATCAGCGGCCACCCAGTGGCAGCATGAAGACATTACACCAGTGGGCAGCAGCGCTTCTAACTATCTAACACTATCTCCTTCCCCCAACCGCAAGGCAGTAAGGGGCTTCAAGGCTCAAGTCACGTTGGTATTATAAATAAATAATTACATACATAAGTATAAATGCTATGCCTACTTACAACCGTAACCAAACAGGAGAGACATTTTCTCTGGGTGCAGAAGTGGATCAGTGAACTCACCACACACACACACACACACACACAGAGGACAGCTGACTGTGAGCGCACAATATCCTCATTTTCATTTTCATTTGTTTTGCCATTTTCGAGCAGGGTCATGCTTTCAAACTGGCTGCACACGCTCATCGTTTCTCTGTTTAGTTACTTCCCAAAGCCTAAACTCTCACAAGCTGATATATATAGATTATTGACGGGAAGAGTCACAAATAGTTCATAACAGTAAAGAGAAGAAAAATAAGCTTTACAGAACAATTATGAGACAAAAGGGTGAATGACTAAAAACTGACAGCCTGCTTCGGAAAACAAATAACTTAAAGCATTTAGCCTATTAAAACTCAGAAAAACAAAAAACAACAACAAAAACCCCCCAAAACAAAACAAAAACAAAACATAAAATTAAGCCATAGTTTAATCTCAAAACCTCTGACTCTTTTTTTCTGCACAATTTTGAGCTTCGTTAAACAAATATGTGGTTCGGTATTGTTACAATTTGTAGTTTACTGCCAAAAGAGACTCCTGAACGGTGCTACACACCCACCTGGCACGCCCGGACTGTCTCTGCGGGCTCACCTGTCAAAGTGCAGCTCCTCTGCAGCCAATCAGCAGCTGGAGAGCAGCAGGGCGCGGTTCCCGGCCGGACGAAGGTGGGATCGCGGGGATTTCTGGGTATGAACAATGTCGCTGCATTTGCGAGCGCAAAAGATCCTACAGTAAGGCAAGGCAGTGGGAGTCTGCGATAAAGTTTATCACAGGGCTGCGGGGTTTCACTTTGGGTGGCTAACAAAATGGTAAGTAGCCTGCAGGTGTCTTTATCCACTTATAGATATTAAACTGTGTCATAAAGTATAACAATCTGTTGGCTCAGGATCCAAATTACTGTTTGTGTGTGTGAGAGTTTTTTATTGCGAGAACTTTATCAGTAGATGGTGGATTAATTTTTATTTGGATATTATAATTGTATAATCAGTTGATAGGAACGAACTTCCTTGTTCAGAGGTCAAAAAACTGGTAGGCAGGTCCCAAACGGTCCTAACGTGGAAAATACAGGAGAAAAATGTCTGAGTCTTCTTGTATTAGGATAACCAGGCTTTGAGTGCTTTGACTTCCAATCAGACAAGCAAATGAATGCAAATCTGTGGTGCTTTAGCTTGATTGATATTTTAACAGTATCTTACATATGGCAGCATAAAAGAAATCACAAAAAAACATCATTGCATCCAGTTAAAAAGTGCTATTTGAACAGTATTGTTTGACTCATGGCTATTTTTACTCCACATGTCCTGTTCACCTTGTTGCAGGTAGAAACAATGCTTTGTACAGATAACCCCAGGGCAAAGAGCTTTCATTAATTGCTGTTGCACAACACAGGCACTGTATTTACTGTGTTATTGCACTCAAAGGTGATTTAGATGTGTTATGTCTCCCTGGTGATCTTTACACATGTCTGGTTAAGAAATGTAATTGTGGTTTGGCAGAACTATTTGCAGGGTCAGGTAATACTGTCTTTCCCTCTGTGTGCGTGTGTGTGTGTGTGTGTGTGTGTGTGTGTGTGTGTGTGTGTGTGTGTGTGTGTGTGTGTGTGTGTGTGTGTGTGTGTGTGTGTGTGAGTGTGTGTGTTTGGACATGCTTTTGTCTCAGTGAATGTGCATGCGATTACTTCACTGTATGTTTGTGTTCCTCTGACAAGCTACATTAAGGACTACAGGCTGTGTGTTTGCAAGGCTAGAAATGACTAGACTTTTGAAAATTGTTTCCTGCTCTTCCCTCCGCTTTTTTCTTCAGATGCGCTTCCTGTTGCTGTTCAGTCGACAGGGGAAGCTGCGACTGCAGAAATGGTTCACGCCATTAACAGACCGGGAAAAAAAGAAGGTGATCCGAGACATGATGATGCTGGTGTTGGCTCGCCCGGCACGTTCCTGCAACTTCCTCCAATGGAGGGACCTCAAGATAGTTTACAAAAGGTGGCTGCAAAAGACACTGCTGCTAATGCTTAATGGTTAACTTGCACGTTGTCTTTGTTCATGCTTCAGGTGTGTGTACAGAGTGTACACACACTTATTAAAGATCTAGATAAATACACAGATAACAGATGACCTAGATCACAGGCAGGACACTTTTAGTGCTTGTAATTATCTGAAATTTGTAAATCTGAGTGAAGTAATGGGAAGATCATAAAAAATAATGCAATATAGTCCAATAAGGAAATATTTTATCTTTATGAAGCCTTTAAAGCAAAGGTAGATTTTAACAGTCTCAAAACTAATGTGTGTGTGTGTGTGTGTGTGTGTGTATAAAAATAGACAAGAACACTCAAACTTTACTAGCTTGTTCACTTATTTATTTTGATTGTTCTTCACCCTTCTCGTGTTTGCTATGATTTCTATAAAGGCACTTGCAGGCAATCAGTGATGGTAAAAATCTCGTACTTTCTAGGTCTTAAAATAAGGTATAGATGAATAACAACACAACACATTACATGCCATTATTTTTTTTTTTAAAAGAAGCTAAAATGCAGAATTAGAATATCTCTACATGATTCAGTAGCTTGTAGAACTGCCTGTAGCAGCAATAACTTGAAGTAATGGTTTTCTGTATGACTTTGTCGGTCTCTCTCATCGTTGTGGAGGAATTTTGTCCCACTCTTCTTTACAAAATTGCTTCAGTTCATTGAGTTTTACAGCTCTCTTATCAATGTCCTGCCGCAGCATTTCAATCTGGTTGAAGTTTGGATTTTGACTGGACCTTTGCAGCTTTTTCTTTGCAATTCCTCTTTGAAAAATTAGTTTCTTCTTCAGACATTCTTTTGTAGATCTGCTGATGTGCTTGGGATCACTGTCCTGCTGTTAGGTTCAGACAAGCTTTGGCTGAATGGACAGATGGCTTCACATTTGACTCTAGAACACTTTGGTATACAGAGGAGTTTATGATGGACTCAGTGACTACAAGGTGTCTGGGACCTATGGCTACAAAACAAGCCCAATCACCACCCCTCCACTACTGTGCTTGACAGTTGCTGTGAGGTGCTTCCACTGATGTGTTTGGTTTTCTCCAAACATGGTGCTGCACTATGGCCAGATATCTCCGCTTTGGTCTCATCAGTCCAAAGGACATTGTTCCAGAAGCCTTGTTGTTTGTTCAGATGTGGCTTTGCAGAACTACCTAATGGCAGTCAGGGTGCTGTTGCCTAGCTTGTAGAGGTCTGTGCATCCCTCCATGTATATGGCTTCCCAGACCATCACTGGCCCACTACCAAACTGGTCATGCTGAAAGGGTGAACCTGCTCTGATGTGTGAAAAGCACAGGGCCTGGTGGTGGACCTGTCAATTCTTGTATTCTGTGGCAAATGCCAATCAGGCTCCACGGTGGCAGGCAGTGAGCACAGGGCCCACTAGAGGACATTGGGCTCTCAGACCACCCTCATGAAGTCTGCGATTGTCTGGTCAGAGACATTCACACCAGTGTCCTGCTGGAGGTCATTTTGTAGGACCCTGTCAGTGCTCATCCTGTTCCTCCTTGCACAAAGGAGCAGATACCACTCCTGCTGATGGGTTAAGGACCTTCTACGACCCTGTCCGGCTGTCCTAGAGTAACTGCCTGTGTCCTGGAATCACCTTCTTGAGACACAGCAAATCATCTGGCAATGATACGTATTGATGTGCCATCCTGGAGTAGTCTCTGGAGCTTGAAAAAAGGGCAACTGGACTTCTTTTTTGTTTCTTGAAGACGTTTCACCTCTCATCTGAAAGGCTTCTTCAGTTCTCCATCCTGGAGGAATTGGACTACCTGTGCGGCCTCTGTAGGATCCAGATATCACCTCATGCTACCAGTCGTGACACTGACCCTAGCCAAATGCAAAACTAGTGAAACAACAGTCTGAAAAGCTGTGGAGGGAAAAAATGTCAGTCAGTGTCAATGTCTCTGCTACTTAAGTGACCAGATCAATATCCCAGATGTTTAAATGACTTAAAGCTATACTCTGATTAAAAAGTGTTCCTTTAATTTATGTGCAATTATTGTCTTGCCTCCTGGTTTCTTGACAACTCTGTGGAAATTATTACATTAACATATTAACATGGGACCTTCCACCTCTTCCACTGCAGGTATGCCAGCCTGTATTTCTGTGCTGGTCTGGAGGACCACGATAATGAGCTGCTTGCCCTTGAAGTGCTGCACAGATATGTTGAGTTGCTGGATAAATACTTTGGCAATGTAAGTAGAACTGGATGTCATAGCCCAGGAAGAATCCACAGGTTGTATATATACACATGAATATGGGAGTGTATTTCTTTTTTGTCTTTTTAACAAAGAGTCATGTTTTGTTTTCGTCAGGCAGATGTAAAAGAGGCATACATAAACACCGCATGGCACCACATACAGATACAGTTATTATGCATCGACTGAAGATGAAGCCTGCAAAGCATGTGATTGTTGGACTGCTGGGATTTTTTTTTTCCCACTCAGGCCTAAATAGGTTCAGCCAGGTCAGACAGGGATGCTGGGTGACAGGGCATGGCTCACAGTCTGTGTTCTACACATAGATGCAAAGATGTTGAATGGAAGTTGACTGTATTTCATTTAGCTCTATCAGCTTCAGCTCAGGCCCCTTCATTAGATTAAAGGGGCTAAGCCAATACCTAAAGCACACAGAAGCATGTATCATACTTGAGATCATGCAGTTTATGACAAAATGTGCAAGAATTAAGAGAAAACAGAAAGCCAGAAGCAGTTCTGGGTAAAAAAAAACAAAAACAACTTAGAACCACTGTGGGTCCCATTTCAAGCACAGTAAAAAAAAAAAAAAAAAAAGTGCAAAACACAGCAAAGTGCAGTGGCTCCTGCTTTATGTTATGGCGAGGACAGCAAAATCCATCCTCTTAAGCATGTCAGACTCCCTCTGGTGTCCGTGATCTATCCCTGCTCTAAAACTGCGTTCAGGCGCTCGTGGTTTGACTTGACTTAGAAGACAGCCGCACCTTCTTATTTACATGGCAATCCCTGGGAGGCAAATTTGTGTGGCAAAAAAAAAAAAAAAGACATATTCCCTTATATTTATGTCTTTCATGTACTTGCAGTTTCTTTCTAATGTTTAATTAGGGTTTCATAACGTGTGAGAGTGAAGAAATGATGACCCTTTTATCTAAGTTGTGAAGCTTTTCATCCACTTAATTAAACTTGACAGCTGGTTTGTAAACATGGTCTGGATGGTTTTTTTTAAAGTTGCAATTGATGCTTGTAGTACTTGTTTTAAGGAGTAGGCAGGTGGGGTGTTGGTGGTGTAAATCACTGTTTAAGATTGTTCTTTGGGTTAAAATACAAGAATTGGGACTGATTAATTTTTTTGATGCATTTGGAAAGGCATCAGAAGATTCTGATCAGTAGCAAAACATTCATTACGAAATGGCAGTATCATTTAGTAATCATTAGAAAATAATGTATAAAATGTTATATGTATAGTTGTATGTACAGAGATCTTTTAACTGCCACATTTCAATTTGTTAGCAATGATTTTTACAGTTTACCAAAAGTGTTAATTTAGGTCATCTGATGCATATCATGTTGTTCTTTTTCAGGTGTGTGAGCTGGACATCATTTTCAACTTCGAGAAGGCTTACTTCATCCTGGATGAGTTCCTCATGGAAGGGGAAATCTTGGAAACCTCCAAAGTGGCTGTGGGTGTGTCTTTGGAGGAGGCTGACACACTCCAAGAGGTACATTAAGCTTTTATCAAACCTTCAGCTAATGCGGCTTTTGCCCTGCCTCCTAGAAAATGCACACATATGCCTCTTATGTCACCACAGACAATGGAAGAATACATGAGCAAACCTGCCTACTGAGCCAAGAGAGGATGCGGATGTTTCACATTTCAAGATGTGAAGCGAGATGTTTATCGCTCAGCGATAATGACTCTTTCAGCGTAATGCTGTGGTCGTACGGAAACCACAATCCTGGTGATTTTTCTACTCAAGACTGAAGAATAGTAATTATGTTTGCATCTGTAAGTGCCTTTTAAGCCTCTTATTTATTAATCTCAGGGTTACATGACAGAGTAAATGACTGAAAAGAGCTCTTTTCACCCCCTCAGATTATCTTAATGTATTTTTTGTTCACTTAGTATGTTTTTGTGACTCTGATATATGTTAAGACCTGGCAGTTTGTGTTTAAACTGAAGCTTTGTGTGATGGCGAGTAAATGGAGAAACACTAGACAGTAAGGAAAAATAAAGTCAATGCTTTATTTACCTCAGTTATGTCACATATGAGCACATTTAAGAAAGAATTACCAAAAAAAACACAAGTGAATCTAAAGGATCCAACACTGGTTTTGATTGTGTGTGCGTTGAAATGTAAGGCTGGTGAGACACGTGTACTCATTAAGTGTTCTTGAGCAACCAACTCATCAAAAACAAACAACAACAACAAAAAAATCAAGAGAATGTCTGAACACTCATAATTCTGCTAATAAACAAGAATGTTTGTAAACGTAAAGTTGACTGCATGTTTTATTCTTCAAAATACTTTATTTTCTTCCCTCAACGAAACAATATAGAATTATGTATATATATCTACAGCCTGATTTATATCCCTGGGGCAGTTTTGGCACCACTTTCCTCAGTTTCTGGGTTCAGATAGCTCAGCAGTTTCATCATCGCCTCATTCTCTAAGCCTTGCGTTTGAGCGTCACCACCCCTCTCATCATCCTCAGACAGTTTCTTTTCCTTTGGGCTTTTATCTGAGTCCATCTGATCAAAGTATTCCTCCATGGCCTTTTCAAAAGAGCCAGCTTCCTCCCGCTTTTGGCTTGCCTTGTTGTTGCTGAATGCAGGTTTAGGATACTGTGCCAGCATCTGAGCAGCTAAATACGCTGCCAGATCATCCTCATCCACAGTGTCGTCGTAGTCATCTTTGAAAGAGCTGGGAGGGCGCCTTTGCGTGGGAGTGGATTCCCCAAACCCCCCTGCAGCCTGACTGTGAAGTCGTGACAGTGAGCTTCTGTGCTGCTTCTGCTTCCTGATGGGATTCTCTGCACCTCCCAGCCCAAGGATTTTGAGGATCTCTTCCGTTCTCAGCTCCTCTGGGGTCTTTTGTGCATAAGGCAGCCGTCTGTTGTAGAATTTAGTTTGAGGAATGGTGTGTATCTTTGGGGCTATCTGAGAGAGCTTATTTTCTCCTCTGGCTAAACCATTGCTCTTTTGCAACTTGTCCTGATTCATCATGTCTCCTGTTTTCAGCATGTCCATCAGGTCTTCAGGTGGGATCTGGTATTTTTGGGAGATCTGAATGAGTTGGTAGATGACCCGTGGATCTATGTTATCTCTGTACTGAGTCTGAGCCGCCCTCCTCTCAGCCCTCTCTCTCTCTTCTTCCTCCTCTATCTCTCTTTTCTGCTCTTCCTCTTCTGTTTTCTCCAGCACCTTCAGCAGGTAGTAGTCCACCAGATTTCCCGCGTCATCCAGATCTTTTGACCTTTTTACGGGGTAGCTTTCGTCACCTTCCTCTTCTTCGTCCTCATCAGCTCTGTCACCATTGTCGTCAATATAATCGAGCCCTCTGTCAGCCTTGTATTTGTTTCCCCTCTCCTCCTCCTCTTCTTCTTCTTCTTCTCGTCCTTCTAATGGATCCCAGTCTGTCAGATCCCCACCTATGTCTTCATATGCTGCATTCCTCACATTAAACAGATCTTCATCTTCATCCACAGCATCCTCCTCCATGTTATCCTCTTCATCTAGGCGCTTATGTATGGTCTTTGGACTCGTCAGCTTGTCCAGTTCATCAAACACAGACTGCAGTGTGGCCAGGTTCTGAGGTGTATATTTCTCCTCCACGTTCTCATTGGTACGTTTATAGGGGCTGTCATGCTCATCCTCTTCCTCATCTCCCTCACCTTCTTCCTCATCTTCAAACATCAAGGGCAGCTTTTTGTGAGGTGTGATGCCCCGTTGTTTCTGCTGCGCATTTATGCCGTGCTTCATACTTAACCTTTCTGTGCCAGGGCGAAGCAAAGGAGGCTTGGAGGCCTCTGTCTGCTGGAGCGTGCTGAGCACAGCCTGGAGCAGCTCTTCACTCTTATCCTCCCTTCCCTTTTCCTCCTCCTCCTCCTCTTCCTCCTCCTCCTCCTCATCTTTGCTCTGAATAGGGTTGGAAGCAAGTCTCAGCATGGCACGCAGCTTCTCAGCATCATCCATGTGGCCAGCATCAGCCCCTGGAGCGAGAGGAGAGTCCATGCTGGTCCTTTGATGGAGGCTCTCAATGTACTCCAAGGCTTTCAGCATATCTGTGTTAGGGACCTGGTGGACATTCCTATTCTCTGATTCACTTCCCCGAAGTCTATGTGCCCTCAGTGAAGCCCCACGAACACCAGAGGAACTGAGGAAGAGAAGGATCAAGAGGAGGTTGGCAAAACAGACGAGGAAAGGTTTGCCTGATGTCTCAGGGAATGACAGCATGGTGGCGCCTGTAGAGGAAAGACAAAGAGGCACATGTCAGCACTGACCTTTACAGATTACACTAACAGGTTCTCAGTGGTTACCGTTCTGGCATTTCTAAAATGCGTTTTGCTGTCATTGTCAATTTAAATGTCTGGTTTGATGATAACAGTGCAAATCGCTCAGACATCTGTTTGCATTTGGAGACATTATGGCCATTTGTTTGTCTATGACAGGCATGACTTGTGCTCTGTTGGGAACCAGGTAAAACACCTTGGAATAAATGTGAAATGTCAGACAAGACCCAATTAAACTGCTGCTAAAATTTTACATGAACTCTGCTTTTTATGTGGTGGTGGTGGTGGTGTTGGGGGCATAGGGTGGAAACACCCCACCCTATGCCCCCGTAAATATTAATAACCCCCTAAATGTCATTACCCTCTGGTGCCTTAGTAGACTACATTTACTCAAGTACTTTACTGAAAAATAGATTTAAAGTACTTCTGCCATATTCATTCCTATTTAAGGCTGCTTTCTACTACACTTGGGATCCAAATATTGCACATTATACTTTATACATTTTTATATACTTTTTTTTAAGCTTCTGCATTGTTTAAATTAAATATCTCTTTTAACAGACTGTAATGCTCTTCATTTAAAAAAAAAAATCCTGAAATGAAAAATCCGGATTGAATTGTTGTAATCTGACACATTTTTAAAGTATATATTAATACAATGTTTGATTTTGCAATGAAAAATAATTTTTGATAATAATCTCGGGTATTATTGAGTACAAAGCGCTGCATAAGCCAGTGTGTTTTTTTCTCTTGCTGATATTTGAAGATCATATTGGAATGTGCCGCCTGTTTACCAGCAGCGGTAGCAGCAGCGCCATTCAGCTCCCATATAAATCTCATTAGATGTTGAATTAGCGCTCACCGTGAGTCACGGCCCTTGTTGTCAAGGTAACCCGGTAGGGCTGATGTTCCCATGGAATCTCTTCTTAAACTCTAAAACCTCTAAACACCAAATATTGCCGTTTCCACTGCCCCCCCCCCCCCCCCCCCCCCCCCCCAAAAAAAAAACCCCCCCCAACAAAAACACAAAAACCAAAAGAACCAAAACAAACTTTAAGCCAGTTGAATAATGTAGCATTGATACGCTGCTCCGGTGAGATGGACTCTGTCTATGCGCGTTGATTAAATAATCTTTGTTAATTTAAAAAAAAAAAAAAAAAAAGGCCTTCAAAAACAACAATTTACATTTTCGTTTCTTTTTCTTCGACACAATTAGGAGACAAATAAGAACGAGAGAAAACAGAGCAGACCTGATAAGGCATAAAGGCATATTAAATCATATTTACGTTTCCTTCTTTCCATTTCTTCAAACCTGGATTCAACTTGCCGAACTCATAAATATTCATGTTTACGGAATAAGCACAAAAGTTGCACTTATAAGCGAGAGGGGGCGAGCGCCTGAAAATGATATGAAGCGACATGAGAACAAAGACACACTGCGGGCAACGCAACCTCGTCGCCTCAACATCTGTGGCGGCGCATCAGGTTGGCAAACAGCTTGCGCAAAAAGCTCTTTTAAGTAACTAAAAAGGCCAGTCTCTGTTCTCATGATGAGGGAAAGTATTTAGGAAAAAACGCCCCGTGCGTTATGGCACTGACACAAACAACCAGTATCTTACCTTTGGAGTTAGTTTGTGCCGAGGATCGTGAGTGAGCTGAGCATCTCTCTGCCTCGCAGTGAGAGTCCGGATTTCAGCACCGCGGACAGCTCCTCGTGCTATTAGAGGGACCACCTGACTCGTGCGTCAGAGAGCAAGGAGATACGCAACACATTCGCACGCGCACGCGCTCACATACACAAAACGCCCACCACATGCATGCGGACAGTTAATTTGAGCCAGCCAAGCCAAACAAAACTGCTTCACCCTCTGAATATGAACTGGAGTGAGTTCCATCTCAGTGGCTGCATAACAGCTATTATCACAGCTCGTAATAAAAATGAATAAAGCCATTATAGGGGCTATGCATAGGAGTGACTGAAATAATCAGTCAGATGGTACTTGAAATTCTGTTTACCATGAAGTAACCTTGTTGTCGTCTTCAGATGTGGCGGAGGAGGAAGGCAGAGCTGTTGACACTAATTCACCATCTGAGGGTTCATTCAGTGCTAAAATCCTATTTACATGGTGTGAAACTGCTATGAATTTTTCAATAAAAATTGAGTTTATGAGTCAGTCTGTTTCTACACTGATTACAAAGCATGCTTACAGTATGTTTACCAGCAAAGACTGTTGAATGGCTGCTGTGATTGTGTTTCTGCTGCAGCGCAGAGGGACAGAGACGGTTAAAAGTCCACCGATGACTCACATACGGACTCCGCCAAAGCCTGAGACGGGCGGGGTGACAGAGGGACTGCGGAGGTGTGTGTGTGTGTGTGTGTGTGTCTGTGCGCGCGTGAGAGAGCGAGAGAGGGGAAGAGTGCCGTCAACCAGCGTGCACTATGGTCTCTATTTATTTTTGGCTGCCTGTCAAATCTTGTCTGTTGTGAATCTGCGTCGTGTGCGCGTGTCTGTTCGTGTGCGTGTGTGCATCGCTTGCAGTTTCATTCATAAATCCACTGCTTTGCTGCGTTTGATTTGTGCTCCGGCTATCCTCCACTGACCTGCTTGTCTGACATTCAGAGGAGCTTTTCTTGTGTTTTTTTTTTTTTTTAGCTTCGTCACAGTTGCAGTAAATGGTTCTCTGACTTTTGTTTTGTTTTGTTTTTTTTTTGTTTTTTTTTTTAGCATTCTCAGGTTTGCAATTCTTCCCCACAATGACTCACAAAGCCTCATACAATATAAACAACTGAATGTGAATGAAAAGCACACTTTGTTTGTTTTTTTTGTGGGTTTTTTTTTTGAGTAAAACATTTGTCAGTAGTTCCAGTTTCAAGCTTTTCAAAACACTGCACAATCTGCTTTAAACCCTTTTGTGTTTAAAGTGTGTATGTACACAGGGTGGGAACTGATGAGTCATACACAAGCATCTTTTCAGATTTATTAAGGAACTTTAAAGGCTCACTCTTGTCACATTCACAACTTCTAGAAAACACTGTCAGGACCAAGGGACTAAAAGAAAACCAGGACAAAAGAGATCATTTTTATCTCATGCCTCCTTCAGCCTAATTACACCCTCCCTCTAGGATAACACACATACGCCTGCATCCACACACTGTGCCACTTTTGTACTGATAAAGCCCGAGCTGTCTGACTAATTGCTTGTGGTTGTGTCCGTGGCAGGATTACTGGTAAACAGAAACCAATTACAGCTCAGTTCCGCTCCCATTTCCACTGCCTGTCCACTAAAAAAGACAAAGTGCTTTCTCAGGTCAAATGACAAGTTTCTCATAGACAATTAGAATTTGCTCCATTTCATTCAGCTGTGTTATGTAACCCTTTTTTTTTTTAAATAGTAGTTTGTATATTTATTTTTTTAGCAACATGGTGGATGTGAAACTTTTTCCACCACAGGATTGACTTTTCTGCATTGACTTTTTACTTCAGATTGCAGTCTCATTATACATTATGTAAAATAATTGGGGTGAGTTTTTGTTCCACTCATCCCTCACAGGGGTGACAAAGTTTATTCTTTCAGACAGAAACATCAATAACAAGTGAGTTTAGAAGTTACTTTTTTTCTTTAGCTTGAATAAAGATGGAAAATATTTACCACCATCTATTATGCACTACTGAAGTAGGCCTGTAATGCTCACCTCCACTTCTTATTTTTATTCTTGGATTCTAGTAGAATGACTTTGTATGATTCACACTTCAAAGTAATCTTTATTTATTTTATTCTTGGCCTTGGAGCAGCCCTTCAGTTCATTCACTGTCTGGAACAAGTAATAAGTTCTTTTATTTATTTTATTTCTAAGTTAATTTTCATAGGGACAAGCATATTGACAGAAGGACAGCAGCAAGCGTGAAAGGGAAGGTTTACAAGATGGAAGTGAGATCTGCTGTGATGTACGCTTTGGAGACAGTGACATTGACAAAAAGACGGGAGGAGGAGCTAGAGGTGGCAGAGTCGAAGATGTTGAGATTTTCACTGGGATTGAACAAGATGGACAGGATTAGAAATGAGTACATCAGAGGGACAGCTCAGGTTGAGCAGTTTGGAGGCAAAGTTAGAGAGGCAAGGCTGAGATGGTTTGGACATGTGCAGAGGCAGGATAGTGGATATACTGGACAAAGGATGTTGAAGATAGTGAAGGAGGACCTGCAGAGGATTGGTGTGACAGAAGAGGATTCTAGGGTTAAGGTGAGATGGAGGGAGATTATCCACTGTGGCGACTCCTAAAGGGAGCAGCTGAAAGAAGAAGACGGGATGTCTTATATTACATGAACCATGCAACACACCACAGTATTTATAGCCTAAGCTATAGTTTGCAATGTCCTAGTTAGGCCTTAACAACATTATATAAGAAAAAAATATAAAAGAAACCAAAAAAGAGTACACAATGTGGTTGAAAGCTTTAGAGAGAAGGCAGCATATAGGCATTTAATGCTACATTCTAAAGCCAGCATAAATGTGAAATTCTAAACATTTAAAGCTGGCACTTCCACACATTTATCTATTTTTTTCTTTTCTTTTTTAAACATCAACTTTTGATGTAACTGAAAGTTTTGGAACATATGGATTGGATAAAAATCTCTAACAACTGCCCTCCATGTTCAGTACACAGAGTTATGGGGGTTATGGGTACATTCTGCAAACCTAAAACTATTACAGGCAATTTGGGTCATACTGTCATACTGTGCAACTTGCACATCAACTGTCACTGGATTAAAGAGATTAGCATGACAGACTTGGTAAAAAGAAATTCTTGATAATCTGAATTCCTTTAACTGAATTAATGCTGTGTATTATATATATATTACACATCACACATACAACAAAACCTGCATAATTTCAACCTGTGGCTAGCTATAAAATAAAACACCTGGTGATGCCATCAGGAGTATTGTGGACTGTAAAAATCAGCAATTTACACCAAAACAACAAAATATATTCTTCTTATTAAGGACTGTTTTTTGTTTTGTTTTGTTATTTTTGTTTTTTTTTTTAATTCAGCTTCACAGATAGTGGACAAAACAAACAACCTCAGATAGTCAGACTCTCAAATGTTACTAAATTCTGATTGGTGCACAGAAGTAAGTGACATCACCATTCGTAAGCTGAGCCCATCCACCAGGGTATCTCTGTTCTTTTTACCTTTTCTTTCTGTGTGTTTGTCCCCTGGCGACTGACCGGCTGCTCCCCATTCATTACTACTGAGGCTGGCAGCCAATAATTCAGCTCCGTAACTCAGGTTGTCAGAAGCTTGGCAGGCACAATGTAGAGAGAGAGCGGGTGAGTGAGGTAGAGGGAGTGGTTGTGAATGGGAGTTTGACGTCAGCCTCCTCTTTCCGGTTGATTATATGTGCATCTTTGTGTGTCTGGAAATAGGTGAGATGCATCAATTTTTGGTCTTTATTGAAATGCATGATGTGGGACCAGACTGTGTTCAGAGTCTCTCCAAGGCATTTACAACACACCAGGGCACACATACAAAATGTTCCTCACCACGTGTGTCACCTTTCTCTGAAATGATGGAAACAATGAAGTCATCCAGTTCTGGAAACAGCGCTTTTACAGCCTGCACATCTGCCTGGGAGGTTTACACAGGACTGCAGGTGATTGAATGTGAGCTGCTAAAAGAGAGAAAAGGGATCACAGGATGAACACCAAAACCCTGACATTTATGAAATGATCTTTTTCTGTGGAACAACCATTAAAAGACCCCGAGGTGCTAATTTTGAAGTGCTTCACCTAAAAGCACCATTTATGTAACAGTGCTGACATCCATTTTCGTGTTGTGTTTGTTGTTTGAATAAAAAAGAGGCCGGCTGCTGGTAAAAAAGAAAAAAAAAAGATTGATTTATGTATCCATAGGCACATGAGTCACTTGTTTACTGATGCTTTGTGAGGACGTGCATCAGAAACAATCAAAGCAGTTTGGCCATTCATGAAAATCCAAATCTAAGTGGCAGGACCACGTAATTGGCACATATATAGAATTACAAAAGGAAGCAAATGATACAGGAGGGGCTTTAAGCAGATGTTCAATGGTATAACTGAGATGTTTACCATTATACAGATATTAACACTGTTTGAGGCTGCAGTACATCTACGTCACCATACCATACCATACCATACCATACCATACCATACCATACCATACCATACCATACCATACCATACCATACCATACCATACCATTACATCTTTATTAATAAAAGCACTTTAAAACAACCACAGCTGACACAAAGTGCGGTACATTGGAACGTACAAAAACATACATAGCAATAAGTATGAAAAAACATACAAATAAGTACTAGGTCTCTCTGGCGGTCAAAAGCCAAGGAAAAAAGATAGGTTTTAAGATCTGCTTTAATAATGGACAGTGAAGGGGTCTGTCAAACGTGCCAGGGCAAGTTATTCCATAATTTAGAAGCAACAATAGAGAAGGCCCTCTGAGCTTTCTTCTGGATCTCGGTACTTCCAGGAGCAGCTGATCAGCTGACCTAAGAGACTGACAAGTTATGTAGGGGTGAAGAAGCTCAGAGAGGGAAGGTGGGGTAAGACTGTGAACAGATTTAAAATCAAACATAAGAATTTTAATGTGAACCCTAAAATATACAGGCAGCCGGTGGAGTGAGGCCAAAACAGAGTTTCTAATAAATTTGTGTAGCCACATTTTGAACGAGCTGCAGATGCGTGAGTACCAACTGACTTGCTCCCACATAAAGTGAGTTACAGTAGTCCAAAAGAGATTAAATAAAAGCAAGGGTCACTGTTTCAAAGTGCTGCCTAGAAAGAAGAGATCTCACTGTTGCTCTAAATGATAAAAACTGGACTTAACCATGGCTCTGATTTGACTGTTCGATTTAAAATCACTGTCCAAATTAAAACCAGGGTCAGTAATAAGGTTTAAATTTACTTTCAAGGGTCCCAAATCAACAGAGGAGGATTCACAAGGGCCACTAAACGCCTCTGTTTTCTTCTCATTAAAATTTAAAAAGTTCAAGGCCAACCAAGCTTTTATATCATCTAGACATGCCAAGAGAAGTTTTATAGATGGGACATCCTTCTACTTCAAGGGCAAATAAATTTGGCAATCATCAGCATAACAATGAGATCCCATATCTTCTGACGATAGAACCCAGAGGCAGTAAATAAAACAAGAACAGTGGCCTTAGAATTGAGCCCTGTGGGACGCCACATGACAGAGAAGCAGCTGATGATTCAGAACCAAGAACGTTCACAGAAAAAGTTCTATCTGCCAGATAAGACCTAAACCATTTAAATATAGTACCACCAAATGCCCACTAGGTTGTCTACTGTGTCAAAGGCAGCAGTTAAGTCAAGCAAGGCCTGGTCACACATGAATTCAGTGTTAATATTGCATTTCTATATTGCGTTATTATTAACCAATTAGTTGATCATATTTCAAGAAGTCCATAAAACCCAACATGTTATTTCATTACTCTTATTTTCATATGAACAATTTGAATTAATTGATTTTTATTGTAGTTATATCACATGACATCACTGTAACATTATGTTATTAGTGCCTTCCATACAAACATGTAGCTCAATTTTCTCTACATGGTGAGTTTAAAAACAGCAGTGAAAAATAAAAATGGTTTTGCTGAACAAGACAAAACAGCACTCCACTCATTATGCACAACTTTGAGCCTTAGTACGGTGGGTGTGTTATATAAAAATCCACCTTCTCACAGTCAGGAATAGTAAAATTAGTCCAAAACTTTTTTTTTTTTTTTTTTTTATCTCCATAGACTGTAAATAAAAAAAAGATGGACACAACAACCATGACATCAGCCATCTGTTAGTGAGGTGGAGCGCCCCCCAGAGGTTATGAAAATAGACATGACAGACGAGGAGCTGTCTGATGACTAGTCAATCTGACTCTAATGGTAATAACAACTTACAACATGAATGTCATGAAACCAGAAAGTCTTCAAGAAAATGTTTACTGACATCCCGGAGACTATCAACTGGACTTCTCGTTGCAACCAGTGGGGTTGTGCGGTAGTGGTGATAAGAAAAAATGCAGATTAAAGGGTCTTTCACCCGACTTTCACTTTTCATCCCCATAAGACATATCAGAGGTTATTAAAAAAAAGAAGTTTTGGGCACATTTTGGATTGAATGGTTGAATTGAATGGTTTCCCACTTAGCTTTATTAGACAAATAATCTGAATAAAATACATTTCCCACTATTTTCTGTGTATTTTATCTACAGCGGCAACCTTTATTGTGTTGATTCAGATTTACTTTGAGAATGCTGTTGTTGTTGCTGTAGCTAACAGGAGCTGACTGGCTAAATTTGGTAGCAGTCCTTGAGCTCACTTGCTCGAGGGAGGCTGCGATTGGATGGTGAATGGTGGCACATTTGATTTTGTAATTATATTACATAATAATATAATGAGTTTAAGTTTTGATAATTCCCCAAACATAAGCAAATTAGTAATTTGTTAATATGTCGTTTTGTGAGAACATAGACATTTCATTACTTATTACTTATTATTTTGCTGGCTGTTTCTGTTTCATACTGTAAACTGAGAGGACTTTCTGTGAATTAAACTTCTCTAAAGAACCAAACATCTCATGGCTATAAGACAGCACTATTGTTCCTTCTCCACCCCCTCAATTGCGTCTATTCTCAGCTACTCTTAATCAGTCTTGTCACAACACATCACACAGCGACATGGCTTCACCACAGCAGTGGTACGGTGGTGCATGATCTTTCCTCTTATGCATTAAGCACATCTCTTTTTTCTCCTGTTTTTCTTGCCCAAGGCATCCGATGAGACACAGAAAGAGAGATGATTAAAAACAAAAAAATACAGATTAGGAAAAGCTGTCTGAAGGGATTATACACTGGATTAGTCTGTTGCATCTTGAAGTATTATTCTCAAATTATTGCTGCAGTTACACTTTTAGGTTCACTGAGTTTTGTTTGAGGACAAATAAAAACCCCAAACCATCTACACTTTGCTTATGAAATACAGTGCAGAGTCATGCTGTCTTTTCATGGGGCTTTGATGTTGCTGCTTTTGAATGAAGCTTCTGCCTCATCCCTTCATCTTAAAGTCACAGAGCAGATGTTGTGTTGTGGGTACGCAGGGGAATATTTGTTGTTTATCTCCTCCTGAAAGACTAAAATAAACCTGCCCCTCCCTCCTCTTTTGCCCTGCTGGTATATCTGTGAAACAACCTCTTTCTGCTGTGACACATCAGAAAACAGAGGGGAAACTTGTAAAGGAGCAGTGGGCTAAATGGGAGGTTTCTGAAATAAACTATATTGCATTACTATGTAAAATTTATAGAGAAGCAGAAGAGGGATGAAGAGCAGCGAGGCTGAGCCTGTTTAGTGTATCTGTTAGGGATAAAGTTAAAACTCCTCTCTGAGCTCACAGGCTTCAAGGTCTGCTTGCAGGAAATGCACCCTCTGTTCCAGGGCCAGAGTGGATACCAGTCAGATAGACAAGTATCACCACAGACAAAAACATCACCAAATGCTGCATGCATGCAAATCAAGATCAGCACATGAAAAATCATAATAGGTGAACATAGGCTGGCACTGAGAGGATCCTGAATAGAAATCTACAAGAGAAATACGTAACTGCACAGATGGCAACTGTCCCGCCCCGACCACCAAACCAGCTGAGGCAGGCCACATATGAGCCACTCCTGTTGTTGCACTGATGCTTTCACACAGTAGAGGTTCAACCCGAGGTGGGATGTATATCAACTCATTATCAACCTACATAACCATATCCATAATGTGAACAAGCACTGCATTTGGATGAATCCATAGCATTAAGAGACAGAGCTGTACAGAAGTCTTCTGCTCCTCTGTCCGCAACTTCAGTAAAACCAGTGAGTTTCTGAGCTCATTCACTAGTTTCAAGCTTTATTAAACACAAAATGAAGTGTATTTTATAAATTATGGTTATATTGGTTATATATATATATATCTCATCCATTAAGCTCAGAAAGGAGGATAAACCTGGGGGTGAGCATGTGATGTATCTTGTTCACGAGATCCACTCTGTGTTCTTTGGTTTCACAGAGCTAAGATGCCGACAGAGAAAACGCTCAGCTCAAAGCTTCATAACCAGTGACTGACATCAAGCTGGCTATTTCCATCTGTTCTATAAAAGATATTCTCTGCAAGATGGACAAAATTCTCTAAAATTAACCTGTTAATGAAGCTGTAATAGTGCAACTTTGATCTTATTTTGGGATACATCAACAAACTCATTAAGTGGATTATTGTCAGAATAGACTCATGAGGCTACACGTGAAATTTTAACCACTGGAATTAAAGTTATGGCTTACACCCCTTTAACTGGGAGAGAGTCTTTAAAATAACTGCACATGAGCTGCTTTAGAAGAACTTTGACATAATCTTGGGTTTCAGTGAGTCCTGCGATGATCAGAAAGAAAAAGAAATTCTTCTTGTCGACCAAACAGATCCACGTATAGAACCATTTTATAAACACACATTTTTATCCTCTTATTTAAATAGATTACTCCCTCTCCTCCTCATCCCCTCACCCCCCATGCCCCAGTCAGCTTTTCACCCCACCTTTCATGAAATGGCAAAAATGTGCCGTTCACGGCAACTGGCCAAACACTGCAGCAGGTTGACTCTCAGGTTAATGATCAAAGTTGTACTTTCCATGGTTGCTACATAACGCTGGGTTATTATGGGAAGCATTTCACAGGAAGCACCACTTCTAAACGAGCTAATGCAAGTCTCACACAGGCATTCATGAATCTACATGAGTCTTTGCATTAGGTTCATGGCAGGTATGATGAACAAAATGTGATGTTAATTAAAAAAAAAAAAAACAAAAGAAAGAAAAGAAAAAATACATCTTGAAAAAAGGGCCACAAAAGGTGACAGCAAAAACAAAAGGAAGCCGGTGTATCTGGGAAAAAATAATAAAGAAAAACAGAAAAGAGCTCAAGAACACACAAGGAATGAAGGAAGGAAAGAAGGAACAAAGCGCAAAAAATACAGCAAAGTGATTGACAAAGGAAACTAATGAGGGTGGGGCACAAAATCATGGAGGAGGAAAAACCCAAAGAAGGAGTGCAACCAGAAAAACACAAAGAATGCTATTACTCAAATATAACTGGCATAAAACTGGAAGACACCAAAACACATGGAACAACACACATGGGGTGCGCATGAAGCGAGGCAAAAAACAATAGAAAGAAACAATAGAGGAACAGTACAGGTAAATGTCAGTGACCATGACAGGAGAAGGAAAAGCTACAATCATAAACTCACCAGCTATTTCAGCTGAACACTGGGGTTCAAGCTCTCTACAGGGCTTGCTACACATCTTACCCTGCAGTGTTTACAACTTCCCCTTTTCATTACTTTTTAAAAATTTGTCTCACACGCTTTATCTCTTGCTTCCTGTTATTGATTCTCTTGATCCCAAAGCTCCCACGGCACAGATGTCCTGAATCTTTTATTATGAGTGTTTTCCTTCCTCAGGTCTCTACTGTCTGCTGTGCAAATGACTTAGCAGCACCAAATTCATACATGGGCAACATAATAAATGCAATGTTTAAACTAGACTGTATTGGCTTATTACAGCTACCTCAGATGTAAAGAAGAGATCAGCTGGTTTTTGTTAGGTTTAGATCCTTGGGTGGTATCCTCCTACAGTGCTTAAGAAACTTTTTAGATCACCTGTCATAAAAACAAGAAAACAATTTGTTTTGATCAGAATCAGAATCAGAATCAGAATCAGAAAACTTTATTGATCCCAGAGGGAAATTTCTGTTGTTACAGCTGCAACCGTTTCATTTAAATGAGTAAACCAAAAACACAATAACATACACTAAAGGCATAAAATATAAAGACTAAAGAGATAATTTGACTATATACACATCAGTCAAAACTTTGTTTAAAACTAAAACTCACTGAATTCACTGAACCAAATTCATGTTTTTAGATCCAAATTTGAGCCAGCACACTGGACCTCTCACAAATTATTCAAGCATAACATTCAACTAAAACCAATATTTCTGTTTAACTAACTGTAATTTGGCATCTTAATCACAAAATAATAATGTGCTTTACTGTTTTATTCTCAGATTTTTGTGAAATGGTAAATTATAAATTCATGGATTACATTTTAAATTAAATTTATAAATTTTAAATTAAATTAAAAATATCATTTTGATTAAAGAGCTTGCACATACTGGTGCATTAACCATTACAGAAATATAAAAAAGTGACTTTGGCAATCACCAATACTGTTAATTTAGGGCACCTGTGGCATTAACCTTACATTAGGTGGCAGAGTCTCATAAATTTGTTAAACACTGTATGTATGTAGCCTTTACCTGTGCACTGCAGCACCAATAAAATACATGGTGCGGTCTTGAAGTGATCCCGTTGATTAATGTGTTGTTGTTTTAACAAGGAGCCTGTACTGTAAGGAAGGCCTGTAGAGAATAGAGATTTGATGTACTGATTCAATAACTCTGTCAATATTCAAGCAGGGAATGCTTGTCTTTATAGTAAATATAAGCTCCCAACTAGACCACCTAATAAGGAAATAAATGTTTATTCTAAACATGCAAATTTTAAATTTAGGTTACAACAGAAGTGAGTGCTGAGACTATCCAAAGTAATTCATTCAGATTCATAATAAATGACCACAGCAAATGATAGAAGATATTTTGGTTAGCCAGTCATTTGAAAAAATACAGCTTTGAACTGACCTCTGTGTTTGATCAACATCTGAGATATGAGAACACAGATTACCTCAGCCTTAGGTTCAAAGTCTTGGAAGACTGGCACATTGGATAGATTTGCCCATGAAAGCCAAACAGACATTTTCGATCTGGTGATGACCTTTAACTCTCCCTGCAGTGGCATTTACTCTGGAAAGGCCTCTGAAACTGGAAGGTTAACACCCACTAACTTTACAAGTTCACCAAATCTATTCAATTCAGTTTTATTTATATAGCGCCAAATCACAACAAATAGTCACCCCAAGGCGCTTTATATCATAAGGTAAAGACCCTAAAATAATTGCAAAAAAAAAAGCTCAACAATGTCATAAATCAATTTTTCTAGTGTGCAGGAAAGTTTTAAAAGAAATAATCAAAATGCCATTAAATAGTCTAATGTTAAATGAGGTCATACGGTCTAACGTCATAGCTGCCACTACGGTGTCACTCAGTGGTTTTTGAATTCTGCATTTGGGAGCCTCCAGTTTGGCTTTATGACCATCATCATCATCTTTGTTTTCTGGAGACAGGTGAGACACAGAGACCTGCTAATTAGTGCTAAATAATAGGCTAATAAAATATTTGAATTCCACTCATCAAAACTGACTTTTTATCAAAAAAAGATTTAAAAGAGACAAGTCCCACAAATATGATCCAAAGGTACAGTTCAAATTACCCCAGGCGAAATCTAGCAGACTCCAGTGATTGGCTATAGCTGCCTGTGATGGCTCAACTGTCGATTGAGGCAGATCAATGCTAATTTCAAACCTCAAGAAAATCCAAATGGGTGAGTTATAAAAAAAAAAAAATTCGTGCCCAATACAATTTTTATCAAGCTGCAAATAATCTATAGAGAACAATTTTTTTATGTACCAGGCTGCAGACAGCTTGGTACATAAAACAAAACAATGAGTGAGATTTTTAAAATTTGTCCAAAACTTTAGTATGTCTGGTGTGTACAGTTTGGGGTGGCTGTAGCTCAGTAGGTAGAGCAGGTCACCTGCTGATCGGAAGGTCAGCGGTTCAAATCCTGGCTACTCCAGGCTACATGCCAATGTATCCTTGAGCAAGATACTTAACCCCAAGTTGCTCTCCGACCGTTCTGTCGGAGTATGAATGCGTGTGAGTGTTAGTTAATTAAAAAAGCACTTAGCTTCGTAAAAATGGAAGTGCTTGTATGAATGGGAGTGCATGGGTGAATGCAAACAGGCTGTATAAGCGCTTTGAGTGCTCATACTGAGTAGAAAAGCGCTATATAAGAACTAGTCCATTTACCAGTTTACTGGGCAATATTAGACTGAGCTCTGCAACAGGCTGGCAACCTGTCCAGGGTATACCCTGCCTCTCGCCCTGTGATAGCTGGGATAGGCTTCAGCACCCCTGAAGGGAAGCAGAAGAAGACGGATGGATGGATGGATGGATGGATATTGGACTGGCATAAATATCCCACAGTACAAGCACTGGTGGACATACTAACATATTACTGGTTAGTAATCATAGCAGTTGAGATATAAATCATACATCAATAGTGCTTCAGTGTAGCTGTTTAAATATATGTTTCACATTGTCACTATAACTGTAACTATATGCTGAGTTTTTAATGGATAGCTTGTGATTTTGGGCACAGTGCTGGATACCAAACTCAAACATGGTTGCACCTATGGCCATTAGCTGATATGTGGTGGCACCGAGCTCGTCAAACTGCCTGACAGTTCAATGCAAAGACTGACTGGTTCAATGGAGAAGCAAAAGCATTTGCTAATATATTCCTGTAAATTATAAGAACTCACTGTATGAGAAACGGTTTTGTTTTAATTTGCAGACTGGATAAGCGTTGTTATCTACGACATTGTGCTCAATATTTCTTCATTAAGAAGATTTCATGCTTTAATTTAAACCTTTCATAAAGGACCGTACTAAGCTGATAAATTTGTGTTGGTGTCATGGCCGGGGAGGAAACGGGCAAGGAAGGGCAAAAACGCAGGACTCCAGGGGTAACTTAAAAGGGCGTTTATTCCACTGGGGAAACACAAAAATACAAAAACCTTGGAAGGGAGGCACAGGGAGACGAAGGGCAGGCGCAGGGAACACGGGAACACAGGAACACAGGAACACACGGACACACAACGTCAACGACGCGACAGAGAAAAAATGAAAACTGAGGGCTAAAATACACAATGGGTAATCAGGGCAAGAGGAAACAGCAGGGAACAACAGGTGAGGCAAATGAAACTAATTACACAGGGGAAGCAAAGCTAAACACAAAGCACAAGGAAATCACATTGGCAAAATAAAACAGGAAGTGATAAACCAAGGAACACGCAGACAAGTCACAACACTGGGAACATGACAAACATACAGGGAGGACAAACTCAGGAAATAAACTATTAACACAAAACGCTGGGCCAACGGCCCAGGACATGACAGTACCCCCCCCTCAAAGGCCGGCTCCCGACGGCCAAAACCAGAAACAAAACCAGACAAGGGCGGGAGGCGGGGGACCAGGAAGGAGGGCCCGAAACAAAAACAGCCAGGGAGCAAACAACGTCAGGAACAAACCCAAAAACACAAGGAAGCACTGGAGCAAGGGAAGAGCACAAGGGCAAAAAACAATAAGCAAAAGGAACAGAACAAAGAAAAGCAATGGCACAAGCTGAATAACAGTCCAAAAACCAGAGCAAAAACATGGGGATGAGAAAACAAAAAACAACCGGATGAAATAAAAAGCGACAGCACAAGGCCGGAGAGCTCCAATGTCCAAAACAGGGGGTCAAAACAAGGAACAGTTCAGGAGCTATGACAAAACAAAAACAGCAGGGGAAAAAACAGTCCACAGTTCAGGGGAGTCAGTGGGAAATCCAAAACAAAAAACACACAGGTCAGGAGGCCGCAGGGGCCAAGGGGCCACAAAGCAAAATCCCAACGAGGGAGGCCGACCGCGCTCCCAGCGGCGGCGGCGACGAGGACGAGAAGGAATCACTGGAGGCCGACCGCGCTCCCAGCGGCGGCGGCGACGAGGACGAGAAGGAATCACTGGAGGCCGACCGCGCTCCCAGCGGCGGCGGCGACGAGGACGAGAAGGAATCACTGGAGGCCGACCGCGCTCCCAGCGGCGGCGGCGACGAGGACGAGGGGGAGTCACTGGAGGCCGACCGCGCTCCCAGCGGCGGCGGCGACGACGAGGGGGAGTCACTGGAGGCACACCGCGCTCCCAGCGGCGGCGGCGGAGACGAGGAGAAGACACTGGAGGCCGACCGCGCTCCCAGCGGCGGCGGCGGAGACGAGGAGAAGACACTGGAGGCCGACCGCGCTCCCAGCGGCGGCGGCGGAGACGAGGAGAAGACACTGGAGGCCGACCGCGCTCCCAGCGGCGGCGGCGGAGACGAGGAGAAGACACTGGAGGCCGACCGCGCCCCCAGCGGCGGCGACGACGAAGACACACCAGAGCCGCAACATGCCCGGACTCCCCTGAGCCCAGGGCGGTCAAGGACACAGGAAACTCGGAAGGTCCGAACCGAGCGGGACCCCCTGGCGGCTCGGACTGAGCGGAACACTCCGAAGACTCGGACTGAGCGGGACCCCCTGGCGGCTCGGACTGAGCGGGACCCCCTGGCGGCTCGGACTGAGCGGGACCCCCTGGCGGCTCGGACTGAGCAGGACTCTCCGGCGCGGAGCGCTCGGACTGAGCGGAGACCCCCATCGGCTCGGACTGAGCGGGACCCTCTGGCGCGGAGTGCTCGGACTGAGCGGGACCCCCTGGCTCGGACTGAGCGGAGACCCCCATCGGCTCGGACTGAGCGGGACCCGCTGGCGCGGAGCGCTCGGACTGAGCGGAGACCCCCATCGGCTCGGACTGAGCGGAGACCCCCATCGGCTCGGACTGAGCGGGACCCTCTGGCGCGGAGCGCTCGGACTGAGCGGAGACCCCCATCGGCTCGGACTGAGCGGGACCCCCTGGCTCGGACTGAGCGGAGACCCCCATCGGCTCGGACTGAGCGGAACTCCCTGGCTGCATTGCAGGGCACGCAGCCGTCTCCTCCGACGACTGGGGCTGCTTTGCAGATAGATCGGGTGAGTCAGATGGTGAGGATGAGGGTGACAGGAGAGCTGACTGAGGGCGAGCTAGTGCTACACTAGCGAACTGCGTGGAAGCAGACTGAGACTGGGAGGTGGCTGGAGCTACAGCAGACTGAGGACGAGGGAGAGCGGCTGGCTGAGAGCTAGGGAAATCAGGCTGCGTGGAAGCTGACCGAGAGCTAGGGAAATCAGGCTGCGTGGAAGCTGACCGAGAGCTAGGGAAATCAGGCTGCGTGGAAACTGACCGAGAGCTAGGGAAATCAGGCTGCGTGGAAACTGACCGAGAGCTAGGGAAATCAGGCTGCGTGGAAACTGACCGAGAGCTAGGGAAATCAGGCTGCGTGGAAACTGACCGAGAGCTAGGGAAATCAGGCTGCGTGGAAACTGACCGAGAGCTAGGGAAATCAGGCTGCGTGGAAACTGACCGAGAGCTAGGGAGATCTGGCTGCGTGGAAACAGACCGAGAGCTAGGGAGATCTGGCTGCGTGGAAACAGACCGAGAGCTAGCTAACACTGGGGCCTGAGAGGGAGCTGACACAACTGGAGCTACAGAAGGAGCAGGAGCTGAGGGAACTGGGACCAAAACCGAAGGAACTAAGACAGGGGCTGAGGGAACTGACTGAGAGGGCACTGAAACAGCTGACACTGGGGACCGAGGAAGAGGTACTGGAGCTAGAGCTGACTGAGGGCGAGGGAGAGCGACTGGAGCTAGAGCTGACTGAGGGCGAGGGAGAGCTGCTGGCTGCGTGGGAGCAGACTGAGGGAGAGCCGACTGCGTGGAGACTGACTGAGAGCTAGAGAGAGCTGACTGCGTGGAGACAGACTGAAGAGGCACTGTGGACGACACTGAAAACTGCTGTGAAGGCTTGGACCTGGCTGCCCCCACCCGCGGAACAGGAGCGGGCGCAGAGGTCAGCCCGTCCGTGGCTGCCTCCCCCCGCGGAACAGGAACGGGCGCAGAGGTCAGCCCGTCCGTGGCTGCCTCCCCCCGCGAAACAGGTACGGGCGCAGAGGACAGCCCGTCCGTGGCTGCCTCCCCCCGCGAAACAGGTACGGGCGCAGAGGACAGCCCGTCCGTGGCTGCCTCCCCCCGCGAAACAGGTACGGGCGCAGAGGACAGCCCGTCCGTGGCTGCCTCCCCCCGCGAAACAGGTACGGGCGCAGAGGACAGCCCGTCCGTGGCTGCCTCCCCCCGCGAAACAGGTACGGGCGCAGAGGACAGCCCGTCCGTGGCTGCCTCCCCCCGCGAAACAGGTACGGGCGCAGAGGACAGCCCGTCCGTGGCTGCCTCCCCCCGCGAAACAGGTACGGGCGCAGAGGACAGCCCGTCCGTGGCTGCCTCCCCCCGCGAAACAGGTACGGGCGCAGAGGACAGCCCGTCCGTGGCTGCCCCCACCCGCGGAACAGGAACGGGTGCAGAGGTCAGCCCGTCCGTGGCTGCCCCCACCCGCGGAACAGGAACGGGTGCAGAGGACAGCCCGTCCGTGGCTGCCCCCACCCGCGGAACAGGAACGGGTGCAGAGAGCTTCACAGAGGCTGGCGGAACCTGGGGCTCCTGGAGACGAGCTGGCATCACAGCAGACAGGGGCGAGCGCGACCGGGGGGGAGCGTGACGATACCGGGTGCGCTGCTTCCTCCGCTTTCTGTTGGAGTGGGAGGCACGATTCTCTACATCCAGAATGTCCACTAGCAGAGGAGAATCAATGATTTCTACATCTTGCGGCAGCCAACAGAGGTCGGGCTGCGCGACGGTGGAGTGGGAAAAAGTCTCAGCACTTGCCGCAATAATATCGAGCCCGGTGGTACTCACGGAGGTGGTGGCCTGTGCGTGAAGCGGTGACAATGTCCGCGGCGTTATACCGCTCGGGTCTTGGGGAGAGGTGAGTGGAATGGAAGATGGCAGGGCCTGAGAGCAAGGCAGCGCCAGTGGCGATGAGGGGCCATGGAGAGGAGGAGACGAGGATAAGCCGTCTGGCTGCAGGAGAGGTGCATTAGCGATGGCTTGAAGAAAAAAATTTGAGTCCCTGCCCTGGACTGGGCGGCCAATATTGTGCAGTTCATATTGTAGGTTCTTTCGGAGCATGATTATTGAATGGGCAAGTGAAGCGGTGTCAGGATGGGTGAGGAGCCAGGTGGAGGACGAAATAAGTCCACAACAGAAAGCTAATTGTATTAACCGGTGGTGACTGGTGGGGGCCTGAACAATTCTCTCGGAGAAATCCTTGAGCTCCTGGATCTTCTCTTCTTGCTCAGAGAGGGTCCTTATATCTGCGGGGTCCATAGTTTGGTCGCGTCGTTCTGTCATGGCCGGGGAGGAAACGGGCAAGGAAGGGCAAAAACGCAGGACTCCAGGGGTAACTTAAAAGGGCGTTTATTCCACTGGGGAAACACAAAAATACAAAAACCTTGGAAGGGAGGCACAGGGAGACGAAGGGCAGGCGCAGGGAACACGGGAACACAGGAACACAGGAACACACGGACACACAACGTCAACGACGCGACAGAGAAAAAATGAAAACTGAGGGCTAAAATACACAATGGGTAATCAGGGCAAGAGGAAACAGCAGGGAACAACAGGTGAGGCAAATGAAACTAATTACACAGGGGAAGCAAAGCTAAACACAAAGCACAAGGAAATCACATTGGCAAAATAAAACAGGAAGTGATAAACCAAGGAACACGCAGACAAGTCACAACACTGGGAACATGACAAACATACAGGGAGGACAAACTCAGGAAATAAACTATTAACACAAAACGCTGGGCCAACGGCCCAGGACATGACAGTTGGGCTCAGAGACACACTTGCAGTCAGCAATAACCTAACCACAGAGCATCAGTTCAGGGAACAGTCTGGTCAGTTTCAAATTCCCATAAAACCTGAATCACTCAGACTGCAGAGTGACTTTAATTCTGGTCAAACATCAGTTCACACATAAGTCTTTCAGTGGAGGCTGAAAATATGATTAGCCCAGTTTCACATTCAGTGGTTTTGTTCAAGCTTTGTTTTGGTTTATCCAGTCCTCCTCTTCTGTACTGGTGAACGATGACGAATTTCTCCTTTAATTGCCGGTTAAACTCGCCCATAGCCGAGTGGTTGCTAAGTGCCCAGAGAGAGAGACAGGAAGCAGCATTAAGACTGCGGCTGTCTGCTGCATCCATCTGTGACATCCAGCAGTTTAGGGAGGGAGGGAGGCAGAGCAAGAGAGAGTGTCTGGAGGTAGAGCCAGAATGACTCATAGGTCAGATCTGTGTTAGTGAATGAGAACGCATACGTGTGTACCTGTGTGTGCATGCGAAAATACGTCTCTCTGCATCTGCACATTATGCAAAGTTGTGCTTTTGTGTTAATTTATTTGAAGCACTCAGGTCTCTCGCCCATCCTCTGGCTGAATCATTCACTAACTGCGCTTTTACAAGACTAATTAAAAAAATACATAAAAGCGACTCTGGATGGAACATTTGCTCATGTATCTATTAAAAGAAGACCTTATGAAACAGTTCCTTCAATTGCTGGCTGCCCTGATTACCCTGAATTACTGCGAGACTTATATTTGATTAAAAAAAGTAAAAGTGAAAGTTTAACACTGGTGCAAAAATCAGGTTAAAACAATGTCTGAAGGTCCTCCTCCATATTTTTTGACATCTCAACACTTAAACCTATTTCACTCAGTGACAGGCCAGAGATGTGGATATGAGAAATGATTTTCATCCCCACTGGGGATAAAGATAATTTAGCAGATGCAGGGACATGTCGACCAGACGGGGGAAACCCACGCCCTGTTCACTGACTGCATTTTGAAGCCTCAGTAGTGTTTTGGCTGTTGCCATATTGATTTTTTTTTTTTTTTTTTTTTGGAGCAGGAAAAGAACCATCTTTGGAAGTGTTAAATTATTGACTAAGGCTAGAGAACTTAGTTAACAAGTCTGGGAGCATAACACAGACACAGATATCTGCTAATTAATGCTAAATCACCAAAACTGAAGCAAAAACTTCTTGGATGGATTGTACCACACAGCAAACCATATTATTTATCAACTCATTTAATTGAAAATTCTTCTTTTTTTGAAAATTCTTCAAAAACCACCAACAGCATAAAGACACTGGAGAGGTCCAGACCACTGATTTGGATTAGTTGAGGTGAAGCTGAGCAGACAGCAGTCTGCTTCCTTTGCTGGCACACCTGACACTCAAATGAGCCTTTTTAAGCCTTACCAGTATCCACATGGATGACCTAAAAAACATCCACTCTTCAGCTGCTATGTGGGGGGACAAATCAATAAAGCCACAAATCATTTTTGTACCATGCTCTAAATGTGTTTTTAATGTTTTAAATAACATGGGATTCTAAGGAGATTTACTCACTTTTGGAGCCTCAAGTGGCCATTAGAGGAACTGCAGTTTTAGACTGATCTGTCAGATCAAATTGGGCAACTTGGATCTGCCCTGCTTTCCTTCTAGGTTTCAGTTTGGCATCAAAACATACTTTTATTCATTTCTCCTATCCCTCCTGCAGTACAGTTATCAACCCCCTGCCCACTACTTGCTGTTCAAGTGCTGTCTTATATATTTTGCTGTACGTCTCTGTTCTGGGCCTTCTCTTGCATTCCACATGCATACATGGGAGGTTGAAAGCAGCCCTAACCCAGCAAGGTGAACACAGAAAAAAAGCAGGCATCAATAACAATTGATATGACCTTGACTGAGTCACAAACAGCAGAAAAGGAAGACCAGGAGGAACACTATATTTCCTACCTGTAGCCACATGTGCAGTCATTGCTGAGACACCGCTCACTTGTATGGTTTCTCTAGTGTACACACATGTTCTGTACACTAATGTTCAAAATAAATATACAAAATAGTATAAATATAAATGAATATACTCTCAGAAGATCAGCAAAGCTTAAAAAAAAAGAACCCAACAACTTTAAAACCAGGATGTTAAAAATGCTCTGAATCCTTCACACTAAGAGCTTCAGTCCATACAAAATGCCTTCAAATGATCAAGGCCTTATTTATGATTTAGTGAAAAAACACCCCGCTACTACTTACAGCCACAACAGATACATTTTAGTTCTACGTATGAGAGACAGCTGAGAAATGGTTTTGCTTCCGCTTAATTAAAACTGTAAAGCACAAAGCTTCTAAAAATGGTAGAAAATTACAGCTCAGTGGCCTCTGGGTTAACAGTTCACAGCCATGCAGAGGATGAATTATAGGGATTAACACCAAAAGCACAAGGTCAGTGTCACCCAGAACAGGGCCATTATTTCAGGGGAGAGAGATTGTGTTGTCCTGTGAAGCTGTGAAATATAGGGTGATAAGCATTACATAAGGAAAACATAAAAACTATGAACAGAATTGGTGACAAAGGGCAGCCCTGACAGAGTCCAACACCCACAGGAAATGAGTCCGACTTATTGCCGGCTATACGGACCATGGTCTCGCTGCGGTTGTACAGAGACTTAATGGCTCGCAACAACGGTCCAGACAACCCATACTCATACAGGACCTCCCACAGGATCCCCAGAGGGACACGGTCAAATGCCCTCTCCAAATCCACATAGTACATGTAGACAGGTTGGCCAAACTCCCACGCACACTCGAACACCCTTGAGAGGATAAAGAGCTGGTCCAGCATTCTACGACCAGGACGAAAACTGCATTGTTCCTCTTGAATCTGGGGTTTGACCAACAGACGGACCCTCCTTTCCAGCACCCTGGCATAGATTTTACCAGGGAGACTGAGGAGTGTGATCCCCCAAAAGTTAGAGCACACCCTCCAGTCTCCCTTCTTGAAGATGGGGACCACCACCCCCGGTCTGCCCATCCAGTGGCACCGCCCCAGATCTTCACACGATGTTGCAGAGGCGTGTCAACCAAGACAGCCCTACAACATCCAGAGCCCTTTGGAACTCAAGGCGAATCTCGTCCACCCCAGGGGCCCTGCCACCAAGGAGTTGTTTAACCACCTCAGTGACCTCACCCCCAGTGATTAGTGAGTCATCCCCCTCATCCCCAGACTCTGCTTCCGCTACAGAAGGCGCGTCAGTGGGATTAAAGAGGTCCTTGAAGTATTCCTTCCACCGCCTGACGATACCCTCAGTTGAAGTCAGCAGCACTCCACTTGCACTATAGATGGTATGAGTAGAGCACTGCTTTCCCCTCCTGAGCTGCCTGATGGTTTGTCAGAATTGCTTCGATGCTGTCCGAAAGTCTTTTTCCATGGCCTCACCAAACTCCTCCCACACCAAAGATTTTGCTTCGGCCATCACCCGAGCTGCGTTCCGCTTGGCCTGTCGGTATGCGTCATCTGCCTCCGGAGTCCCACAGGCTAACCAAGCCCAATAAGACTCCTTCTTCAGCTTGATGGCTCCCTTCACCTCTGGTGACCACCATCTGGTTCGGGGATTACCATCACTACAGGCACCAATCACCTTGCAGCCACAGCTCTGAGCAGCAGCCTCAAAAATGGAGGTGCGGAACATGGTCCATTCGGACTCAATGTCCTCAGCCTCCCTCGGAATGCTGTTGAAGTTCTGCTGGAGGTGGAAGTTGAAGATCTTGTGGACTGGGGCTTCTGCTAGGCCTTCCCAGTGCACCCTCATGACACGTTTAGGTGCGCCCGGTCTGACCAGCTTCCTCCCCCACCTGATCCAACTCACCACCAGGTAGTGATCAGTTGACAGCTCAGCTCCTCTCTTCACCTGAGTGTCCAGACGGCCGCAGATCTGGTGATACTATTACAGAATCAATCATCAACCTGCAACCTAGGGTGTCCTAGTGCCATGTGCACTTATGGACATCCTTATGTTCAAACATGGTGTTCATTATGGACAAACTGTGGTTTGCCAGAAGTCCAATAACAAGACACCATTCAGGCTCAGATCAGGCAGGTCATTCCTCCCAATCACGCCCCTCCAGGTCTCACTATCATTGCCTACGTGAGCGTTGAAGTCTCCCAGCAGGACAATGGAGTCACGGGTGGAGCACCCTCGAGCACCCCGCCCAGCAAATCCAAAAAGGGTGAGTACTCGGAACTGTCATTCGGTGCATCAGCACAAACAACAGTCGGGACCCATTCCCCGGCCCGAAGGCGCAGGGAAGCAACCCTCTCATCTACTGTGAAAACGCCAACGTACAGGCAGCAGGCCTGGGGGGGGATACAACAATACCCACCCCAGCTTGCCGCCCCTCACCGGGGTCAACTCCAGACTGGAACAGAGTCCAGCCCCTCTCCAGGAGACTGGTTCCAGAGCCCAGGCCATGTGTTGAGGTGAGCCTGACTATATCTAGCCGGTATCTCTCAACCTCATGCACTAGATCAGGCTCCTTCCCCACCAGTGAGGTGATATTCCATGTCCCAATAGTCAGTCTCGATAGCCGGGGATCGGTCTGCCAGGGCCTCCGCCCTTGGCCACCGCCCAACACACACTGCACCCGACCCCTACGATACCTCCTGCGGGGGTGGGTCTACAGGAGGGCAGCCAAGTGTGAAGCGACTGGTATGAGAATCAGCACCTCTAAGTCTGAGGCCATGGTCCTCAACCGGAAAAGGGAGGAGTGCCCTCTCCAGCTCAGGGATGAGTTCCTGCTCCAGGTGAAGGAGTTTAAGTATCTCGGGGTCTTGTTCATGAGTGACGGGAGAGAGGAACAGGAGATTGACAGACGGATTGGGGCCGCGTCTGCAGGGATGCGGACACTGCACCGGTCTGTCGTGGTGAAAAGGGAGCTGAGCATAAAAGCGAAGCTGTCGATTTACTGGTCAATCTACGTTCCTACCCTCACCTATGGTCATGAGCTTTGGATAGTGACCGAAAGAATAAGATCACGAATACAAGTGGCAGAAATGAGCTTCCTCTGAAGGGTGGCTGGCCTCTCCCTTAGAGATAAGGTGAGGAGTGCGGCCATTCGGGAGCCCCTTCCCTCCCTGCTCAGAGTAGAGCTGCTGCTCCTCCACATCAAGAGGAGCCAGTTCAGGTGACTTTGGCATCTGATTAGGATGCCTTCTGCGCGCCTCTTGGGTGAAGTGTTCCAGGCATGTCCTACCAGGAGGAGGTCCCGGGGTAGACCCAAGACACGCTGGGGAGATTATATCTCTTGGCTGGCCTAGGAATGCCTTGGGATCCCTCCGGATGAGCTAGTAGAGGTGGCTTGGGGAGAGGGAAGTGTGGGCTTCTCTGCTTGGAATGCTGCCCCTGCGACCCAGCCCGGATAAGCAGAAGAAAATGGATGGATGGATGGACCTGATGGCATAGTAGACTGAATGAGGAATATGTTAATCCTCTGGGGACCAGGAATGTCTCAGTCCTTATCAGAGACATTGTTATATGACACTCAAAGAATCCTAAAAAGAAATCTGTCCCACATGTCCCCCTAAAAACTAATCTATCAACAGCTGAACCGAGAAAGTGGACAGGTATTTATACAGTGCTTTTCTATTCTATTCTAAGTACTCCCTTACTACACGCCTCATTCACACAAGTGCTTTTTTTTTTTTAATGCTAAACACTTTTAACCTAACATTCACACAGCCACTCTCCAATGGATGCATCGGGGGCAACTCAGGGTTTTGTATCTTGCCCAAAGATACGTCGACATGCAGACTGGAGGAGCCAGAAATCAAACCACTGACCTTCTGATTAGTAGATGACCCACTCTACCTTTTGAACCACAGCTGGCCAGAAAAACATAAGCCAATCACAGTGCTGCACTGACCCATCCCACACAGAATGATGTTGCTTTGTCAGATGTCTCCTATGTCTTTCCATTACATGCAACATGTCCTTTAGCATCTGTGATCAGATGTTCTGGATGTGACTATATTGGCCCCTGACAGAAAATAGCCACGTTAACAAATGTGCAAAGTTATCATAATAAAGATGGAAGGGTGATAGCAACAAACTTTTTAGACTTAGGAACTAAAATCAACAAACTTTAGGGAAAGAGCATGATTAGGGCTAAAGCGCACTCCTTCAACCTTTCAACCTGTCATAGGGTGAGAGGCAGGTAAACCCTGGAAAGGTCACCAATCTGTCACAGAGAGACAGACAACCGTTTACAAACACATTCACACCTACGGGCAATTTAGAATCCCCAATTAACCTAATCCCACTAACTGCATGCTTTTGGACTGTGGGAGGAAACCAATGCAAACACAGGGAGAACATGCAAACTCTGCACAGAAAGGTCTCAGCCAGGTAGTGGATTCAAACCGAGGACCTTTTTGCTGTGAGGCAGCAGTGCTAACCACTGCTCCACCATGCTGCTAAGCCTGATGTCATTCCATTCAAAGTGAATGCGAAGTGAGAGTGTTGAAGTCTGTAATGCATCAGTGTGAATCGTAATTCTGCTCGTTTACAACTTTCGCTTTCACTTATGTTATGTCCTAGTGTGTCACAGCACACATGCTAAAGCACACATCTTATACATAAATTACCAGCAGCTGTGACAAAGAGGCGTTTTTTTCCCCCTTTGGCTAACTGTATTCACAGTGTGAATTAGCATAGCATTTGTGCTCTAATGGGAGGAGCGAGAGATGTTGACTGTGTTGGCACTATGGTTTAAGCTGTAGTCTAAATGGAAACATGTCATGGTCCTCTTGTCTTCCAATGTGGATTCACTCATTATTTCTCTGCTCTCTTGTTATTTTTTCTCTGTGTGTGTGTGTGTTATGTGTTTGTGGTGAGAACTACAACTGGTGTGCCTGAGGCAGACTCCTACCTCTGCCCTGCCCTTCTGGCCAACTCACCTGTTGGTAATCGGCTGATTACCGTGCACTGTTTAAGGAGAGGGAAGAGCTTCAGTGGGAGTCAGGTTGTTGTGCTACTAACAGTTAGTGTTGTGCTCTTTCAGTCATTATTTCTTGCTCCTGTGTTTTTGCCTTCGCCTTACCTTCTGTTCTGCTCTGCACAGGAATCCTGACTGAGCCCCTCAGAGTGAGTGTTTCCCTGTGGAGAAAGACCTACTTCTTGTTTAGTCCAACTTGGAGCCTTACCCCCTTTGGGAGAATTACAACTATCTTCAGTGCTTTCCTTTGTCATTGTAAATAAACTTGTAAACTCTTTCCCAGTCTGTGCATAAGTCTCCCCTAAACAAAGCATGACAAAACGTGTGTTATGTGTAGATATTGTTTCAGATTTTTAAACAAGATTTAGGGGCAACGTTATCAGACTTTAAGCACGCTTTATGTTGTGGTGACCACTGAAAATAAAGTTTTTGCTCTGACCAAAGTCGATTTAAAGAGTAGCTTCAAAACAACTGCCCAAATAACTGCCTGGAGGTGTTCCCATGATGGCTACAGAGTGGAAATACTTGCTTTTAGAGAGATTTTAGTTTCATCCATTTCCAAAGAGCAGGGAAAAATTGTTTTTGCAACTTGACATAGCAGGTAGGACTTGTACACTGACCAACAGCAACAAACTCTACCTTTATATATCCTAAATAAAAATTGTTCCTACTGAAGAAATGATTGAAATGGAAAAAATTACTTTGCTTTGAAATAAATACACATTAACCCAAGACTTGCTGCTGTTTTCCAATCTTGTGATAGATTACTAATACTCCTCTCTTTATTGGGGGGGTTTCTGTAATCTTTCTCAGGATTTATGGAGCGGTCAGGAAATCATTGAGATAACAAACCGCTGATGGCAGACTGACAAAAATTCTTTCTTGGCTGTCAGAATTTGTACTCAGACCCATTTTGTCTCTCTTATCACCCTTCAGAGAGCTGGTGGGCCTGAATTCTTAATATCTCTCTTCATTAGCTGTTTAATCTCTTCTTTTTTTTCCCTACTCTGTTCCTTAACTCCAAACAGAACTGCTGCTGGAACACACACATACATTCTGCCGGCAGGAATCCATTGTGAAAACTGTCCAAACAACTGAATTATCTGGGGTGTGTTTTGACAGAGGTTCATTGTAAATTTAATTAGCTTCCTCAGCATCGGAGAACAAGTGCTGAAGCCCTGTACTTTTCATGTCATATTGTATCGGTGCCCACACAGAGTTCGATTACCGAGAGAAAAAAATGACAGCAATTATACCGAATCGCTGGAGAGACAGAAAAAGAGAAAGACACAGAGGAGGAAAGTGCCGGAGGAGGGTGTGTGGACATGCTCTATAGTAGCATGGTCTGCTAAACATATTACCCTCCTTGTGACTGTTACACAGTTATATTGAACTCAATTAAAAATCGACCAGAACTCACACGTATCTGCTAAGCTCATATTTCCACGCTCTGTTTTACTTCCAACCAATGAATGGATGACACTTTGATCAGGTGAACAGCTGGTATCCATGGAGATCAAAGATGGTGCTTTTCTGGATGGATGCCCTCTTCAGGAGTGGTGAACACACAGTTCTCATAGTTGCTCATGATAATCCACCATCAAGATCTTCTTCTTTCAGCTGCTCCCTTTAAGGGTTGCCACAGTGGATCATCTGCCCTCCATATCACCATATCACTGGAATCCTCCTCTGTCACATGTCCGTCTCCATGTCCTCCTTCACTACATCCATGAAAATCTCTGTGGTTTTCCTCTTTTCCTCCCACTTGGCAGCTCCATATTCAACATTCTTTGTCCAGTATATCCACTATCCCTCCTCTGCATATGTCCAAACCATCTCAGCCTTGCCTCTGTTACATTGTCTCCAAACCACTCAGCCTGAGCTGTCCCTGTGATATGCTCATTTCTAATCTTGTCCATTCTGATCACTCCCAACAAATATCTTTGCATCTTCAGTTCAGCCTTCTGTCTTTTTGCCAGTGCCATTGTCTCCAAACCATACATTACAGCAGGTCTCACTGCAATCTTGTAAACCTTCACTTTCACTATTGCCACTATCCTTCTGTCACACATCACCCCTAACACTCATCTCCACCCACTCCACCCTGCCTGCACTCTCTTCTTCACCTCTCTTTGCACTGTGCATTGCTTTGGACTCCTTGCATTTTCATCTTTCCATCTGTCTCCCTCTCATTCACACACACGTATTCTGTCTTGTTTCTACTGATTCTCATTCCTCTTCTTTCCAGAGCATACCTCCACCTACTCCAAATTCTCACTACAGATCACAATGTCCTCTGTGAACGTCATAGTCCATAGATACTCCTTCCTGACCTTACCTGTCAGCCTGTCCATAACCACTGCAAACCCACACCTCACCACTGTCTTGCTGTCCTCATACATGCCCTGCACTACCTTCACATAGTTCTCTGACACTCCTGACTTCCTCATGCAGTATCACAGTTCCTCTCTTGATCTAAAAAGACACAGTATAGCTCCTTCTGACCTTCTCTATACTCTCAAAACTGTCAAAGCAAACAGCACATCTGTAGTGCTCTTTCTCTGAAGCCACACTCGCTGTTCGTCACCTCTCTCTCTAGCCTAGCTTCAACAGCTCTTTCCCATAGCTTCATGGTATAGCTCATCAGCTTTATCCCTCTGTGGTTACTACAGCGCTGCAAATCACCCTTGTTCTTGAAAGCTGGTACCAGTGCACTTCTTCTCCATTCTTTAGGCATCCTCTCACCATCCAAGACAGTCTGGTGAAAAAATCCACTGCTCTCTGTCCTAGACATCTCCACACCTCTACAGGTATGCCATCTCTATCCTTAATCACGCTAACCTGCACATCCTTTCCAGCATGATCTCTCTCCCTCTCTCTCTCTCACTCTCTCTCTTTCTCTGCCTAGCCAATTGACTTTTTCTCCTTCCTTAGAGTCCAACCTCATATACAGGTGCTGGTCATAAAATTAGAATATCATGAAAACGTTGATTTATTTCAGTAATTCCAGTCAAAAAGTGAAGCTTGTATATTATATTCATTCATTACACACAGACTGATATATTTCAAATGTTTGTTTATTTTAATTTTGATGATTATAACTGACAACTAATGAAAACCCCAAATTCAGTATCTCAGAAAATTAAAATATTACTTAAGACCAATACAAAAAACTTACTTATTTGGGGCTCCTTTTGCCTGGATTACTGCAGCAATGCGGCGTGGCATGGAGTCGATCAGTCTGTGGCACTGCTCAGGTGTTATGAGAGCCCAGGTTACTCTGATAGTGGCCTTCAGCTCTTCTGAATTGTTGGGTCTGATGTATCGTATCTTCCTCTTCACAATACCCCATAGATTTTCTATGGGGTTAAGGTCAGGCGAGTTTGCTGGCCAATTAAGAACAGGGATACCATGGTCCTTAAAGCAGGTACTGGTAGCTTTGGCACTGTGTGCAGCTGCCAAGTCCTGTTGGAAAATGAAATCTGCAATCGATTAAGCTGGTCAGCAGCAGGAAACATGAAGTGCTCTAAAACTTCCTGGTAGACGGCTGCGTTGACCTTGGACCTCAGACAACACAGTGGACCAACACCAGCAGATGACATGGCACCCCAAACCATCACTGACTGTGGAAACTTTACACTGGACCTCAAGCAACGTGGATTCTGTGCCTCTCCTCTCTTCCTCCAGACTCTGGGACCTTGATTTCCAAAGGATATTCAGGATTTGATCAGAGAACATAACTTTGGAGCACTCAGCAGCAGTCCAGTCCTTTTTGTCTTTAGCCCAGGCGAGACGCTTCTGACGCTGTCTCTTGTTCAAGAGTGGCTTGACGCAAGGACTGTGACAGCTGAAACCCATGTCTGCATACGTCTGTGCGTGGTGGTTCTTGAAGCACTGACTCCAGCTGCAGTCCACTCTTTGTGAATCTCCCACACATTTTTGAATGGGTTTTGTTTCACAATTCTCTCCAGGGTGCAGTTATCCCTATTGCTTGTACACTTTTTTCTACATCTTTTCCTTCCCTTCGCCTCTCTATTAATGTGCTTGGACACAGAGCTCTGTGAACAGCCAGCCTCTTTAGCAATGACCTTTTGTGCCTTGCCCTCCTTGTGCAAGGTGTCAGCGGTTGTCTTTTGGACAACTGCCAAGTCAGCAGTCTTCACCATGATTGTGTAGCCTACAGAATTAGACTGAGAGACCATTTAAAGGAATTTGCAGGTGTTTGGAGTTAATTAGCTGATTAGAGTGTGGCACCAGGTGTCTTCAATGTTGAACCTTTTCACAATATTCTAATTTTCTGAGATACTGAATTTGGGGTTTTCATTAGTTGTCAGTTATAATCATCAAAATTAAAAGAAAAAAACATTTGAAATCTATCAGTCTGTGTGTAGTGAATGAATATAATATACAAGTTTCCCTTTTTGACTGGAATTACTGAAATAAATCAACTTTTTCATGATATTCTAATTTTATGACCAGCACCTGTAAGCCTTTGCCTTTGCCACCTCTCTCTTTGCCGTGTACGTAGTCTCCCAGTACTCCTTTCTACTTTCTTCATGTCCCTGACTATCCCACTTTTTCTTTGCTTGCCCCTTCCTTTGAATACTTTTCCTGCACTTCTTCATTCCACCACCAAATCTCCTTATCCTCTTTTTCTCTCTCTAGAAGATAAACCATCCACATGTATTATGAAGTGTCCTTCAAATTGAGATTAGCACTAGTTGAGGTAGGCCATGACAAGTCGAGCTTGACTCAGTGCTTCTTAAGTTGCTTTAGTCTGCTCACAGTTGGCTCTACATCTTAGGATCTGAAAGTTGCTTTGCAACCCACTGTCACCCTAGCTCCTTATTTTGGTCACTGTCACTGGTGCCACTAATCCTCTGCTATGCTCATCAGTCAGAGCTTATCTGCTGCTAGAAACATTATGGATGAGTGTTGTGAGACTGAATCAACACAGTTAACCCTCTGTGCTTAAAACCAAAGCAACAAGCTAATAGATGCTAAAATGCTCAGCAGAGCTAAAGGGGGAATCACAGATTTGGGTGATCATTCTTGGACAGTTGGTTACTGAGAGCAATTCCTTTCACAATACACTTGGATATTTGACACACATTTATTAGGTGGCTTTAAAGAACAGGATGGCTTACTACAGAAAGTCATATACTCATATTACAAATATAAACTTAAGGGTTAAGAAACTCAGTCATGTCGTCCCAAAGAAAGAACAGGTGTGTGAAGTTCTTCTGTCTACACAAAGCCCCTGTGACTTCTTCAATGTTTGTCAGTGTAGTAACTCATAGGGCTGCTTTATTGCTTCTGGGCTGTCTCCTGTTATGTTGACACTTAACTATAAGACTAGCAGTTATATAAGAGCTGTCAAGCACTAGCCATGACACTTGGATTGATCAAAATAAACAATCCTTTTTTTTCCTGCCCATATCACCAAGGATGCTGTTTGCAAAAAGGATAACGTAAATGTTAAATGTCAAGTCCAGTAAAAGGTTGCTGTCAATGCAGAGCGCCATCCTCCTTGTTGACTGTGTAGGTGTGTTTGTGCGTCGGGCAGATGTGAACTGGGAGCAAATGCCATTCCATGATTAAAACTTTGGCCTTGTTTGCATTTAAAGTGTCTGTAAGACTACAAACCTCTGCTGTGACTGAAGACAGTGGAAAGTAGGACATTGTTGGGGGTGTTCATTGATGTGGGTGGAGAAACGTGGAATTCAGCTGGGGATACTGTTACAAGGCAGAAAATGAAGTTTGAGTCACTCCAAAAACCTTCAGGAATTAAAACCGGAGGATGTGGCAGGTCAAAGCAATGCGTTGTCAGAGGTCTCCCCAGAGACGTAGTGGTGAAGATGAATTCGAATGGCTCTCAGATAGTGGAAACTGTCTGGCTGCAGTGCTTGTCACGTCTGTTTTGTGTTGTGTGGGTTTTGGGAGCAGTGCTATGGGATTTTTGCTTTGTCTGCTTAAAATGGAAAGGTATCTCCCTTCAGAAGCCAAATAACTTCACTCTCCTCAGCCCACAGTTATTATCCATTATTAACAATAAAAAGGTAAAGATAGCACAGCAGTATCAGCAAACTCGTTTGTTTATTTTCCTTACATAATTCATATCCATTCAGATGATTTTCACTTCACATTTTTCCCTGGTTGTTCACACTCCCCTGCAGTGGCTTTTCTGCCCTACCAGGTGCATTAGGTGCAATACAGAGGGCTGTCACGACCGAAATCCACTTAATACCTGTACCCTTTGCATGTTTAAATGATTCTTCAGCCGAAACCCATCTGTTGAGATCCACACTCAAACTCACAAACTTCAAAAGTGGCTTAAAGGATCAGCTGATCCATGAAGAAAAATATTCATCTGGCCTACAGCTGGTGGTTTCTTGCTCCACTGATAGCGCCACTTCTGAGACTCCTGCTGCCACACCAACATTATGAAAGAAAATGGAACTTTCTTTGTGGTGATCACCACACCAAATGACATTTGAAACAATGCAAAATTAACTGGGGTTACAGAGCACCGTGAAAAAACACAGATACACAATTTTCTGTTGTTTTTGTTTTTTTTAACAACAGGTGTGTGTCAGTCTTAAGCAGTGCCAGAACAGAAAATGCTAAAATGAGTGATGTTAGAAAGCATAACCTGTTGTTGATCGTGGGCCCTGCTGCTCTCCCTTTGGCAATGTTTTGCTTCTCTTTGTACTTTTAATGAATCTCTGCTGTGGAGGCAGGAAGCTATTGAGCTATCGCTTATCATTTTATGACATCTTCCCCTCACTACTGGTGCTGCTTTGTCCCTCGGTCTATAAATAACCTGAGCGGATGAGTCACTCGCTTCATTTCATTCACATCATACTCTGCGCAAAAAACTTAACAAACTATAAAATAACCATTAAAAAAACTAGTGCAAAACCACTTGTTCTGACTTCTTTGATCTCCCTGATTGCCACTTCAGGTTGAAAGTTGCCATTACTCAGGTTATTTGTGTTCGCCTTCACAGCTCCACAGAGAATAACACTGCAGAAGCAAATCAATTGTTTGTCCAGACAGATGGAGGCAGCCGTTTGAGGAATCTGCCAGAGACTCTTTAGAGACTTCAGCTGATACGGCTTTTTGATCACCAGTAATGATGGCACTACATTTAATTGTGAATTCATAATTAAACATCTTAATACATGGTTGAAAAACTTAAACGATAGGCGATACATTGGTATTAGGCCCTGGGTATACTTTATAATGTTTTATTCATTTGTTTTCTTTCTGGAGGTAAGACAACAAAGTGTGTGCATTCTAACCGTGTAAAACTGTTGCAACAAATGCAGCAACCTGCTTGTACATCTGTACATATGTTCATGCAGTTTCCCTTAAACACAACTGCATGGATATAGCTCAGGATCAGGAGCTTCATTTACTGTTCATATCAAACATCAGAAGGGGTTAAAGGATGATCGCAGCGGTGCTAAATGTAGCATGATTGTTGGTGCCAGACAAACGGATTTTTCATTACTTCTGAAACCGCTTCTGGAGTTTCAGAAAACAAAACAATTCCCAAACGTGAGGCTGACAGGCTCATTTGATTTGATACAATATGATGTGAAAAGATGTGATATTATAATACACGAGACATTTCAAATCATATGGCTCCAGCTGACAATAATAGAGATCTAATTGTAAATCCTGAGCAATCCAATAATCCCCAGTGAGCAAGAACTTTAGTTTCTGAAAATAAAAGGCTGCAGAGGCTTCCCTGTCCACATGGACTTGAATATATATATATATATATATATATATATATATATATATAGTCTGGTCTGATTAATCTTAATTTCTGCTGAGGATCCAGATGGTAGGCTCAAAATTTTACACCTATTCTCACTTTATGGCCATAAGTTACCATCTTCTAATGGCAGCTTTCAGCAAATTTCTTTTTGGGAACAATGATTAATGACTTCATTGAACTTCAGTGGCCTCGACGCAGCGGAACCAGGATCTTAATGCCACAGAAACCCCTTGTGTCTGTGGGATGTGGTACCAGGGAACAGGAGAAATAATGTTCTGGACTCATAAAATACCAAGAAATGACAATAGCCAAAAACAAGAACAACGATAATAAGAGGAAGAAAACAATGCTTAAGTTTGTGTTGTCAAACCACTCAGCTCCTTAGCTGTTTTATCTTATTCAGAAGGTTGAGAGCAGGTTGATGTATTTCTTAATCTGCATCTGCATGCTCAGGGTTTAGTACACATAGGTGGCTTGTGGTCTCTTGTACTCTTAATGTTCCCTTGTCCTCTAATGTGCCAGAGAGTTTTCCTTCTCTTTCTTAACGTGACTTTCATAATTGTTCACTAGCCCTTTTTGTTCATATAAATAACTGCCCTGCAGAGCCATCCAAGCACACAGCGTTCCTTCCCTCAGTCTAAATACTGTTTTTATGCAGCTCACTCTTGAAGGTTGACACTTGCTTAAAGATAATCATGCATGAGAAATAGAGAATATAGACAGTTCAGTTTTACTTTGCTTATTGTGCGTTGCACCAAAGTTCTCGCCGCTTGGCAGCCATCTTTAAAATGAAGCTTATGCGTAAGTTCAATAAGGAAGATCTGAAATCACACATCTGCTTTCCCAGGTGTCCGGCTGGAAGCTTATTCTTCACGTCACTTCCATTTTTGCACACAGTCAAACTCAAAACTGTCGACATTGCTCTAGTCCAGTGGTTCCCAAAGTGTGGGCCTTGGCCCACCAGGGGGCTGTGAAAGTACTGCAGGGGGGGCCGTAGTAACAACAGAAATTCAGTTTGAAATTACTCATAACTATGCATAGTTACATATTTATATAAAGATATTTATATAAATCAGTATGTATCAGTAGATATTTTACAACATCAGCCCAAAGTAAATATTATCTGGGTTCCTCCAATTGTTGGAGGAACTGTGGAGCCCAGGGAGCGAATTTTCTTCATTTGTTTTGGTCGTGCCCACAGATTCAAGATTTTTGGTTAAATATTCATTTAGAGATGGAAGATAGATAGGTAATGGGATTTTGTTTTTTTTTAAAGTGAGCCACAGCACTCTTGAGTTTAAAATGTTTTTTTCTCCCCTGTAAAAGACAAGATTTTAAAATGCTTCTTGCAGTATTTTCAAATCAGGATTATTTGAATGATTGCACTCAGAAAAAGAGTGGAAGGAGGTGTCTGTATAGTCCATAACTGTACAAAAAGAACAAGAACATAATCATTGAGGATATTGTGTGTGTTATTAGTTTGATATCAATATTTCATTTTCATATACTATAACTATCATCAGCACTGGCATATCCAGACAAGTCTGTTTAAATTCAGAATTTTTAAGGTATACATCGGTGTGGGTGCACCAGAGAAAATTCCCACCTCATAGCATAAATGTATAAGACACACAAAAAACAATTTGCCTGTACACTGAAAATGAACATGAGCTGCAAAAATGTAAAGCAGGTTGCTAGTATTTTAACCTGCATTTGTGATTAATTTGTCAGGTGCTTACTTTTAGCCATTAAGTGCATTTGTCAGCCTTTTCCTTTAATACTCTCTCCTTCTCTTCTAGCTCTTAACCTTCTCTCGAATCAGCCATTTGCTTCTCTACAGAAGCCAGGTCCATCTTTAGCCTGTGAACCTGTGTCAGAGAGATTGCTGTAGGAATGAGCAGTCTATAGCTAAGATAGTTACATATTATGCATGGATTCTGGGCTGCTCATTCCTGCCTGCAACAATAGTGCTGGTGAAGTTCACAGTGGGCCAAAACGACTCTCAGGCCACTGTGAAATGTTTGACTTCTCTCTATTTCTCAGTGGCATCTGGATGAGTGGGTGTGTGTGCAAAGTCTCGCTGTACCTGTGAGTTTCTCTCTGAGGTCCTGTGTTTGGGACTCATTCAGTTGCTCTATCGCTCAGCTTCAACTGGTAGTACATTCAATCTCACGCATGTGCTTTGCTTTGTGTATTGTTCCCAGTACTTACCTGTTTCTGCTTACCTGTGTGCTATAATCATCCAGTGTTCTAGCCAGCCCTGCCTTAGGAAACCATCCTGTCTGGAAACACACCTGCCTGTCTGCTCTGAACTAAGTCTCAGCTGTCCTTGTTTTTGAGCCTGCTAGTTCTCGCTGAAATCATAACACCAGACTATTTGATATTAAAGAATTACACTTTGCTAAAACTGAAGAACAAAATCCCATTTGTCAGACTTACACCTACATGCTGCAAAGTGTAGGAGTAACCTTTAAGAACAGCTCTCAAGTGATCCTGTGATTAATCACATATATGTCTGAGCAAGAGCCAAATAAGCTGCTGATGTCATGTTGGCAAATTTTCAACGGCCTGCTTTTTTTTTTTTTTTTTTTAGCTTCCAGATGTAAACATGACATGCTTGCCTCTGCTACTTCTGTTTCAGCTTGAACTATTTCAGCTTCTTTTGAAAAACGGGACTTACAGAAGTTCCTCTCTAATGCTTGCAGTGACACTTACCACATAGGATTAATGTGGAATTAAGCCTCCAAACAAACAGGGGTAAAATTCTTATGATAGAAAAAGAGAACCATAAAGGAAGCTCACTAGAGCAGAGATCAAACCATGATCAGACCATGAAATAGAATTGAAAACTATGGGAGTTAGTGTAGTATGTTGCTAACAACATTGGATTGTTAGGAGGGTCATAGTTTTATTGCGCTTTCAGCCACTGTAGCCACTGGCAACAAAATAGTATTTGGACAGAAGCACATAAGTGAATTTTGGATAACTGAATTTATAGATCAACTGTAAATGATCTTGCAACTGGCTAGAAGCTACTATAAATAGAAAAAAAATCTTCTATTCTCCACAGTTAAAAATGGAGGACTTGTGACTGAGAACAGAAGGTACACAGGCCCAGAGACCAGCAGCAGATTGGACCACGTAATTGTGAGCAACATTGTGGAAAAACAGGCCATAAACAGCTTCAGAGATCACAGAGAAACAACAGATGCAACACACTTCTCAGACCAGGAAGATTGTGTACAGTGTGAAAGCCATTCACAAGCTCAAAGAAAAAAAAATCATCAAGGATTAAATTAGCAAAAGAACAGGACAGAAAGAGTAACTTTTGGAGACATTTTTTTTTTTTTCTAGATGGGTCCAAATTCAGCCTACACAGATCTGATGGTAGAAAGTTGTGCCCGGGGGAAAGAATTATGTCCAGGAGAATTTGGATGCAAACATAAAGAAATCAACCAAAAAGATTATTAAAGCAACAGGAGTGGGTCCTTCACCAGGAAAATGATCCAAAGCACACGGCTAAATACTTACAGAATATTTTACCAAGGAAAAAATCAAAGTGGACCACAGAGAAAGTTTCCTGATTATCTAATTATCACTAGATAACTTAATACCTTCTCCAGCTGTAATAAAACTCCCACCAGACTGGTCAGCAGTGGTGCACCATTTTCAGCTAATAAAATGATAATTACCCAGTGATTAAATAATATAGTGTTAATATTTACATCACTCAAGATGCTCCCACGTGAACACATGGCTATATTAGTTTATTAGTATACTGTACCCGTGCAGAATGAAATTGTTGCATATAATTGCTTACACCATATGGCATGGCACCATATCTGCTATCAGCACCAGTGTCCACCACAGTAAAGTCTTCTGACTCTCAGCGTCAGTGGAGATGCACCAAAACAGGCAGTCACAAGATCGCAATGTGACAGTGACAGAGCACAGCTTTCAAGAAGATAATGATGGAGATACTTGCGTTGGGTTGTTGTCACGGTAACAAGCCTATAGGGGCTAGCTCTTTGAATGCATAATTAACAACAGTGGCTTAATTTGCCTTTCATTAGACAGGTGTGTTTAAACAGCCAGCAGAAAGCAACTTCTGCTGCTGCTGTTTGAGAGGGCCTGCAGTGTGCGATTACATGGAGCAGCTACTGAAAAATAAAGCAAAATTTAGCTTTCCTACACCTTGTCAGTGATCCATGACTGCGCTCATTAGTAGTGATTCAGGCAAAACTGGCAGGAAGGCTCAACACCTCCCACTGACTTAATGAGGCTTCACACACAGCACTAACAAAGCCGTGACCAAGTATTTTCAGAACCGGGTAACGACTTCACTGCTCCTGGCTCGATGTGTCACGTGTGACTATGTCCGTACACCCCCAGACTTATAAATGAGTCAGGCTCTATTGTAAAAGCAGCAGTTTATGCACTGGGTAACATGATAGTCCAAGGGAGACATCACATGTATCTGGTGTATTTGAGAGTATTTTCTTCAGGAGATACCAGCATGATAGAGGTGGCCGTAAGATGGAAAATGCTATCCATCTTCTTGCGCTTATCCAATTCAGGGTTGTGGTGGGACTGGAGCCTATCCCAGCTGTCATAGGGCAAAAGTCAGTGTACACAGGACTAACACAGTGTCATGGTCTCTCTGTCCTCCTGTGCTGTTCTCATTGCTCTCTCTCTCTGCTATCTGTGTGAATGTGTTTTGAGTGTGTGGGATTACTTCACTCTTGTGTTTCCGGGGCAGGGCTGAACCCCAAGTTGCTCTCCGACGCAAGCGTTGGAGTGTGGATGTGTGACTGTTAGACAATAAAAGCAATTAGCTTAGTTTCACGGAAGTGCTTGTATGAATGGGTGAATGCAAACATGTTGTATAAGCACTTTGAGTGCTCAGAACAGAAAAGCACTATATAAGAACTAGTCCATTTACCATTGCTTTTATTTATTTCTCTTGGTTATTATTATTTTTATTGATACTTATCTTTATTTATTAGATTTTGTTTTTGTTAGCCAAACAATCAGAGTTTCAAAAGGCACATTTTAATAGCTGTTTTTTTTTTTTGTCTTTTACTTAAGGTTGATATTAAAAAGTGAATAATTTGTTCATTACATTATTTGTGATGGTTCTATAATGTCAGAATGTTGTTTAATTAAAGATCCAGTTCTATTGCCAGTCAACCTACAAAAATGCATTTTTGACCAGTATTAAATGTTATCGACCAATAAAACATATCAAACTTTGCACTTGTGTGTGCTACTAAATTATTTTTGTGCTACTGAAATATTTAGCTTGCTAATACCAGTGCGGCCACCTGAAAAAGTAAGCGTACAGCCCTGGAATGACATGGTCATTATGCTTTATTTGAACCTGCACTGTAAACCCGGATAAGTTGAATCTACTCAAAAAAACCAAGGTAACTCGTTGCCTTAAATTTTTTAAGTAATGAAACAGTTTATTTAACTCAGCCTGTTAAGTAAGCACTACTCCATTTCCGATTGAACTAAATTGCATGTTCTAATTGACCACATTTATCTTTTATAGTTCATGAAAAAATAAAATGACTTTTGATCAATCAATCCCCCCTGTCCTTTTCATGGTTGTGTGGGGGTGGTGGGGGCAGGAGCCTATCCCAGCTGACAAGGCAGTAAGATGCAGGGTACACCTGGTACAGGTCACCAGCCTGTTGCAGGGCTGACACAGACAACCATTCACACCTGCAGGTGTGAACTAATTTAGAGAGAGACCAATTAACCTAACCCCAGTAACTGGATGTCTTCAGACTGTGGGAGGAAATCCACACAGACACAGGGAGAACATACAAACTCCACACAGCAAGAGTCCCGGGCTAAGGTGGAATTGAACCCAGACTAGCTGTGAGGCAGCAGTGCTAACCACCACACCACCATGCTGCCAAGTAACACAAATATTTTTTACAGTGTTGAACTGTGTCTGTTTAAATTTGGTAAATAAACATGATAAAACTCAGCCGTGCTGAATGCTGGTACATTAACATTTACAGATAACATTTGTCCATGGAACAATAAAAACTATACGAGAGAACGTTGTGAACAAAAACTAAATGTCTTCTATTCCAAACAGTGAGAGGCCTGGGCCAAGCCAGAATTGAACCCAGACCTTCTAGATGGCATTCTACTTGTGAGGTAGCACTGCTAACCATCATGCCACCATTCAGCTGCAGGTTAGTCCAGTCTGTTAAAGCTGGTATAAACTAGATTTTTAGCAGGTGCAAAACTTGATTTTAAGTTGTTTGAACTCAAACACATGATTACAATAAGATAGACCATCAAAAAGTACAGTCTACTCAGCTTTAACAAGTAATGTTCACATTCTAGGCAATTTTAAGTAATATGAACTCAATATTTTTAAGTGGAATCAAAATCTGGGTTTACAGTGTGGGAACGTCTTGCTATGAGGCAATTCTGCAGATTCTTCTACATTTATGCCTGGATATAAAGACTGTATATAAAAGATGGAAGTAGCCAATGTGACATGACACATTTCTTGCTTAAGATTTTGAAGCCTCAGTGTTAGTGTTTTGACTTCACTTATGGATTTTTTTTTTTTTTTTTGTGCCAGAAGTAACCATATTTGGGCAACAGGATATAATGCTAATTAAACAGGCAGTGCTAGCTAGTTTGGGTATGATACACAGACACAGAAACCTGATCATTAGCGCAAACTTTAATAAAATAGTAGGATTTCATCAACAAAACACAAGCTTCTTGAACCTCACAACAAAGCATATTTTTCCAGATAATTCCATTAAAAAATGTACAAACACAGGGAGAGGTCCAGTGCAGGTGAAGCCTTGCAGACAGTGATCTGCTACAGCTTCCTGTGGTTCTTCTGTCAATCAAAGCAGCCAGGCCCCTATCTTCAAGCCTTAAGAAAATCTAAAAATGTGAGTTGTGAAAAAACATTCACCCACTGTATAGCTGCCATGAAGTGCATAGTATTCCAAATTTCCAATAGTATAGACACTGATTCTCCTCCAGCTTAAACAAGTGACATGCCACTCTGTATACGAATTTACAGTAACTGCTTGATTAACTTTTCCACTTCCTTTTCCATTTATTCTGTACTTTACAGGCTCTCCTTTTTCTTGACTAGTGGCCGTGCTTCCTCCAGACCAGCAGGACAGATGCAAATTAGTCTTTTGGCTTATGTTTCCATAGTTACACTCATTAGATAAAAGGTTGACTCCAGACTACTGTTTGTGTAAAGGAAAACATGACTATCCACAGTCTAAAAGAAACACATTTATTGTGCAGATCACCCAGAATTTGTACCTATTTTCCTTCTGTTTTGTTTGAGCTGACAGATGTGTGAGTGCATTCAGTGGATAAGAGCCTGTTGACAAAGACTGAATGGCAGTTTATTCAAAGAGGAGGAAGTTAGCACACAAACAGTTATTATCATTGTGCTGTAGGAAATGTTAAATAGAAGAACACCTCTCAGGGTGAACTGAAATCTCACTGGATTAGTGATTGTGAAAAAGATATTATGGTCTGCCCAGGAGAATGACTTTAAAACAAACACAATATGTGGAGAAGCTTTCTAAGATTAGACACTAACAGTGTCTGAGATTAAGATCAAAAGGTCAGAATCAATTCAAGAACTCCAAAGAAAGTTGTGGCTTTCATAATAAGCTCATCAGAAGAGTCTTGAATGTCTGAATACATTCTCATCCCCATGTTATTAGTCTGCAAGAGGCTGTGAGCAACGGTTCATACAGTGTGGATTAGTGTGGCATACTGAAATGCCAAATGAGGAGGCAGACACGGCTCAGGAGAGCAGTGCTACCTTATTGTTCAGACGCCCAACATCCCAGTAAGGTGAAAAAGAGGAAAGCCAATGAAAACTAGAACATGAAAGGAAAGCATCTGTAGACTCATTTAAAAGTACACACAAAAATATCAGCACATCATTTAGCTATTAGTACTCTGTTAGACGTCTAAAGTAAAGTTACCTCTTAGGGTTTTCAGATTGCCAAATATTAACTCTCGGCATGGGTAGGAGCCCAAGTGATGCAAGTCTGACATAACTGCTTTGGATTTGTGTTATAATTTCTCCATTTTCATGACCTAAAAAGGTTGGGTGATTTGTCACAGCCAATGCAGACTTGCGTTAGCATGGAGAAGAGTTATATTTCTGATAACCTGACAAATATAAGTTATAGAACTTGTATTTGTGATGTTATCAGAAACTCCGATTCACGTCTGTTTTTGCTTCCACTAACTCCTTTACCTTTCTAGTTTCTAAGTTTGAACTGTTACAGGGGGTGTTTTCAGTGTTGCTGCCTCCTGTTGCTGGTGGAAATTGGGTTCATAATGGTGCATTCACACAGGAAGTGGTATACACTGCCCTCACCGCTGGGTTCGATGCACTGTTTGAGGGAGTTGCAGAGGAAAGTCCAAAATAGCATCTTTAAAATATCCACCAGGGTGTGTGTTGTCTCAGCCTCTTTTCCACATTAACTCAAGACCTTTAATAGATGCATAACAAATCTAACTCTAAGACTTACAACATGTTTACAAGAAAGGGTTTTGCTCATGTTGTCTAGATACAAACCCTAACATGTTGTGGTATTCAGTAAATTCAGACACACGTTATCAGCTTTTCCTGTCTGCTGCTAACTGGATGGCTCCTTTCTACTGGCCGCGTGGGCGGTCTTAACATTTCACAGTGGTCAGTGCACTGTGTCACTTCCTGTGTGAAATCACCTTAACAGTGCTAAGAGTAATCTAACCCCATTCCCTCTGTAGATGTAAGAAGAGTTGGCTAATAACTAACTATGGCTTTGTCAGTACAGCTCTCTGCTTTTATACATTATCTCTTCATTAGCGCAGCTACTTAAAACACTAATGCAAATGATATTTATAGGAAATCTGAATGAGAGTCCCACTGACAACCAGAGCAGTGCTATATGGACCTGCTACATAAACTCATGCTAAAAAGGTTCCACTCTGAAGAAATCTCAACCTTATGTTTAATGAAATGACAGAAGGGCGGAAGAAAGGAGGAGGATAAGGATGGAAAAGGAGAGATGGTGGTGGTGGTGGTGTGTGTGTGTGTGTGTGTGTGTGTGAGAGAGAGGCCTGAGGCAGAACGCAGGCTCCACCATTGACTCCCACAGGGGGGACACTAATGACACACATCCTGCTTCACAGTGCAAGAGACGATCCCTGCATCACATCTGCTTCTTATTCTTGCCCCAGTTACACTAACTTGTTCTCTTGCTTTCTGCCCCCACTATCTCTCTCACACACTCACACAGCCATCGTTCCACTGTGAAACAGGACAAAGGCAGTTTGCAGTTATTTTTCCTGCTTGCTCCCAGAGACGCAGCAGTGCACCCCCTTCGACTTCCTGGTTGATAATAAAAGAATGGTCCACTGTGTGGTTGTGTGCGTTTGCTGTGCATGAATAATTCAGCTGGGTGTTTATGTTGGAAATACGATTTAGAATGCTTCAACAAGTCTGTGTCAAATTGTCTGGAGGAAAGGAAGAAGAAACAGAGACATACATAAAGGCTCCTGGCTCACTCTTTTGCTCTTCTTCTCATGGCACTTCCCACTTATTTGATTGCAGTGTGTTCTGAAAAGATGACCTGCGTACTCCCCTCCACTAAAAATGTCTATAATATTAAGCATTTTGTATTAATGAAATGTTTGTGCTTTAGTTTTGACCCATAAAATTCTAGTATTTTATTATTCTGTTACATAGCACTAATTTGAAGGTATGTGTTCCCAAGCAGCTAGTTTAACATTCCCGTTGCTCAAATATGGTAACATCTGGCTACAAAAATTGACAGTGTGGCAGCCAAATTGTAGAGGCTTTCAAAAGGATTCATCATGGTGGCTACATCCATGCTTTACGCATGTCTTATGCACATTGTGTGATAGTTGCCCAATATACTTGACATGATACAACCACTAGTTGCTGGGGAAAAAAATGTGCATTCTCCAACTGGCTGCCAGCGGTTCCAGGAGGTTACTGGTTCTTGAAATTGGTCACAAAGAAGGTGCTACACCAAAAACCTCCTTGTGATTGCTTTGGTTGCCAGCAGATTGCCTGGAGGAGGAGGAAATGGAAGAGGTTTGCCCCTAAACTAAAAGTTGTGCCTCACCGTTGTGACCAACAATTAAAAGGCACAACTTTTCCTTCGACAGTGAACACTCTCCATTTCCTCCATTTCCATTTCCTTTTTCTGTTGCACTTTTCAGGTCTGTAGGCCTATGATTGGGGGCTTATTCACTTGAGCGTACTTCGTCATAAAGATTGTGATCACAGTGGCGGACAAGTTAACATCATATGGTTCGTGGTCACGTGTCTGCAAAACTTCGATAGTCTGCTAATTACCCCCCTAACAACACAGACAATCACCTTTGTCTTCATGTTGCCATCTTTCTCGCAATTCTAACTCAGATATGGCTGTCGGGCGATTTAAATAATAAGCCTACCCAGACCTTTGAAGCCAATGGCGGCACTAGTAATAATTTAGGTATACTATGAGTCTGAGCTATTATTTGAGTCCAGTTAAATCACCGAGGGATAGCAAGAGCATGCCATCCACAGCCAAACTTGATGCTGGGCTAAGCCACAGTAGTGTTTTGAGCTAAATGCTAACACAGCATGCTAACATGTGGCTAACTTTCTGAAAAGTCAGTATGCTAACTTGGTCACAATGATAATGCTAACAAACTGATTTTTAGCTGAGTGAGGTATTCTGCCAACATTTGTAAACTAGCACCAGTCATAACATGCTGCTGTTGGTTTTTCAAGCATTTTCAACCTCACAGTGGTAACTAGACATCAAATCAGTAGGGTTTATTCTATAGGAACCATGAAAGTTCCTATAAAACATGCAGGTAGTGTAAAGTTAGTTTTTAGTATAAATTAAATAACAGCTAGGTGTGCTGGTGGAAAGGTCAATTAACTCAGGGTTTAGGCTGCATCTAAAGGAAATCGTGAATACCTTATCAGAATCCAGCTGTTGAATGTTGAGGAAATCTTGAAAGTGTTGTGTCAACCATATAATATTGCTGCTACTGTGGCTAAAAACTGAATAACTGTGCTAGACAAAAAAAAAAAAAAAAGGGAAGCCATGCCGCCAAAAAATAAAACTGAAATTATTCCTGACCTCTGAAGCTTAGATTGGCAACACTGTGGATCCAGCAACAGCTGGTCAGGCGCTTCACCAGTTGGGGTTTCATAGTAGACCAAAAGCTAATGGCTTGGTGCCATTAATTTAAACACCATGCTTAGACCCTAAGCATAAAACCAGAGCTACAAACAAAGCAACAGTATTAATGTTGACAAAGTCAGGAGCCTTGCCTAAAGAGATAGACAGTTGGCTCCCCATGCAACATGACAGAGTTTGAGCAGTTTGCAAAGAAGAATGGATGGAAATCTGCAGCAAAGCTGACAGAGAATTCTCCACATAGCCTGCTCTCATTTTTGCCCCCATACACTAAACAAAGTCTTGATGGTGCTGAATACTTTTGAAGTCCAGTATTTCAGTGTTTATGTTTCCAATAAACTTTGACTTTCACATTAAATCTGCTTTGATTTACATGAGAACTTTCAGGGGAGTGGGTACTCCTCTTGATATGAACTAAATGTCTGATCTCCTGGGATGAGGCTGAGGACCATAAAAACTCATAAATCCATAAAACCAAATATTTAGTGTAGCTGATTTCCTGCCTTTCAGTTCACTGAGATGTATTTACAATGGTGTTAAATTAAGCATGCTGGAATAACAAACAGACCCAGACCCTTACAGACACCTTTAGGGCTATGAGCACTGATATGCTGTCAATACATGTACGTCATAAAGGCTTGTATTCCCTGTGGCCTTTGCTGGTGCTAATGTTGATCTGACGAGCTGTCATTGCAGCTGTGGGACTCGGAGCCTGCTGCGGTCCTCATAGCCCATGTTTGTGCGTGCGCATGCGTGTAAGAGGGAGGTGGACAGGGTCGATGATGCAGTGGAGAAAAAAAACAAACAAAAGAGTGAACAGAAAACTTGACATGTTTTCCCCTTCAGAGAAAAACCTCGGTGAATCATTGCTGCTGTCTGTTGGTGCTCCGTGTCAAATCACCATGTGATAATCGAGGCTGATGGGTCTATAGATGCTGTCTGCCATCCCTCAGGTGGTCTGCCATGACCTTAAATCTCCAAACCAATAAAATATTTCTAATAAATAAACAAATGGTTTAAGGCTCCTTAATTAGCTGACAGTGAAGGTTTAGGCATGTTCAGTTTTTAAACTAAGAAGCAGAACAATGATCGCTGTCATTAAGCCTGCTGTCTTTTGTAAGAGTTTTGGAGGTTTAACTGAGGATGTGCACAAAAAACCCAGATGAGCTTAGGTGGTAATGATGCACTTATTAACAAGCCCTGTTCTGCATTATTCTGATGTTAATCAAGGCGTTCTAAAAATAGTCAAGATTTTTCCTCAATTCATCCCACCTCATCCTTTTTGGTTAGGCGCAAACACTACAACACTGCCCTCCATCGGTGAAACATCACAGTGCAAAAGACCTTGTTTCAGTTCAAAAGCATTTATTCTTTCTGCACCGCTACAGAGATTCTACTTTAAATTAAGCCTTACAGTGTGACAAATACAAACATATGTACAGTGCAGTGGTTCCATCAAGTAAACCTAACTCACCGATGTGTGTGTGTGTGTGTGTGTGTACAAATCTACAGTTACATTAGAGTTTACACCATTTTTCAAGTGGGTTCCAGGATTTAAAAAAAAAAAAAAAAACTAAACTAAAAACTAAAGGCCGGGTGGGCCAGAAAGAGTCAAGTTCAGCTTCAGACCAAAAATCTTCCAAAAAAGAGGAAAAAAAAAAAAAAAAAAAAACCCCTCTGTCTTCCACTCCTGCTCCTGCAGCAGGGTGAGTCATCAGCCCAAACCAGCGCAGTGGTGCTCAGTGTGGCGTCAGGAGGGGGTGGGTGTGGGGGGAGAGCTCCAGCAGGGAGGGGTCACCACAGAATGAGGTAAAAAAAAAAAAAAAAAAAATCATCAATACAGTGAAATCATATAGTATAATGGTAAATAAGTACGTAAAATCTGATTGACTTCTACTAAGCATATCTGAGTTTAACATGAACAGAATTCACCTGGAAGTTATTCCAGCATATAACATGTAAAATGACATATGCATCTCATATTGCCATTTTAAATAAAAGCAGGGATACATATTTAAATATGTGGTCTAACCTGGTGTCTATCTGTGGTTTCATGCTGCTGCTGGGCACTCGGTCATAACCATGACACATCAAACAAAAATGCCCCCTCTAAGTGGCCTGAGAGCAGCATCTTAAACACTCAGGCTTCTTTGACAGTTCCCAGCCCTTTCATGGATATCATATCATAGATAATGTTGGCTTGGATGTTGATGTTGGGCTCTTTGATAGTAAGACGCCAGAGGACTTCCTGATCTTGGTGATGTTTCTCGTCTTCTGGGGGGCAAAGTTCAGCCTGAATCATCCCCGCTGTTCTCGGACCCTGCCTTAACGCTCTCCTCCGGTCCCTCCGCCGTTCCGCTGTCGGACTCCTCCTCTATGGTGAGGCGCGTGTCCGCGGAGGAGCACAAGGAGCTGATGCTGCTCTGCTCCGTGCACAGCACGCAGGCCAGCGGAGAAGGCAGCGCGCTCTCATAATGGAGATTCCCAAAATAGCTGCCGTGGTTATTATAGAAAGGCAGAGACACCTGTACCGAGCGTAGTCCCGAGGCCGCGGCGGGGCAGCTGAGGCTGTACTTCTTGGGCAAGGCACCCCACTCCCGCTGTTCTTCCTCGTGCACCAGCCGCGTGAATATGTTGACCCTCCTCTTCTCCCTCCTCTTGGAGCGGAAGTAGCCCAGCATTATACCACAGAGGAAGACTCCGTAGAAAGACATGACTATTAATATGTACAGGTACGTGTTCCCGTCGCTTTTGTCTTCATGGGATTCCTCGTTGATCTGCGTGTGCGGGAAGTGGGGTTTGGGGGAAGCTGTCGAGTTTTCCAAGTGCTCCATGTTTAAAAGCAGCTTTTGAGTGGGGGACCTAGAAAAAGACAAAGAATTCCATCTATAAATATAAGGCTTTTTGAACTTTTTACGCACATCGTACGCGCGTTTTACGCACACGGGAATGTTTCTAAAGTACCCCCCCCCCCCCAAAAAGAATAAATTTTATATATATATATATATATATATATATATATATATATATATATATATATATATATATATATATATATATATAAAAACTTTTTTACGAGTTTAGCTTTATGTGTAACTGTTGATGAAATCACATTGCAATAAATATTAAAATAATGCATTTAATCAATGGTGCCAGAATACTGAGTAATACTGAGTTAAGAGTTACACATACTGTATTCTTCTGTGATTGCAATGATTGCTTAAAAACTATATTTTGAAGGTTATTTAAAAATTATACACTTATGTTATCTTCTAATTAGACTTTTTTTTTTGTATTTCCTTGAAGTTATGAAAAAGTTAGCAAACGGATTTAGTTCGTCTCAAACTACACTATAAACATTAACGAGAGTGTCGTGATTTGTAAACTCACCAAACTGAAGCGCTATGTCTCATGTGGGCCTTCACCACTTGTGTCGTCTTGCAGCTCTTTTGGAGTTTGGCAGAACTACTAAATGGAAGAAGTTATTTATACTCTTTCCCTGGAGCGTCATCATGAGTCACATGACGGGGACTGATTGTAAGATGAGCCCTCTGTCTATGGAAAGCTTTAGGGAATGTCGTGTTTTAAAAATGAAGTACATCTCTGAATAATATGCACACCTCTGGAGGATTCTTATGAAACCATCAGATGCTCATGAGTATTTTAGATCTGATGAAGAATTACATCACATCTCCAGAGTCCAAGAGAAAGTGGCTCCTGGGAGGGCGTAATGGAAAAATACTTCTAGACTGTTTAGACGCAGCTGATGAAAAGTGAATTAATTCTGGAGTCCCTGCTCACACTTTCTACTGTCTTATTGGACCACTATATTTCCATCAAGTGTCTGGACTATTCCAAAGCACAAACAAATAAATTCAACTGAGACTTCCATTTCTTTGCAAATGAGCCAAAAGTCTATGAATAAAAATTTAAAGACGTGTATGAATAATGCAGGCAGACACCATCTCTCCATTGTGTCTGTACCGACAAATATTCTGAGTATGTTTTGACAGTATGTTTTTCTCCAGCAGAATTATCCCTGTAACAATATAATAATCACAGCTTTAAATCCTGCAGCCAAAATCAAACCCTACCCAAAGTAAGTACTGTTAGTAGTGCTGTTAGCAAAATGACAGTCTTACAATCAGAAGTATTTTAGAGTCCCAGTTGAGATGCAAAATTATTTTAACCAGTGAAGGAGGTTATTTAAAATGCAAATGCACTTCAGAAGGGCCCATCTTTAGCAACACTGTTTATTGTCTGTTGTTTTAGATGTCAAATGTTAATTTCAAAATTAAGTTGTAACTTCAAGAATATCCACTCATCCATTCGCTTCCGCTCATCCTATTCAGGTTCGCAGGGGGGCTGGAGCCTATCCCAGCTGTCATAGGGCAAGAGGCAGGGTACACCCACGCAGAGCCAACACAGAGAGACAAATAACCTTTCACACTCACATTCACACCTGTGGGCAATTTAGAGTAGCCAATTAACCTAACCCCAGCAAGTGCATGTCTTTGGACTGTGGGAGGAAACCCACACAAGCACAGGGAGAACATGCAAACTCCACACAGAGTTTGGGCCAAGGTGGAATCGAACCCAGGCCTTCCAGATGGTATCCTAACTGTGAGGCAGCAGTGCTAACCACTGCACCACTGTGCTGCCACTTTAAAAATATATGTAAATAAAAAGTGCAGTATTGCCCTCTTGAATGCATTACAAAGGAAATATAATGTATTTAAAAAAGGTAATACTCAAGTGTGGTAACAGGTGTTTTTTTTTTTTTTTGTCACTTTGAGGTAGCAGAAGCAGAATGTGAACCTAAAATATCAGTGTATCAGCAAAGCACTATTTTTACACCTCCACCAGTTATCGCAGTATACAGCAACATTGTTAATTTGGAGTTGTGTTTCTGGTCAGCTGGTGAATGCAACTCTGTACTGACTGTCCCTTTGCTCTCTTTTTTGGTCTCCACCAACCACTTAAAGAAATATCTCTGCTTTGTATCATGTACAAGAGAGAACCAAAACCATTAAGTTGCTATGAGTTGTTATTAGACTGAGAAGAGCTGCAGATGTGAGAATTCTAAGTTCATCGAAAGCTGCAGTCTCTGAAGCTGACGTGAAGTGTCAAAACTGCAGTTCCTCAAGTGGCCACTTGAGGCTGCTCCAAAAGCAAGTTAATCCCCATAGACCGCCATCTTGAAATGGCCAACTTTACACCAGAAATATAACCTTTCTCCAGGCTTCTTGAAGGACATTCAAAGCTCCTCTTTGGATGTTGGCTTCCTTTTGTTCTGTTCTCTGTCAAGATGTTCCCACACTGATCCAATAATATTGAAGTCTGAGCCCCGGGGAGGCTAATCCATGACTGATAGTGTTCCATTGTGTGTTTTTCTGTCCATGTATGCTTTTACTGCATTGGCACTACGTTTGGGATCATTGTCATGTTGAAGAATAAAACTATTGCCAGTCAGATGCTTTCCAGATGGTTTTGCATGAGTACCCTTCCACTGAGACCATTTCTGATGAGGCTTTGGCGAACTGTAGGTGGATCAAACGAAGAGCCAGATGCATCTCTCAGAACTATTGCTCAAGACCACTTTAAAAAAAAAAAGTTTGGCTGCTTGAAAGCAAAACATAAAGAAATGAGAGGTGGCTCAAGACTTGTGCACAGCACTGAGTTCATTTTGCTTGACTCCTTTCCCTGTAAAATTCTATTAAATAGATCATGTCTAAAGTAACACTTATCTCAGACTTACTTGTCTGAGATAAGAGGAATGACCCTCCAGCTAATTAGTGCATGACTACAGAAAACAAAGCTAATTTAGAAGTTAAAGCTCGTGGAGGTCCTCTTGCAGTTTTATTTCCATTTAGCATTTGATTGACCTTTTGATTCTCTGTGTCATTTCAGGGGCGCCTCCTTTGGTTTTAAAAACGTGACATCCAAGTGACTGATGTCATTCAGTAGTCTGAACACCCATTTCATCAGTCACAGCCAAGGATCGGTCTGCCAGCACTTCAAACTGACTCCTCGAAACTCCAATGACTGCTGAGCATTAATGATTGAATTTGTTTCCAATTAGTCATTACCATTATTGAATCAGTGGGGGCTGATTTCACTCTGTAGCTGACATTCAGACACAAATAAATGTCATCATTTGCCTGTTGTCTGGTGACACAGGAATCTACTCCACACCTAATAAGGCTAATGTGCTCAATACTTTCAATTTAATTAGTTAGACTTGGTAACCATGGCAGAAATAAAATACACTTACAAGGAGACCAAAAACAATCTTTATTTACTTCATTTGAGAAGGCATCAAATTATTTATGAATAAATAATCGGATGTATTTTTGTTACAGGGCTGGGCGATATGTTACAGCTTTCCAACAGGCAAACCAGTGATTCACAAATATTCATGTAGCTGGGTGTGCAGCACACGCACGATGTGGTGTGGTGGGGAGCTCACCACCCCACTTGCCCTTTTCAGTAAATGAAATCATGGAAGACTTTGTTATGGAAAGGAATACTAGGATCGTTTTTGGTATTAAACCAGATGGAGCAGGCAAGCCAAAAGACCTAACCGAACCGGCAATCAGATAAACACTTCCACTTGCAGCCTCTATTCAGGCAAATGGGTAACAAAACCATACATACAGTTTTGGTCTAATTCTCTAACATGATTTTTGAATTCATATTGATTTTCGACACCAACTGATCAGACGGCAACAAATAAAGATGCAATAGGAAGGTGCGTGATATGCCTCAGCTCCATCTGCTAGTTCCTATTAGCTCACACTTTCAATTGCACTTGACAGGCTGATTGTTTAGTAGGCTGAATTCTCGAGGTTCAGCAGCCCTGAGGTGGATAACACAACACCAACAACAAAACCAAAGCAACATTTCACTTTATGGAAAGGGTGGGGAAAATGTTTTAAGATTTTGAATGGATGGAACCAAAGACCCTCACATGTTTCCATGTTACTGTCAGCAGTGTCCTTGTGTAAATTTTAAACTGAAGGGATGGAAGAGGAGGTTGGACCCTAAGGGAATATTTTAACATGTAAGATATTCATATGATGTACATTATATAGACAAAATACATTACACCTACAGGAGCTGCTTGGTCATAGAAACCCATGCCATGAAGCTCTCTCTGCACACTTTTTGTGCTGATGTTAATACCAGAGGTGGGTTGTATCTCGTCAGCAGAGTTGCTGTGGTTCCTAAATGCTTCCACTTTGCAGCAGTACCACTCACAGTTCACTGTGGAATATCTAGAAGGAAAGACATTTCACAAACTGACTTATTGCAACGGTGGAATTCAGTGAGCCCTTTAGAACGACCCATTCTTTCATAAATGTTTGTAAAGGCAGACTGCACAGCGAGGAGCGTGATTTTATTCACATGTTGCAATGGGACTGAAAACACCTGAAGTCAAAGATTAAGAGATGTGGCCCAATACGTTAAATGTGTTTCTAGTTTCTTTCAACATAACAAAATATATAGGACACTATTCTAAGAGTAGAATAAAGAAAAACCTTAAACATGATCCCTGTTTCCATGAACTGAAATACCGTGTTTGCTAAAATGTTATGTTTTCCTTTTTGTTGTTGTGTTGTGCACCTGAGGGCCATCACACCTAGGAGATGGCTCATCAGATATATCGGTCCACCTGTCCAACTGTATCGTGTTACAAGGCAGGCTCCCATTGCAGCAAAAGAGTGCAATCAGTTACAAAACTGGTTTATGATAATATAACTTAAGTTAAAATACAACCTATTCATTTGCTTCTCTGATAAACACATGTATGATTAAGGAGGAACATCCAGTTAATCAGTCAAGAATTACAAAAAAGGCAAAAGGCTGTGAGGGGTGTGTACATGGAGTTACACACTTGGTCATTTTCATGCAAAAAAGACGAAACGTATGACAAGGCTTTAAACAAAATAACTGCCGCTCAGCCAAAAGTCACACTTACGTAAATTTGCTTGTTCTCCACACACACACACACACACACACACACACACACACACACACACACACACACACACACACACACACACACAAAGTTTTATTTAGGTTCTGTCTGTAATCAACTGGCTTGCTTGGGCAGATTTGATCTATTTTCACACTGCATTACAACAATGATTACACAGTCATTTCATCTGTAATACAAGCACACTGTGGTCAGTACACACTGACACATATACTCAGTCACTGTAGGAAATTCAATAGACTAAACATGCACTTTTATTTCTTTTCTTTTTTAAAAGGCCTTTTAGTAACAATTTGGTCATTTTCCTAAAATAGAATCACTGATGAAAGATAAAAATCATTACACTGCATAAAATGATGGTTTTTTTTTTTTACCAACCTGTTTTCATTTGACCTCAAATGACTTTGTGCTTTTAGTTTCACAGCGTGCTGATTGGAGAGATACCCCACGAGCGTGGGAGTCACAGTGTGACTGTGGGAGGGAGGCAAAACAAACCACCGACAGAACACAAAACAAGTTAAAGATGAGAAAGAAAAAAATTAACCGTCTCCTGACCTGCAGGAAACGCAAAAGGAAATTAGAAATTTTTAATTAAAGTTTTAGAAGAGGATCAAAGTGAACTGATTTAGACCCATAAATCAAATGTAGCGTCTTGCAGGTGAGCAAAAAGCACCGAGGCAACAAAGCAACCTGAGCTTCTGCTGTGGCACTCGGACAGGAGTTCAACAGATGACACCAGCTAAAGCACACTCTGTTTCATAACTCACATCTGGAGCAATAAAGACCTCTGCAAAAGGGCCGCACACCTGGATGGAAAAAAAGGGAAAAGGTCTTTCATAACAAATTCAAGTAAAAGCTGTTTCATCTGTGAAACTGGTTAATCTTTCTTTCTGTGAGATCTTAGAAACAATAAGATTTAGCACAGATTTATGCTGCTGTAGCTCTTTGAATGCAGACCATAGGAATGGGGGGGCACTGGGAGTGTTTCAGAGTCAAGTATTGTTCTAGTCTGGGGTCTGTGTTGGTTATCATTTTCCACCGTACATTCTCTCTATGTCATCCTGGTAATGTGTTTTCAGCTCCTTGCGTTTGAGCTTGAATGCATCAGTCACTAATCCTGTCTCGGGTGTCCACGGTTCTGGGCTCAGCCGGATCTTGCGGGGGATCTCAAAGCGCTCTAGCTGGGCTACAAAGGAAGAGGAAACATTAACTTGTAACTTGATTAAATCCAGCTTTTTGTCTGTAGCTCTGAGATGACGTTTAACCTCATGTCTGACTTTCTCACCTGCCAGTGCGGCCTCTGTGATAACCTTGAGGACGAGCTCCTCCACAGCTTTGCTGTTGCACAGCTCCTCCCACGACCCTCGGATACCGTACTGGTCAACCAGAGCCAGTAGCTGCTTCTGATTGGGCACCACAAAGCCAATCACATATGTCTCATCACTGCAGAGCAGGAAGAGGGGAAGAGATGGGGAGTCAAAGAGGAAGAAAAACAGACTACAGTTATTAGGTTAAACTGTTCTTCAGGATGTGGACACTGGGCCGAATAAGGTGATGGAGCACCAGAGTGAGAGAACAATCAGTTCATCATTGAGTGGCATATTTAGCCTTGTAAGGAGATGGAAAAACTACATGCTTGAACAGAGTGTGAACAGATTGCAAGCTCCAAATCTCTTGACAAACAGCTGCTTGCATTATGACCCAGGACTGAATAAATATTTCAGGCTGCAGAAACATGTCCAGATTCTGGGTTATAGCACAGCTGGAGCCTATCCCAGCTTTTAAAAGGCAAGAGGCAGGGTACATCCTGGACAGGCTGCCAGTCCATCACATGGCTAACACAGACAGACACACCATAGGCATGCTCATACTAGATGTGGGCCCTTTGCAGGAGGTCCTGTGAACTGCAGCTTCAGCAGCATGTGCTTCTTCTGGCACATCTGCTGATACTAAATAAGAGTGAAATGTGTGGAGTTTGGATGCTGCGGTAACCTCTTTGGCCCTTTGTTGTGTTCCTCAAACCACTCCTGAACAAGTTTCATCCTGTTGCATGAGGCTGCTGTCACTGGGGAGTCACAGTGGACCCTCTATGGCCAAAGGCCTTAACCTTGTGTTAAGGTGGGTGATGCATGTCAAAGTGGCATTCATGTCTATGCTGGGAGTCAAAGTTTCCCAAGAGAACACTACACTGCAGCCATCCTCTGACTGCAGCTGTTTTAGCTCATGTCCCTTGTACGCCACTCTCCTTTTAAATTAGCTTTCTTCTGATTAGTTTCTTCTTACAAACAGAAATTTTGAACAACTGGTAGGTGGAGCTTCTGTTTTTACAGACAGAACTGTGTTCCTGGTTGATCATATTAGGGATATTTCCTCTGACATCATACAGAGCCAGGAGCATAAAAAAATATCTGAAACACATTGATTAGAGCAGAGTTTTTGGTTCACAGAGATTGTTTGTACATACCCTGACCTCATTATTTTAAACTTTGGCCATGATCATATAGTTTAACAATATATTTGACAGAATATTAAAAAAAGCATAATAGGTCCACTTTAATGAGACATGTTTAGCAAAAATGAGCCTTTTACCTATAACTGTTATAAGTGATGGAAAAGAAGATACTGTGAGAAGTCCACTTTGTAGTTAAAAGTTAAACCAATGAACTAAAGAGTAGTAGCAGCACAGCCAATAAAAGATTTCACTGGATTTTTATTTTTCAATGCCCCACCCCTCACACACCTGTTGGCATAGGCGCAGATGTTATCAATCAGAGAACAATTCTTCAACGTAGCCTCCACCTTTCCCAGGGAGACGTACTCTCCTGCCTGCAGCTTCACCAAGTCTTTCTTACGATCTGGAAACACAGCAAAGGGAGCAGCCTGTAAAAATGTGTGTATATCCACGCATATACATGGATATAGTTTAAAAAGAAGGGAGGAAGTGGGATAGAAGGATGCATTTTCTACTTGACTGTGTGCATCTGATCAGTATCATCTCGATAAAAGAGGGACGTTTTTTGGGGGGGTTCTGGTTCGCTGAAGTAGACAGAAATGTGAAATCATGCCAGGATGGAAAGTAAAGCCTGATTTGTTAAAAGCTTTCCTGCCACACTGATGAATGGGAAGTGGAGCTGAAAGGCTATCTGGACGAAACCCAAGAATGTGAGGAACAATGTTGAGAATGTGCGCTTTAGATTCAGTGACGTTAAAAACCAGAATAAGACTTTTTCACCCCCCGCCCCCCAACCACCACCATCACCACGCCTCCTCACCAATGATCTTGAGACACCCGTCTTCCTGAAACTCTCCAATGTCTCCTGTACAGAACCAACGCTGGCCGTTCTCGTCTACAAAGAAGTCGTCTTGGTTTTTCGCTTCCTTCTTGTAGTATCCCATGGTCACGTTGGGCCCACCAATGAGAATCTCTCCCCTAGGATGGGGCTTATCAGTGCTACGGTAACCACCTAAAAACATCAGTGGATTAGAAGTGAAAACTTTTATTTTGCTCAATCTGCTACACCGTAACACTGTTGAGAAAAAAAAACAAAAAAAACAGATGGCATGTTTACTTAAAATTCTATTTTTGTTCTGCAAGCAATAAACTGAACTCGATAAGTATCAAAGCTTCAGCTGAGTTCAATAAAAGTGAGTTATGATTCCTTACATAAAAAGTGGAGAGACTAGTGATGTGATTTCCTTACAAGGCTGTACAACAGCTAAAGCGAGCTCTCCTGAAATGCTCAAAGTGTGACCAGGCTGGGAAAGAAAGTGGTAAACTTATATTAAAGTGTGTGTGTGTGTGTGTGTGTGTGTGTGTGTGTGTGTGTGTGTGTGTGTGTGTGTGTGTGTGTAAAAGATGACACATTTAAAAAAAAACAAAAAAAACATGCAGACTGATGCATTCTTGAGAATCCAAATTACACTGTTTATATCATGATGAAATGTGTGTGTGCGTGCGTGCATATGTGTGTGTAGTGTCTCACACAGTCTCACTCACCCTCCACCCAGTCTTGAAGCTTGATCTCACAGCACACCAGCGGTCCTCCCACTCTCCCAGTGCTGTAATCCCACACTAGAACAGACAACACACACACACACACACACACACACACACACACACACACACACACACACACACACACACACACACACACACACACACACACACACACACATCAGGAAGCCCACTAGCATCAAGGCACAACATTTATTGCCATAGCAACACGACCTGACTTGCTCCCTCGCCATGGAAACCCCATCCCCAAGGAGCATTCACAACACAGTGTTTTCCTGACTCAGATGACCGCAGTGGATTTTGATGGGGAGCGGGGAACGCTGTTTTCCCGGCTGCCTGGGAAAGGCTGATAGGATTTTTCATTTTGCAAAAGCTTTGGCAGTGGAGCCGATGCATTAGTCCATAACTGATTATTGGTACAGACATCGTCACCGCAGACACGCAAAACATTCTTGGTCATCATGTTTATAAGGGAATGGAGACATTCATTTCTATTTCTCTTTTGTTTTCTTTTACACAACACTGAGCAAAACATTTCTCATCCATTTTTTAAAACAGGCTAAAAGCTTCATGGGCTCTCAGTGTACAGTGACTTATTGCTAATGTTGATTTTTCCACACCACTCTGTTGAAAACAGATAATATACTCCCTTTTTTTTTTGTTTTTTTTTTTGTTTACTGCAACCCACGCACCGTCTATGTGCTAATTATTTTCCTCTTATCCATTTCCCCATCCTGGCTGTAAGTACTCTTTCCGTCTTTGCGTTCTCCCACTGTTTTTTTTTTTATCTCTGCTTTCAGGCTGTCAAACTTAACAGGAATTCCATGGGAAAAACAACAAAATAGGAGGGTGCCAGGACATGTTCGGAAAATATGATAGAGACTCAGGAAAAGCTGGAGTGTTGGTAGGTATATTTTACTTGCTAAAGTCTACAGATGCAAAAAAGCTATTTTGCTAAAAGCCAGCATGTTTTCATCTTAGATTTTCATGCTGATATCCAGTAACATGCACCATTCCTGTCAACTAAACAATACAAAATAATAATATGAGCAACTTTTTTGTTTGTCATGCAGTCATGTTGACATGCCAGCATGTTTAACTGGTATAATAATTACCATGCTCACCAACTGATTTTAGCTTGTCTTTATGCTAACGTTTGCTGATAAGCATTAAACTTTGCATTTTTTTTTTGTTCAGAGCCTGTCAGATCCATTTTCCTAAATGGATCTGACAGGCTCAGTAATAGCTAACCATAATACCCCTGAAAATATGATTTGTGAAATTCCAAGGGTGTCTAAAATATTGGCAATATCCCATTTTTGCCATGTATTATTCTTATGGATCATGATCAAATCAGTGATAAAGTGTAACACTGTACATAAACAGTGTCTGTCCCTCTGTCTCTCTCTCATGCTGCTGCTCACACACACTAAGCATAATGTAACAGTGGTTTGGTGTGTTGTTTCCTACTGTTTATAAAGCTGAAGTCCTTTCTTTGAGTTTATTATCCATTTCTGTAACCCCAATGCAAGATAGTAAAATGTGGTGTCAAAATGATTTCTCCCTCTGTGGCCACTGATGGGCTTTGTAGCTTTAGCTACAAGCAGCAGCTACTGCGGTCCAGTACAAGTGTTTTGTTTTAACTGCATGTACCATAGCGAGGTATTCCCTTTGTTTAGTCTAGCCTCATTTATAAAAAGGTTGTTAGCAGGATAATAGAAACCCTGTCAGTGCGTCACAATAAAACCCGCTGCAAACAATGATCATACAGTTGAGCCAAAGCATACATAAAACAGTTTAAAAAAAACATTTATTGCAGGACTGTATTGGACTGCATTCATTTAGCTGGCTGAACCTAATAAACTGGTAATGAAGTGTTTTTTTTTTTTTAATTATTTGTACAAGACAGATGAAAATTATGATCTGCTGATTGATAGTTGCTGTATGGGATGCAGGAAATTTACACTGAATTTACATTGAATGCCTGCAGCTTACAGTGAAAATGAATGACATGAAACATATTCATTTTCCTAATTTGTGATTTGTTTGAAATTTTTAGATGTACTGCCTACATCCTCACTGTGTCCTGACTGTAAGACTTTCATGCTCACGCTCGCTAATGGTTCCAGCACCGCAGGTCTCTGTCAGGCCGTATCCTTGACCCACTGGGCAGCAAAAACACACATTCATGAAGCGCTGTGTGGCTGCTGAGAGTGGCGCTCCACCTGATAACAAGACCCGCGTCCGTCCTCCTAGCAGAGAGCGAACTTTCCTGAACACCAGCCTGGGTGCACAGAAGAGCGAGGACGTAAGGAAATTATCCGACTTCTAAATATTCCTCAACACTCTAGAGCGCTTATACAAATGCAACGTTAACATCTTGTTTACATACTTGTCACACAGTGGTGTGCTGTATCCTTTGGTAAGCTGCTCCAGTTTGTAGTTGTATGCCAGAATGAAGAGTGTTCGCTGAACACAGTTCATCTCCTCGACCTTGGTCATCACGTTCTTATAGATCCGGTCCATGATCTCCTGAAGTCAGGAGGTGGGATGGGGAGGAAAGAAAGAGCAAATTAATAAATAAGAGAATAAGAGCAACATGTAAGACTGATACTGATATAAGACTAAAAGGGTGATAAATGTTGGTCAAGAAAACCCATTTTTATATCTAACTTCTAAGTAAACAGAAGTGTGAGAGATATGAGGTGCCAAACAATTTAAATTGGGACTACAGCTGCTTATACAGGAGTCAGAGCATTGAAGAAAAAATGTATCTAAAGTCTGGCCTGTAGCAGAACCTGACCAACACTGGATTTTTGGGGGCAGTGCCAATTTTTAGGGAGTAAAAAAATTCCAACATCAATATATATATAGGCCAATATTTTTCCTAGAAATATTTAATAAATAAATCAATAAGAGTTTATTAAAATGAGGCTGACACTCCTAGGGCACTCCTTGACCCTAGCCAAATGCAAAACTAGTGAAAAACCACTAGTGAAAAAATGTGAGTGTCCTCCAGCTGTAAAAGCATTTCTGCTGTTGGGGGTTCTCTCATTGTTGCCCCTCTAGTGCACCTGGTGTTAATTTCATTAACACCAAAGCAGCTGAAACTGATTAACAGCCCCCTCTGCTACTTAACTGACCAGATCAAAAAAATTATTAGATTTATTTTTTGTAAATCTAAGCATATCCCCCAACACATACGCTAACAGCAATATACCTACAGTATAACAGGCTGACAATATCACTTAACTGTTGTGTTGGTTGGGTTTTAGATGTATAGTCCCTGCTTTGAAGGTATTTTCTCTGACCCAACTAAACATGACTAAACACCAGCATTAAAATCCCAAAATATTACATTTAAGCAACTGTATATAATAAAAGTATTATATACAAGTCCCTTCAACAAGTGAACAGACCAACACAAACACAGAGACAAGGGTGCTCCTTAAATTTGGTTGCATAAGTGTTTAGGCTCCCCAATGGATTTCTAACACTATGTGACCTACAAAATGACCGAAAACCCAGAAGAAACCAGAAGAGGGACTCTCTCTTTGGGATATGTCAAAACCATGAGAGAACTACAATTAACTGCAGGAGTGGGTATAGTAAATCCACTGCTAATTGTGACCTTAATCATCTGAGTTTTATTTTTATTTTTTTAACTTTTTTTTTTTTTTTTTACATTTAGTCTTTATTGGACAGGAAAGTGGGGGAAGAGTGTTGGAGAACAACACACAAGAAAGCATCTAGAACAGACTCAAACCCAGGCGCCTGCAGTGGCTTCTGGTATATAAGGCAGCTGCTTGATAAGGTGAGCTATGGCAGCACCCCCTGAGTGCTTTCGTTAGAAGGTATAATGATACGGCAAACATGGGGCAATGCACAACATCTGGCAATTCCTTGGAGCTGCTATCACTGGTATTTTATAACCAGAAACTGCAGCTGCACTCACATTCTGCTTTACATTAAGTTTCAGCTCCAAGCTGTTTGATTGTTTAGCATTCTGGTCCATAAATTTTGGTTTACTCTCGCCACTCTCAGAGCAGGAAGCTGATCGGACCTCACTGTGATCTACCCGCTAAGCACCAGACAGCAGACAGACTCAGAAACTAGCTGGTGAACCTTTAGCAGCTGAAGCTGCAGATATTTTTCACAGGAGTTTGTGGAGAGCAAGAAAATGAATGCACATTTCTCTGTTAATGCTGGATAAATAAGCCACTATCTGCCATACCAACTCAAACGGTTTAATGCTGCTTTCATATCTTGTTTCCAATGCCCATAATATTAGAAGCCTTATCCCAATATTCCCAACAAATATCTTCTCAGCTTTTAGTGCAGGGCAGGCAATGGAGATCTAAAGATGCGTAAAAATTCTGGAAACTTTCAGAGCTGGCTGATAATACCTGTGATTTGAAAATTTCATTTATACATACTTATTTCATAATTAATAAAGTATAAAGTGGTTAAAACAGGGTGAAGTGGCGATAGGAACAGGACGATACAGGGAAGAGGAATGTCAATCATGGGAAATGGTATCAATTTGTGCTACCAAAGGGAATGCAGTAAAGAGAACAGAAACCCACAGATTAAGAACACTCAGAAGTGTCGTCAGAAGGCTGGACAGGGTGAAGTGGGGGAAAGGGCACGAACAAAAAAACTATAAAAACCAGTCAGTCTTGATGGGTTTGTGCGTGCGTGTGTGTGTGTGTGTGTGTGAGCATGCCCGTGCACATGAAGCAGTGAGAGAGTGAGAGAGGAAGTCGACACAGGATCCATGCAGCCGCCTGTTGTCATATCACAGCAAACAATTTGTATTTGTCTGTGTGTCGTGGGGATAACCACATGGGGCTTTCTCACGTTCTGTTTGCATCTGTGAATGCTTCCAGAAACTGGGGCCCTATGCCCTTTACACTACGACCACTGGGAGATGGGGTGGGGGGTGGAGCTGTCTCCATGTGAGTGAGAGGGAGAGAAGCATGCATCCTGTATTGAATAAGCCAGTGTACAGCTAGCTAGCACGATCAAACTTATTAAAAATCCCCTATTAAATGAGTTAGATAAGCTTCCTTTTCAAGTCTTTCCAGTATTGGCAATGATCACTGTCAAACAACAATATGTGGACAAACAAGATCATGAATGGAGGAAAGTGCCAAAGACCATAACTGGTGGCAAATGTGTTTATTAATGTTAAAGCAAAAATAAAAATGTTGAAAAATCATCAACATACGGAGCAGTTTGCTTCGAGTATTTCCAGGTGCTGGTTTTAACCACCAATCAAACTGCATCCTTCCATTTCTGTAGACTAACTGTTAGGCTGGCTAGCAAAGTCTTCTCCTTTATCATCCTCAGGACTTCTGCCACTGTACAGCAAGCCCTAAATGACCCCCCGACTGAGCCCATTTTTAAGATCTCTTTCAAACCTAAGGTACAGCTCATAGGTTAGCAATGTAGCTTTTCAGCCTAATCATACACTTTACCAACTGTTTATACACGTAAAGACAGCCTGAAATGGTGTGTCGAATTGTTAACATTTTTTCAAAAAGTTAAATAACTTTGAGACAATGGCTCTATACTGTTCTAACTCTGGGTGATGCAGTTGAGGTCTGAAGTTTACATCCATTCATCATGGGCATGAATGTCAGCATACATCTTTAATGACTTTAAAAACAAGACTTGCGTGCACAAGTTTGAATTTAGTTTGGATTTCCTCTAATTCACACAGGGTCAAAAGTATACATACAGGCTTGGGAAGTGTCTCAGAGCCATTTCTAAACAACTGCAGATTCCAAGATCATCAGTCCTGATATTTGTACATAAGTCCAAGTTATTTGGATGTGGTGATACATCCAAATAACTTGGCAGAGTTTTAATGCTGGGCATCCAGCATTAAAACTCTGCCAAATCAAACATGCAAAGCAACTGCCATGACGACCCCTTGTGAATAAGGGCATGTGTGTGTAGAACAGGCGAAAATGGAAACATTATGTGCTGGAAATTTCAAACTAAAGGACACACACACACGCACGCACGCACGCACACACACACACACATGCGGGGTAACGAGACAAAAGGAAACAGTTGGGAAAGACAGGTGGACTGAATGACACTCATGAGACGGGGGAAGCAAAACTGAACACGACACACAGAGAACAGGAGACTGTCAAAATAAAACATGAAGAAACCAAACAATACAAACACAGACTTAACACAACATGGGGAACAGAACACACAAGAGACAAGGGACAATGGCACAGAGGGACAAACAGACACTGGAACACCGAGACGCAGGGAAGACGAGAAGAACAGGAGACGGGAATGGAATACAATAAATATAATTAAAAACAGAATTCAGAAAACTGTAACAAACTAAGAATCTCACTGTAAGCAAACTGAGGAACACAGCAGAGATACAACAAAAAAGAGAACCTCACAGAAAAAACACAAAACACTGGGTAAATGGCCCAGGATATGACATGCACCCTGTTTCTCCATCATGACTGAATGTAGTACTCAGTTTTGTTGATTCTGAATATTTATATAAATGACTGCCTGCAGTAGATCACAGACTACTGAATCGAAAGTGGGAACAGGCTGTAAAAATAGTGCAAAAACATCACTTTATAAATTTAAGGGCAAACTCTTTTTTTTCTAAATCTGAACACTTGATTCAGACCAAACTAAAAGTTGCATGCTGTGAAATCAAAACAGGGAGAGAAAAGACTCCGAAACACGCAGATGAAAATGCAAACTTTTCTCTGGGTCTGTAGCTACAAGTGATCTGTGTAAAATGGCAATTATTATTAACTGTAAAATAATACACTGTAAAATGCTGATTATAGCAGTTTAAATTCTGACATATTAGAGGACATCCAGTTGGATTAAGTTGCTGGTAACACCCTCATTATAAACTTGTGTATTTTTAACTGTACCTTTTTTGTTTCCTTTAGCCTGGGCTGGTTTGTCACTGACAAACAGTGCAACATTTTAAGCAAAGCCCATCTTGGCATCATTACTACTAAAATGGATTAATGAGTAAAATATACTTCAAAGACAAGTAGCACCAGCCAGCGACAAATATTCCACTTAGACTCCTGGGAATCTAACATTGGTGATTAAAAGCAGCACTGACCAGTGGTAGGATGTGTTTACGTCAGACACGCAGACTCAAGGCCGAGTGACTCAGTGACAGATACTTTTAATGTTAAGGCTTCTCTGAGCAGTGCATTGTGTTGTAATGAGTGCACTGTCTTGACATACCGGGACAGCTGCCATCAGAGTGGGTTGCAGCATGCTGGTGTCTCCTTTGCTTCCTTTCTTTATCTTTGTGGACTTAAGGTAGGAAAAGGAAATAACAATTAATTGATCCTTTAAATCATTACATTTGTAATGAGATGTTACTGTATATTTTTTCCACATATTTAGACTGAAATGAAATCTAAAAACTGTTAGCTCCAGCTATATAGACTCGTGGAAAAAAGTACCCCCTGTGTCCATTTTAAGGTTTTATGTTTCAGGACATAACAGAAAAATGATCAGAGCCTCAGTAGGTTCTAAAATTACTCATATACAACCCCAGATGAATAACAACACAAGACATAATACGCAGGTCATTATTTATTTAACAAAAACTAAGCACACCCTCACTGCTTCCATAAGAATTAGGAGGGTAAGTAGCAGCCAGGTGCTGCTAATCACATTTACTTGATTAATTGATCATCAGCACTTCTATAAAAGCAGAAGGTTTGGCAGTTTGCTGGTTTGGAGCATTCAGTTGTGTATTAACACAATACCAAAGAGGAAAGACATCAGCAATGATCTTAGAGAAGCTGCTGTTGCTGCTCATCAATCTGGGAAGGGTTATTAGGCCATTTCCAAACTATTTGAAGTCAGTCATTCTACAGGGAGAAAGATTATTCACAAGTGGAAAACATTCACGACAGCTGTCCATCTTCCCAAGAGTGGACATCCCAGCAAATTCACCCCAAGGTCAGACTGTGCAATCCTCAGAGAAACTGTCAAAAACCCCAAGAGCTCCAGCTCAGACTCTACAGGCTCTTCACTCTAAATTTTAAACTTCATGACACTACAGTCAGAAAAAGTTAAGTATGGTTGGTTTGGAAGGATTTCCAGGAGAAAGCCTCTCCTCTCTAAAAGAATATGGTGGTACAGCTTAGGTTTGCAAAGATCATCTGAACAAACAACAAGACTTCTGGAACAATGTCCTTTGGACAGACGAGATCAAAGTGGCCGCAGTGCACAGCTCCACGTTTGGTGACCAAACGCAGCCTGTCAGCAGAAACACCTCATACCAACTGTCAGACATGGTGCTGGAGGGGTGATGATTTTGGCCAGGGCACCACGAACTCTTCCATGTACCAAAGTATTCTAGAATTAAATCTGTTAGACGGCTAAAGTTTGGCCTAAACTGGGTCATGTAACAGGACAATGATGCCAGCCAGCAGATCTCCAACAGAATGGCTGAAAAAGAAAAGAATGAAGATGTTGCAGTGACCCAGTCAAAGTCCAGATCTTAATCTGACTAAATTGCTGTGGTGGGACCTTAAGAGAGCTGTGCATAAACAAATTTTTTTATGATGTCCTGAGAAATAAAACCTTAGAACAGACAGAGGGTGTACTTTTTTCACATAACTGTATATGATTAGCAATATTTAATGCATGAAAGTGGGATCAACACTCATCTATCTCTAAAGTGCATGCTGTGTTTTAGGTTTTGTTACCTGGTCAGCGAGGGTCTGAGGTGATGAATAGCCGATTCTACAGCCATGAGACACACATACGAGCTCTGCACTAAGCTCCAGTACATGGGCAAGAGGCAGGTAGCCAATATAGGTGTCTTCTTCACTGTAAACACACAGAAACTTCAAAAAACAAGATCTGATTTGGACTAATAAACAAACAAACAAAAAAAGCGTGTTTGAGAAAAGATTACTGCAAATATAAAGATTTGTGCCTGTAAACCAGGAGATTAACCAAGCAATAACTGTAGTTAATTTCATCAAGCTGAATCAGTACTGAAACAATCACAATTTCTTGATTTATAGTTATATATTAGTCATATTTACATCTGAGCTATATTGGACACAGATTCATCTCAACATAAATAACAGCCAAATTTTGGGAAATTTCCATTTTAGTGAACATGTTGGACATTCAGGCCATACTTGAGGTGGTTTACATAGCTGTTACTTAATCCACCAAGGAAAGCCAACATTTTCACAAGATTGACTGAGACTGTAACAACTAAACCCCTTTAACCTCCATCCATCTCACCCTGACTTCCATTCTCCGACATTGTTTCTCTACTCATATTAAGCTCCCTCCCTTTTCTGTTTCCTCTCACTCCCATCTATAGTCCCCAGAGAAGGGTCAGTTTCTGTTTCAATATAAGCAGTTGAGCTGCACGATGATACCAGCTGAACAAGCACATTTCCCATAATGTTAGTTAAAGTAATCCTTTGAAAAACGCAGCAACGAGAAATTTGAACAATGACCATAGCTTAGCTTTGATTACAGACTTCCCAACTATTTCCTGAGCTTCCAGTAATCCAGTGCATCGCTGTCTTCTGGCAATGAATAAAACTAAATGGCATGTTCTAATCTGTGTGCTTTCAAATTGGCTGGTGTCTCTGCTTAGACGTGTAACAGTGGAAATGTGCTGCTTTGGAAGGTTAATTTCCATTTAAAACTGACAGTTTTACTTCTCTCTGCCTTCATATTTCACAGACAGTTGAGAGGCATAAATACCCTAAAAGCTATCGAACCAGTGAATTAGTAGCACACATCCAGGGGTGTAATGTAGGAAGTACGTTTGAGGTCTTTACCACAGGTTGGGTATCCTCTCGGCCATTCCTGTGATCCCAGCGATGATGTTGCTGTGGGAGATCATAACACCCTTTGGAATGCCTGTGGATCCGCTGGTGTACATGATGACTGCAATGTCTGAGGGCAGCGGGGCTTTACGCTCACGTGCTGCTGGAATATCAACAGAGAAAGCCCCAACACATACATTTTAACTAAATATGTCAGAACTGACAGAATTAATGGTTCATAGCACAAACATTCATCCATGTTTATGCAATGTCCAGACAGACAATTTGTTAACAGTGTAGGTTCCATTTGTTGCGTGTGTGCCAGATAAACATTTTTTTTTGTATGTAGGAAAAAAAACACCAAAACTTACAGGTCAGACACATGGAAAGAAAATGGTTATCTGAGAAATTAAACAATCAGTCCCTCCTGGCATGGTGCAGAGTTTTTGTGTTATTTTAAGTAACTGCGCTAGCCAAAAACACCATTTGCACTCGTTCATTCGTCTTTTCTCTTTCTTGTGTTGTTCACTCCTGTCTTTGTTATCTTATCTATTCCTTTCTCCCTTCTAACACTCTTCCTTGCATTCAGTTGTTCCTCTTTAATCACGGTCGTTCTTTTTCTAACTACTTCAGCTGTGCCCATTTAATAGTAAGTAAGCTAAATCTATAGTGTCTGGTTGTTTTCTTTGGCCTTCACCTGCCAGGCCCAAACCTTCTTTTATTCCCACAAATGTGTATGAATGTGATGCACAGGCCAATCGCAAGGTGCAAGTGGCCATGAATTTGAGATAGGTGATTTTCAGGTGCTTTCAAAAAAATCTATAACAGTCATCCCAAATGCCCAGTCTGAATTACAGACATCACACATTTGTTAGTGATGTGTTTTATCACCAGCTTGATGTTTTCACAGTAGGTGCGCCTAGCAGGGGCTGACACAGATACTGTACATTCATTATAGTGGTGACCTGCCCTGAAGAAACCCTGCTTTACTGTCCTTTTTTATTCTATTGGGGCCCATTGCTTACAAAATGAACATCATTCTGTATTAAATAGCATTTGAATTGATTGCATTTACTGAGGCCATAAATGAAGTAAGAATTAGGATAAACTCCAATACAGCTTCCTTTTCCGCCCATGATTCCTGTTGGAGTCTGTTATCATCATTGCTTCCCAGCAGGTACAGTTTACAATCAAGACTCGATCAAGAACACGAAAAGCTGCGATGTCTGTTTCTTTACATTACAGAATGCAGGAGATAAAGGCAGTGAAAAAGACATTCACATGTCCAAACAGCAGAGCACAATGTGATGAACCCCATGCCTTCTGATCCCTCTCTTGGACTCCTACTGTCTGAATAAATAAGTAAAGAGCAAGTCAGTTTCCAGGGGGAACAGAACCAGTTGAGAAACAAGACATTGGTTTTATTTTTCACTTTCTGTTGAGAACAAAAACAGCACTAAAACGCCCAACCGCAGCAGGCACTGACAAACCAAAAGATGAAGTAAAGTGCATTACAGTCACAAGTGCAGACCTCTCTTTTCTCTCTTTCCTCTGACTCGGATACAAGGAGTGTGCACTCCGAAAGCTGAAGTCATGTGAAGTTAACAGCGCCATGTGTAAACATGACCCTCGCCTACATCCCACTGCTCTATCCTCCCTTCCTACTTCCTTCTCCCTTTATCTGCACATGACTCTACCAGCTAAGTATGTTTTGGGTCAGTCAGTTGAAGGGGCCTCAATAAAAGGTGAAGAGGAGTTACGGCTCATCCTCATCCACTGCACTAACTGAACATGCATGGTATCAACCTTAATCTGACACAGATGTTAGCATTTCCTTATTCACATGACCTAATGGGCCCAATACCAATCCGCCCCCACCCCATACCCCCAAAACCCTGACTATTTCATTTATTGGAAAAAAGGGACACCAAAAAGCCCATGCAGATTAAAACACATGTACTGTAGTGTTTTAGTAGCTCTTAGTTGCGTGCCTTCAAGGTGCTTTTATTTTTTTCTTCTAAAAATTATGACATTAATGCCTGCTAACAGGTTTTTTAATTACTTTTAGTCACATTAAGGTTGTAACAAGGCAATCATGTGTTGGTAGGTTGCTTCTGCTGCCACCAAGTGGCCAGCATGCCCATCTCATTTAATTAAATGCTGATTAATACACATTTTTAAAAGTAAAAAAAAAAAAACAGAAAAAAAAATAATAATTGAATAACAAAAAAAAGTGACATTCAATTGTGACAATTTGTACTCAGAGCTGTTGTCTGTGTCCAAAGTGTCACAGAGAGGAATATAAAATTTGGTTTCCACCAGAAATGCTGTCAGATCCATTAACAGAGCACTGCTTAGTCACAGAAATGCATGCTATGTGGCAAAGCTGGGACAGCTTTGGTTTTGGGCAGTGGTTAAATGAAGCTTTATGGATGTAGCTGTGTGGTGTAGGTGTAGCTCTCTTCGGACTTCAGCTCAAGCTGTAACCCCAGAGGATTAAAAATGAAGCAGAGCGGATGTGCCAAAAACTGAAGTTCTTCTGGTGGTCAGTGAAGCTCACTCCAGAAATGAGTCAGTCCCTGTATATTCCCATGTCAAAATCTTGAACAGTAATAAAAAGCCCATTTACAGCCTGGTTCCTCTACATGCCACCGAGGACCCTGTTTGTTAAAAGAACAGATTTCAGCCTTCAATCGTCCAATCCAATAAATGACACCAAACAAGAGTCAACAGTAAAATAAGCTGTTTGGCACTGGCAGAGAAGATTTGGTAAGTTTTTCATGGGCGCAACCCACGTACTCAATTCTGCTGCTCAACCCACAAATGTATTTTCCTTACAAGTGTGGCACCATTTAAAAGAAATAAACAGGCTTGATCAACCAAACAATTACGTTGTGTGCTAAGTTTATATAGCTTAATCTATTTAATTTATTTTGTAATGTGTTGGTAGGGAGATTTTAGATATTTTGTTGAATAATTGTACATATATAAGTAGCTGCTGTGTGTGTTTTTTAAGGTTATTGTAACATGACTTGTGGTGAATTTTGACAATCCTAATAATAAGTTACCTAAAAACATTGACAGTGTACTTGTAAGGAGATTAAAAGTTTGTTTTTGGCTAAGGCTACAAATCCTTCAGTTTGGTGAAGCAACATGGAAAATATTAGACACTACATGGGCCACTCTGCACAGCTCAGTTCTTTTTGCTCTGTTAATGCCCTGCAAGAAAGTACTTTATATCAAGTGGTGTGTGTTTGGTTTTATTGCCATTGTTCACTGAAATAATGTGTAATGACATGAATCACCATGAGACACAAAACTGGATAGAAAACTTTTTTAAAAATAAGTAATCAGCCCACCTTCTCTGCAAAACAGCCCCACAGCAATTCTATTACTCAGGAACTCTTGAAAGCAAAGCTCATGTAAATCAATAAACAGACACACAGACAAAACCCACCTTTCTCATGCCTGGCTCCCAGCTTCTGAACCGCAGCCATGTTGTGGATGCTGATGCCACATGGATAGCCGGGCCAAGTGGTCGGCGTGTTGTCCACAATGATGATATGTTGCAGCCTCGGAACTTCAGTTAGGATGACCTGACACGCACGCACACGCACACACACACACACACACACACACACACACACACACACACACACACACACACACACACACACACACACACACACACACACACACAGAGCGACTGTATATATGTTGTGTTTATACTGACAAAGGATGGCAAGGTTTGTCCGCGAACAAGCGAACAGAGGAATGTTATGTTTATGCTGCATAGATAACAATTGGGAAGATGAAATGCAGGCGTGCTGCTTGTCTTGGCATTGAACCTACCCAAACCAGGCCATAACAGTCAGCATGTGCCGTCTAACATTTATGACTCTGTTACAGCACACTGCAACTTATCTGTTCTGTCAGCACTGAACAGTGTGTTTTATCTGATGATAGCTTTGGCTCCTGAAGTTCCCTTAATATTACTGTTCTAGTCAGAGATTATATATGAGATATTTGTGCACATAATAGTGTTTGTTATTGTTCTATTCATTGTTGCTCTATACAGCATTGTCTAGTTTCTCAAACTTTGCAATGAAAAACAAATTTCCCATGTAAACGCCTCTGCAGAGAAAATTTACTGTATTCTGTTTGGTGTTTGTGTGTCTTCTAACCTTGAGTCTGCTCTCCAGGAGCTCTTTGCTGGTGATGATGTGGGTGACTTGAGTCTCATTCAGCCCGTGGGCAATGGCTGGACCTCCCAGTGTGGAGTAAATGGTGACCACTGCAACCACAGGCACACAGAAAAAGATTTAAATGCAGTCCACTGTCACCATGACCCATGAGGAAAAGGATGATTTAATGTGATGGGCAGGAAGCAAGGCAGTCTATTTATCTACACTGACAATACAAGTCAAGCCTGTCTGTGTGTGAACAGAGTGACCGCGTAGACATGCGAAGATGGACCACGTACGTGCTCACTGTCTGCATCGCTCAGTGTCCCTGATTTAGTCCCCTCTCACTCAGATGAGATCTTCAGGCACCTCCAGAGGCTGCTGCTAAAGCCTCTGAGCCAAAGAGCTCTCGCTGCATGATAAGTACTCTTTGGGGGATATAAACAGTACTGATATTTGAGGGGGTTTACTGTTATGACTAAGTGCATATGTCTAATGAAGCAGTGTGCGGCTGAATGAATGCATCCACTTACGCAAAGAAGGGTTAGTGTTTAAAGCCATCTTTTAAAAGCAGATATTGACTAATGTCTTCTGGCTCCAACGTGATGGATATGATGTCTTTTGTTACACTGCATTATGCTTCTTTGCAAAGACTTGATCTGAAGACAGATCAGACTGTGACCACCCAAATGCTGCACCCATATATGCTTGTTAAACATCACTTAATAAAACTATAGCCTCGACTACTGTGGTACAGCCACATCTTGGAACCATGCTGCAGGAGACTCTTAGCATGTTTATGATCAGGCCCAGCTCACAGTCCTAAGTGTAGTTCCTCTCAGAGGTGTTGGACAAGGCTGAGGACAGGGTTCTGTGCAGTCTAGTCAAGTTCTTTGTGGTATATGCTTTGTGCATGAAGGATCATGACAGGAAATAGATTTTGTCAATTTGGTGCCACAAATTTAGAAGCTTTTGATTGTCTAAAATATCACTGGATGCTTCAGCATTATGATTTGCCTCAAAGGGAATAAAAGGGATCAAAGGAACTAAAAACATGCCAAAAATAACCCCAGAATGTAGAGTTTAAATGCATAAACAAAGATCATAGAGTTTTTCAAGTGAATTATGTTGATGTCCTTTTACAAAACTTCTCAAAGAAAAAACAAAAGTGTTTTCTCTGCAGATTATCTGCACTTCTTATGGAGAAAAAAGGTTTCCCAAGAGAAGTAGGATCAAAAAAGGTTTAAAAAAAAAAAAAAAGCACATGCCTGATTTAAATTTGGCTCATGTCCCCTTCAAGAACATCTTCTTATGCATGTTTGGATGGCTTCCATTATGGCTGCTGCCTGCTGACCTTTTTGTTTGCAGTATTGGGCTTTATTGTGGCCAACAGTGTGGATTTATTAAATATGTTCACAACATACCAAATTTTCACCATACATCTGGCAATTTTTTGTTTTTGCAGTTTTCTTTTTTTTTACTCTATCAGTTCGTAGAGGTACTTTAGGACCATAAAAGTCTCTGCGCACCCGATGAGGAATACCATTTGTTTAAAAAAATATACCATAATGGACCTCAGCTGTGAAGTCCAGTGGTATAGAAGTACACAAGACATTTTAATCCCTCAGAACTAAAAGATAGAGACAAAATGAAAACTGACTTCACACATTTTCTTTTTCTTTTTTTTTTTTAACTTGACTAAAAGATATAAAGTAATATTAGTGGATATTACAAATTCAATAAAAACAGTCAATAGTATCCAAGGTCAACAGTTTCTGAAATACTTGAACCAGCCTATCTAGCATCAACAACCATGCAACATTCAATCATTTGATAATGATGTTCCAGGAATGCCTGGTGTGTGTGCTTGCAATGTACTGTAGACATGCAGATCTGCACAGAAATGCTGAAATACAATATATTATAGATGAGCGTGCAGCTGAAGAGTGTTTGCATTAAAAGATGAGCGCAGCAGAAAGAAAAATGGCTTCAGTGTCAGAAAGCAAAAACAGAAGAAGGAAAGAAGGAGAAAAAAGTAGCAGGAGGAGAGAGACAGAAGCAGAGAATAACAGTCTATAATCCTGCGTCCCCACTCTGACACAGACACCGGGGTTTATGGGACAGGGCTTCGTGACATCAAAATCTTGCGTCATGGAGCTCCGACACTTCCTGCGCTGGCTGCTGTGTGTGTGTGAGCGTGTGTGTGTGTGAGAGGGAGGCCCATGACACCTCCAGCCGTGAGATCTAAACATTCAATCTGGCCCCTGCTTAACACATACGCACACACAATCACACACTACATGTCAGTACAGGAAGCTTAGCAAATGTCCAGACTCCACTTTGTTGCTACAAAGTGGAGTCTGGACATTTTTTTGTTTTGATTCAGCAAATGGTATCTTGAAACAGTGGCGTTTCCTTGACTCTAAGGGAGCTTTGCTGTGCAGCTGCTACTTGTGATACACCTTTTATGTAACTTATATAGTGAAACAAGAGCAGACAGCTCACAAAAGTTGGTCTTCTGAGCCAGTGTATAGTGGATATGAAGTACAATGAACACACACACACATGCACTAAGTATTTGAGTTCACTGGGGGCCTTTGGCTGACTCCTTGATGCCTCTGTCAACATCAGATGCTCACGTAGACTCTCTCACCCCTCTTCTGACGCCATCACCCCTCACTTGTCTTCTTCTCCTTCCTCCCCTCTGTTTCTTCCTCTGTTGCTCTTTCCAACCTTTAAGGCCTCTCTATGTGCTGTCCACTGCCTCTGGCTTTTCCACTCTCCCACTGTTTGTGTTTGCAACAGAGGAAGATGAAATATAAAGAGGCCTTCTTGGCTTGCATTGCTGTGCTGTGCATGACAGTTTAATGGAGCTAAAATTAAAGTGGATAGCCAAAACAAAGGCTCCTTTATGGGTAATCAAAAAGATTCAATGAACTACTATGGAAGCTTGTGATGAATAAAAGGTGCTGTAGTCTTTGCTGTGGAACATATTAAAGAGTAAATCATGCAGAAGCCTGCAGCTGCGCTGCTCTCTCTGATTATTAAAGTTTTTACTTAAGGAGAGAACATCTTTGCTTTTCTTTCATTTCATCCACGTGATGCTACTGGCTTTTATTTTGATGACTCGTAACGTTCCCAGAAACACCATCAGAAGCATAATCTGCTTTGTACTGACATTAAATGATTCACTCACTGGAAGAAATGAAAACCTACATCAAACGAACCACTTCCCATTACACAAGAAGTATTTTTGTACAAGCTGTACAACTGCTGTACAAGTACCGACACCATTCATGTATAAAATATATCAAATGCACTCTTTCAGTGTCTGAGTGTGTTTTTCTAACAAGAACTTGGAGAAACAGACGGGGAAGAGAGAAAGCAGCGAAGGAGGAGAAATGGGACACTTACATAACAACGAAGCAGAAGGGACAAATTGACCTTCTTCTGTCTCAGCTGGGCCCTGCATGTTACAAGTTGTCCACTAACATGAAACCACTAACATGTGAACACACACACAAACACACACACACGCACACACACACACACACACACACACACACACACACACACACACACACACACACACACACACACACAGAAATCTCTATAAAGCAGCCAGATCCAGAATTATTTGGAGCTACTCAGTGGGAAAGACCAAACAGAGGAGAATACAGACCACAGAGTTACAACCTAAACTGAAAATACATGATAATGTACAAATTATGTGTGTATCCTTTAAAAAAAAATAGATCCATTTGTTAGTCAGTTTTACTGTAGGCACTGTAGGCATCATTAGAACTTTTTACTAACACACCTGTAGGAAAACAATAAACACCACATATTTGGGGAATTACAAAGGTACGGGGCAGGTAGCTGTGCCTTACAGGGGTAGAGTGGGTCATCTACTTTATTGATGCTGGGATGTCTACATGGCTATGAGTCAAGTGTTTGTAAAAGCATTACTGAATTTCTTAAATCTGTCCTGACCAAAGAAGAAAAACACATAATAATAATAATAATAATAATAATAATAATAATAATAATAATAATAATAATAATAATAATAATAATAAAAACAATGTTACACACAACCTTACAGAAACTAATTTTTTAAACAATGAAGGCTGGACACTAACTAAATTTAAAGTGAAAAAAAAAAAAGAAAACTTCAAAATGAAACAAAAATAAAAAAACTACAGAAAAAATCCCACACTGCTATATTAACTCTGTGTCTGTGCTTTTCAAAAATCATGCTTCTACTGTTCGTTTGTCATGGTCCTGGGCCATTGGCCCGGTGTTTTGAGTTTCTTTTGTGTAGCTTTCTTTTGTTATATTTTCCAGGTTGTGTTTCTCAGTTTGTTGTTTGAGTGTGCTGTTTTCCTTGTTGTTTGGGTAATGTTCCGTTTGTCAAGTTTCCTGTGTTAGGTCTGCGTGTGTCTTGTTCACTTTCTGTTTTATTTTGGTAGTCTTGTCCTCCATGTGTTTTGTGTTGTGTTTTACTTCCTGTTATTAGTCTCATTCATTTCACCTGTTGTCCCCAGTTGTTTCCCCTCACCCCTCGTTTCCTCTGTGTATTTAAGTCTCTGTTGTTTAGTTCTGTGTTTGAGTCCTTGTCATTTTTTTTTTTTAAATAATGTCTGTGTGTGACATTCCTGCTGAATCTTTTGTGTTTTTGAGTTTTTCTAGCTTTGGATTTCGAGTTTTGGGTTTTTTTTGTGTAGCTGCCTTCAGTTCAGCCATCTCAGTTAAAAACTTTATTAATAAAATCTCAAGTATCAATCCTGCACTCGCCTGTGTCCTGCTCTGAGGTCCTTCCTGCTTTGTTAGCCGCAGCAGCCATGACATCATTTGCATAGTTAGGGAAATGATATAACAACCTTGCAGAGATATGCCATGGTTTAGGGTTTTAGTTGTAGTTGTTCTCCATTTTATTGGTTTTATTTAATATCCTTGTATTTTTGTCATTGTTAATGTCTTATGCTCTAACAAGTTCCGCTTGTGTCTTTCTACCCAATCAGATCCTCGTGTGAATGTGGTCCAGCAGTTTCCCACATCAGCTGTCTGCTAATTGCCTTCATAGCCTGCTACTTTGAGCCTTGTTTATTTTTTGCTTCTTTCTTTGGTTCCTGGATAAAAGCTTGAGCCTCTTGTTTTTGTTTGCCTGACTGGTTTTGTAATTTTGAGCTGATGCTTCCTGTGTCCTGCATTTGGGTTCTCCTGCTACTGAAGTAACGCTCCAGAGGAGACCTTAACCTCAGCTCTAGACAGACTGCTACAAAGATGGATCACCGACTGAATGTCAGTTAGCACTGGTCACATGTAACATCAAAGGGAACTAAGTGTACTTGGCAGCAGCTCCTCTGTATAATGGAAAAGTACAAATGGAAAGTACATTTGAAACAAAGAGATACACAGTAGTGTAGAAAGCCTGATGCTTCTCACCTGCATGTTCTTTTCAGTCCTTTCCATGAACATGTACAGGGGTTGGACAATGAAACTGAAACACCTGGTTTTAGACCACAATAATTTATTAGTATGGTGTAGGGCCTCCTTTTGCAGCCAATACAGCTTCAATTCGTCTTGGGAATGACATATACAAGTCCTGCACAGTGGTCAGAGGGATTTTAAGCCATTCTTCTTGCAGGATAGTGGCCAGGTCACGACGTGATGCTGGTGGAGGAAAACGTTTCCTGACTCGCTCCTCCAAAACACCCCAAAGTGGCTCAATAATATTTAGATCTGGTGACTGTGCAGGCCATGGGAGATGTTCAACTTCACTTTCATGTTCATCAAACCAATCTTTCACCAGTCTTGCTGTGTGTATTGCTGCATTGTCATCCTGATACACGGCACCGCCTTCAGGATACAATGTTTGAACCATTGGATGCACATGGTCCTCCAGAATAGTTCAGTAGTCCTTGGCAGTGACGCGCCCATCTAGCACAAGTATTGGGCCAAGGGAACTCCATGATATGGCAGCCCAAACCATCACTGATCCACCCCCATGCTTCACTCTGGGCATGCAACAGTCTGGGTGGTACGCTTCTTTGGTGCTTCTCCACACCGTAACTCTCCCGGATGTGGGGAAAACAGTAAAGGTGGACTCATCAGAGAACAATACATGTTTCACATTGTCCACAGCCCAAGATTTGCACTCCTTGCACCATTGAAACCGACGTTTGGCATTGGCACGAGTGACCAAAGGTTTGGCTATAGCAGCCCGGCCGTGTATATTGACCTTGTGGAGCTCCCGACGGACAGTTTTGGTGGAAACAGGAGAGTTGAGGTGCACATTTAATTCTGCAGTGATTCGGGCAGCCGTGGTTTTATGTTTTTTGGATACAATCCGGGTTAGCAGCCGAACATCCCTTTCAGACAGCTTCCTCTTGCATCCACAGTTAATCCTGTTGGATGTGGTTCGTCCTTCTTGGTGGTATGCTGACATTACCCTGGATACCGTGGCTCTTGATACATCACAAAGACTTGCTGTCTTGGTCACAGATGCGCCAGCAAGACGCGCACCAACAATTTGTCCTCTTTTGAACTCTGGTATGTCACCCATAATGTTGTGTGCATTGCAATATTTTGAGCAAAACTGTGCTCTTACCCTGCTAATTGGACCTTCACACTCTGCTCTTACTGGTGCAATGTGCAATTAATGAAGACTGGCCACCAGGCTGGTCCAATTTAGCCATGAAACCTCCCACACTAAAATGACAGGTGTTTCAGTTTCATTGTCCAACCCCTGTATGTTAGTATTATGTATGTAATTATGTATGTTTGCCATACAGTATGTCTAGGTACTCTGAGAAACCTGGACTTACATGGGAAGTTGTATGTGAAACAAGCCTGGGCAGCTATTATCCACTCTGCTCGTGTCTCACAGAAGATGGCAATGTTGGTTTTAGGCCGCTGTCCCAACGCTGCCAGACCACTGCCCAGCTGGGTGGCTGCTGTGAGGGCGTCCTTGTAGGAGAGCCAGCGGTACTCACCAAGAACTACCTGCAGGGGTGGTGGGAAGAGGGTGAGGCCAGAGGAAGAAGCATAAATATTTTGTTGCCAAGCACACTGTATCCTGTCCCACTGAAGACAAAATTTAACTGCTAGTGGGTGATTTTATTTTTTTCTCTTTTTGCTGAATATAAAGGGATTTACTAATGGAGCAGAACAGTGACAAAAAAGATGGATAGTGAGAAACTGAAAGAGGAAAGGATGCAAATCTAGTATTTCCTTAAAAAAAAAAAAAAAGAACCACAGAACTGTTGTGTAGCCCTGCTTCTGTCTTCCATCCCACAGTCACATGCTAGGCCTGTTTCTTATTAAGAAGTCATAGGAAAGGGAGCAACGGTCCGCTGTTGCCAAACAGAAGTACTTCCTCTTGCTGTCATTCTCATGCTGCTGCAAGTCCCGGTCATCAGCTGCACGAGAGAAAGATGAGCACAGGCTTCTGGATATGCTCTTCAAGACTCGCACACTATGACCAGAGAGCTTCCTGCACATGTATTAGCGAGCTTATACCGACTCCTAATGGTTAATAAATGACAGTGCACACAAACACACAGACGGAGAGAGATTCATGATAACTATACAGTGCTGTTTTCTACTGATTGGAAACAATAACTGGGAGCTAAACAGCTTAGCAGTCTTGCAGCAATAAGCGTTTCAACAGTGGACTTTCAATGGATTAGAGGGATCAGGCCACTGGGATTAATGGGTAATTCAGAACTAATGTAAACACCTGACTGTGCAAGCACACTGAAGAATCCAAATATGTTAATGGTAGAATTTTACACTTTTCTTTAACTCCAATTTTAACAAATTATGGATTGATAAATATATGTATTTTTTTTTACTGTTTTGACTTTTGTACTTTTTGTACAGTGGACATTAATGCATCTAGCAGACAAACAAGCTGTCAGCTGAAAGAGTAGCAGCAACTGGAAGTGGAATTTCAAACATTTTAAACATTACTAAAAGGTCTGACCAGACATCAGGTCAAGAAAAGTAACAGACGGACATTTTAAAGACATCTGGAATTCTAAAAACTTTATTTGTTACAATATGAAAAATGTCTACCTTCCACCTCTGTTCTCCTCATTAGTTTGAAAGCTGCGTATCCTTGACAGCTTGTCTGCTGATTGACTTCTCTACTCATTTTCAGATCTTATTCCTTCTCTTCTTTGATCAGTTCCCTATGACACTTCCTTACACTGTCTGACAACACTGTCCAACCATGACTATGCAATCTCTTGCTCATTATCCCATGGATTTGATGTTTTCATATCACAGTACAGAAATCCACACAGATACACACTCAGCAATAAACCGGTAGGCTTCTCTTAAGTCAGATAATGTGCTATAGAGCTCCCTTTTTGTCTAAAACTGCTGTCTTAAAAACATACCAGTGCGCCTCACCGTTGTACTTGAGTGACAGGATCGTTCATTACAATGAGCTGCAATGTATCAATCATTTCCACATACAGTGATCTGGTGCTTTAAGTACTCACCAACAAATCTGAAGCTTAAAATACTTCACAACAAAAGCACTTTTTAGTCTTATTAAATGCTACCTTGCCTAACCCCACCCCCACCCCCTCCACTGGACCTTGTGGGGCGTGAAAAGATTTCGTTCTGCAAAGCAGGGCATGATGGAAAAAGTTTGAGAACCACTGCTTTAATACAACTTTCTTCTGATTGGCTGACTGTTGCAAACAAAAATTTGAACAGCATGTGCATACAATATTACTGTCAGGACTCGAGGAGGAAGAGGACACACAAGCGGTGGCTGATGAAAGCAAGGTGCAAGTTTATTTACAGTGATTGATAGAGGTGCAAAGACAAGGGGGTCCAGGAAGGCGAGGGGGGAGGCGGCTGAAGCGGGTCGAGAGGCTGAAGGAATTCCCAGGTGGTGAGGGGCCAGCTGTGGTACGGCGTGGAGCGGCGGGTTGACGAAAAGCCGGGGTTTCCGAAAGGACGAGCAGGAACTGACACGGGGATCTGAAAAAGGAGCGAACACGAAGAGCAGGTAAGTAATATACATCCACGAAAGCGAGAGTCACACCAGAGAGCCGGTACTAACTGAGAAGTAGTCAATGATCCAGCGAAGAGTGATGGTCTGCTGGCAGCTTAAAAAGACCCTGCCTGATGGCTTGATCCGTAGCAGGTGTGGTGATCTCCGCCCTAGGGAGGCGGAGACACCGGAACCTCCGCTGTGGCCCGCAGGACAAACACACATGTATACAGACACACACACACGCAGACCCTCCCCCTAGGTTATGACAGTACCCCCTCCTCAACGGGAGCCTCCTGGCGACCGAAACTTCTCGGGATGGCGCCGCCGGAACTCCCGCACCATGGCCGCATCCAGAATGTTAGCTCGGGACACCCAGGATCGCTCTTCGGGACCGTAGCCCTCCCAGTCCACCAAGAACTGATAACCCCGCCCCCGACGGCGGGCGTCCATAATGCGACGGACGGTGTAGATCCGCTGGCCATCGAGAAAACGGGCAGGAGGAGGTGAGGCAGCTGGAGGGCACAAAGGACTGGTGGCAACAGGCTTAAGTTGGGAGACATGGAAGACGTTATGGATGCGCATGGTACGAGGGAGTTTGAGGCGGACAGACACAGGGTTAACGATGGAGTCGATCTCGAAGGGCCCCAGGAAGGTGGGGGCCAGTTTCCTAGACTCGGCACGGACTGGAACATTTTTCGTGGAGAGCCATACCTTTTGGCCTGGTTGGTAGTCCGGCGCAGGGGTCCGATGGCGATCAGCGACGCGTTTGTTTTGCTCCTTCGTCCGAAGCAGAGCTGCGCGGGTGGACCTCCATAGCCGGCGACAGCGGCGAAGGTGATGCTGGACGGAGGGAATGGTGAGATCCTCCTCGATGGCAGGGAGGAGTGGCGGTTGGAAACCCAAGGAGGCCTCGAAGGGGGACACCCCTGTGGCGGAGGAGGAGAGAGAGTTATGTGCATACTCAACCCACGCCAAGTGGGAACTCCAGGTGGCCTGATTGGTGGACGCCACGCATCGTAATGCTGCCTCCAACTCCTGGTTGGCCCGTTCCGTCTGCCCATTTGTCTGGGGATGATAACCAGAGGAGAGGCTCACCTTGGCTCCGAGAGATGTACAGAACTCCTTCCAGACCTGAGATGTGAACTGGGGCCCCCGATCCGACACGATGTCTTCAGGAATCCCATGGAGCCGAAAAACGTGGGTGGTGAGAAGCCGGGCCGTCTCCAAGGCGGAGGGGAGCTTGGGTAGCGCAACGAAGTGGGTGGCCTTGGAAAACCGGTCGATAATGGTCAGGACCACGGTGTTTCCTTCAGAGGGAGGAAGTCCTGTGACGAAGTCCAGAGCTATGTGAGACCATGGTCGCTTAGGGGTGGGTAAGGGCCGGAGGAGACCTGATGGAGGTGACAGAGAAGGTTTATTTTGTGCACAAATGCTGCATGCTGCCACGTACTCACGGGTATCCTTAATCAATGTAGGCCACCAGAAATAACGCTGGAGGAAGGCCACAGTGCGATTGGCCCCGGGATGGCACGTGAATTTGGCTGCGTGTCCCCATTGCAGTACGCGGCTTCGCACTCGAGAGGGAACATAAAGGCGGTTGGGGGGTCCCGTCCCAGGATCTGGTTCAGTCCGTAGAGCTGCCTGAATGGCGGATTCGATCTCCCAGGTGATGGCTCCAATGACGCAAGAGGGAGGCAAGACAAACTCTGGCTGCGAGGAGGAGTCCGTGGAGCTGAACTGTCGGGACAGAGCGTCGGGCTTGACATTCCGTGACCCAGGTCTATAAGAGATAGTAAAGTTAAATCGGGTAAAAAACAAGGCCCACCTGGCCTGCCGGGGTTTCAAACGTCTGGCGGTTCGCAGATAGGCCAGGTTCTTGTGATCAGTCCAGACCAAGAAGGGATGCGTCGCGCCCTCCAGCCAGTGCCGCCATTCCTCCAAGGCTAGTTTGATGGCCAGCAGCTCCCGGTCCCCTACGTCGTAATTCCGTTCTGCCGGGGAGAGGCGGCGAGAGAAGAAGGCGCAGGGTCGGAGGCTACCCATGGACTGTTGGGACAACACTGCCCCTACCCCCACGTCGGACGCGTCCACCTCCACGACGAATGAGTTGGATAGGTCAGGTTGGATGAGGATGGGTGCGGAGGCAAACCGACCCTTCAGGAGCGCGAAAGCCTCTGCAGCGGCGGGGGTCCATCTGAAAGGAATCTTGGGAGAGGTGAGAGAGGTCAGAGCATGGGTGATGGAGCTGTAATCTTTAATGAAGCGGCGGTAGAAATTGGCGAAGCCCAGAAAACGCTGCAGCTGTTTCCGATCCGCTGGCTCGGGCCAATCCAGGACCGCTTGTACCTTAACTGGGTCCGCCTTGATCTGCCCTTTACCAATAATGTATCCCAAGAACGCCGTGGACTCCACATGAAACTCGCACTTCTCCCCCTTCACGAACAGACGATTCTCCAGTAACCGCTGCAACACCTGCCGCACATGTCCCTGATGCTCCTGTAATGAGGATGAGAAGATCAAAATATCATCGAGATAGACAAACACAAAATGATTGATGAAGTCCCGGAGTATGTCGTTTACGAGGGCCTGGAACACAGCTGGCGCGTTGGTTAGGCCGAAGGGCATGACAAGATACTCGAAGTGGCCGAGGTGAGTGTTGAAGGCAGTCTTCCACTCGTCTCCCTGCCGGATCCGGACGAGATGGTAAGCGTTCCGGAGATCCAGTTTGGTGAAGATGGCTGCCCCCTGCAGGAGCTCAAAGGCAGAGGTGAGAAGTGGCAAAGGATATTTGTTGCGCACAGTGATTTCGTTCAGACCGCGGTAGTCAATACAGGGCCGGAGGGTCTTGTCCTTCTTGGCCACGAAGAAAAACCCCGCGCCCATGGGAGAGGTGGAGGGTCGAATCAGACCGGACGCCCGAGCTTCGGTGATATATTTTTCCATGGCATCCCGTTCCTGCGGAGAGATGCTGTAGAGGCGGCTGGAGGGGTAGGGCGCCCCCGGGATGAGGTCGATGGCGCAGTCGTAAGGCCGGTGGGGAGGCAGGGAAACAGCCCGGTCCTTATTGAATACTTCAGCGAGGTCGTGATAGATCGAGGGGACGCCGGACAGGTCAGGTGGGGTCCCCTCCCCCAAATCGGTGGACCGAGGGAGAGAGGGAGTTGCGGATCTGAGGCAGCGCTGGTGGCACCGCTCACTCCAACCCGAGATGCTGCGATTCGCCCAGTTAATCTGTGGATTGTGCAGTTGCAACCAGGGAAAGCCGAGGACGATGGGCGTCTGTGCAGAGTCAAACAGGTAAAAGGAGAGCCGTTCAGAGTGATTACCCGACAGAGTCACAGAAAGCGGTTGGGTCTTGTGAGTGATTTCAGAAAGCTTGGCGCCGTCCAGAGCGGAGACCAGGAGAGGCGTGGGTAGCGCTGTGGATGGAACACCCCACTGCTGGGCGAGGGCACGGTCCATGAGATTTTTCTCAGCTCCGGAATCGAGGAGTGCCAAGACTGTGTGACTGCCTGATGGAAGATTTATCCTTGTCTGAAGCGTGAATCTGGGCAGGGAGGAGCATGCGTTAGCTTGACCCGCCAGTATCCCCACCATTACTGACGGGCGCGGTCTTTTGGGCAAACAGGGCATGACGCGATGTAGTGGCCCTTTTTGCCACAGTAGATGCACTCCCCCGCCTCCCATCTCCGTCGTCGCTCAGAGAGAGACAGCCGTGCGCGGCCGAGTTGCATGGGTTGCTCCTCCGCGCCGCAAGGGGGCGCCGTAGCCGAGCTGTCGTCCGCTAGGAGGCTCCTCCGGTCCGCGGAAACCGCCCGGCGAGGGGCATGCTGGGAGTTGTAGTTCCTCGGAGTCCGTCGTGCTCTCAGGCGGTCATCTACATGGATACACAATGAAATCACGGCCTCCAAGGACTGAGGCAAATCCCTAGTGGCAAGTTCATACTTGAGATCATCATTAATATTGTTCAGGAATACTCCCCTGAGCGCCTTTTCCTCCCAGCCGGCCTCCTCCGCGAGGATCCGGAAATCCACGGAGAAATCCGCCATGCTCTGTTGTCCCTGCTGCAGGCTGAGCAACTTCTGGGATGCGGATTCAGGGCTGGTGCCTTTATCAAACACCTCCTTAAATCGAGACAAGAACGCAGGGAAAGACAGATCGGGGTTTCCCCGTAACACAGCGTGCCCCCACTCTAATGCTCTACCGCGGAACAGATTGACCATAAAACCAATCTTTGCACAATCAGAAGCGTAGGCATTTCTCTGTTGCCGGAAAACGAGGGAACATTGGGTGAGGAAACCTCCACATTTCCCTAACTCACCGCGGAACACCTCCGGGATGGGCAGGGCTTTCTCCAACGCTACGGCGGGCTCGGTCGCGGAAGCCAAACCAGCCGGCGGATCTGTCGGCGGAGGGGATAAATCCTGGTGACGGGGCGTAGCGGATGACATGGTGGATTCCAACATACCTCGGAGATCGGCGAGCTGTTGGGTGGCTGCGCCCAGCTGACTGGAAACCAGACGGAGCATATGGTCGTGACGCTGGAGGGTTTCCTCTTGAATAGTCAGGGCCCGATGAACCGGATCAGCGTCCGCGGTGTCCGGTTTTGGCTGGATCATTCTGTCAGGACTCGAGGAGGAAGAGGACACACAAGCGGTGGCTGATGAAAGCAAGGTGCAAGTTTATTTACAGTGATTGATAGAGGTGCAAAGACAAGGGGGTCCAGGAAGGCGAGGGGGGAGGCGGCTGAAGCGGGTCGAGAGGCTGAAGGAATTCCCAGGTGGTGAGGGGCCAGCTGTGGTACGGCGTGGAGCGGCGGGTTGACGAAAAGCCGGGGTTTCCGAAAGGACGAGCAGGAACTGACACGGGGATCTGAAAAAGGAGCGAACACGAAGAGCAGGTAAGTAATATACATCCACGAAAGCGAGAGTCACACCAGAGAGCCGGTACTAACTGAGAAGTAGTCAATGATCCAGCGAAGAGTGATGGTCTGCTGGCAGCTTAAAAAGACCCTGCCTGATGGCTTGATCCGTAGCAGGTGTGGTGATCTCCGCCCTAGGGAGGCGGAGACACCGGAACCTCCGCTGTGGCCCGCAGGACAAACACACATGTATACAGACACACACACACGCAGACCCTCCCCTAGGTTATGACAATTACTCTCTGTACACCTTGTGTGACAAGTATTACCCCATTTGTCAGTAGAAGTATTCATACCTTTAAACTAACTGCTTTTTTGGGACTTTTCTATAGGACACAATCCCGTTGATGTTTGTAGTTATTATTGGTTGCTTAAGCTGGCTGTAGCTGCATATTTAAGGGACAGATAACAGAGTGTGGTATGAGAGTGGTCCTTTCCAATACCTGTAATAGAACGTTTAATGTCCCTTTTTTCTCTACACTGGTACTATGACACAACATTTACTCCCTCACTTCCACATCATTCTTTACCTTCTTGAACACCTTCCCGTTGCCCTGTCGCTCATCTTCAGTGCTAATCACCTCCCTCGTCCCAAGGCAGTCTCTGTCGGGGAACCTCATGGCTGCATACTCAAACATTTTATCCAGTGTGTCCACTCCTGGATGCAGAGATGTAACCAGCTTCTTCATTGCACTCACTGCTCGGTAGGGTCCTTCGGGACGTCCCAGGACAGAGCGAGCTTTCACTCTCTTGGCTCTCTCCTCCTCAGAGCCATAGAAGCTCCCGTCAGGTCCAGAAACCCAGCTGAGGAGGTAAGAAGGTAGGAAGGTGATGATGGTGTAGATCCACACCATGAGGTGGAAGAGGAGCAGCAGCATAGGGTTCAGGTCTTCTTTCAGTTTCATCTTGGTGAAGCTGTGATGGGCAGAGAGGAGGGAGTGTGGAAGAAGTGCCTGCTCGTGCTGGTGCAGTGGTTCCCTCTTTACTTTTGTTGCCTTCTCCTTCTGTCTTTTATAGAGCTTGACTATCCTTCTCTGGTTATACAACGCCCTCAGTCCTCCAATACTCCTAAGGAAAAAAAGTGTCAATAACCTGGCATTAGAGGAAAATATGACAACACTCCTGAGTTTCAGTTCGGAAATTAATCCAGGCAATTCATTACAAAACCGAAACAAAACCCTAAGTCTCGCACACAAAAAGCATAAGACATTTTGTTACTGGCAGAAGATGGTGTGACACACCGGCTCTCTGATTCAAATATTCCTGCCCCACCCTGCAACTCCTGTGTTCAGTGCACTCAAGCCAAAGAACAGAGCACATCAGTCAACATCAGCCACTGTTAGCATCAAAGACAGCAAAACACAACAGAGACAGAAGGACGAGGAAGGAGGTATAAGGAGAAACAAATCAAAAGGATGAGGACACAAAGGAAGGAGTGGGAAAAGTAATAAAGGTCAGCTCTAACAGGCATAAATGACACTGACTGTGAGGTTTCTGAAAGTGTATATGTGGGGTGTGTGACAGGGTACAAGCCACTTGACAGAAGTGGCCGAGACAGGAAAAGATAAGAACAGGGAACGAGCTGTAGCTCAAGAGTGTGTCCGGCACAACAGTGAATCCACTAGCTTCACTGTAACTGTTAAATTTCATGATGTAAGATTCAGCTGGAATGAGATGGGGTTTGTGCAGAGGGACTGCCTCACACCTACTTAACTGGGTAAGAAGTGGCTGTCCTGTATGTGCGCATGTTTTAAATTTCACCTCATCCTTAGTTTTGTTAGACACACGCAGACCAGCTATGCACTTGGTGATGGAGACTGCAGCCTATAGAAGATAAGTTTGGGAGCTATCCAGAGTTCTGAACAAAGATCAGCATTATAAAGGTTATCTTACAGACTTCCTGGTAAGTCTAGTTCTCCATAACTCCTGAAGGCTAATATTAAGCATAGCATTAAAATTTAATTAGGCAGTATTATCATTTAAACATAAAGGTCTCTTACCAGTAGGTTTAGATACAATATAAAGTGCTGATATCTAATTTTTAAAGCAGACACTGAATGTGAGCTTCAAGGCCTTATTTTACTGTTTTTAAACACTTTCTTTTATCTAAAAAAGAACCCAAAAGGTATTTAAATATTGTTTAAACACAAGTAGCAGGCCATAATTTAGCCAAAAAAAGGTATGGGTTCAGCATGAGTGTTTATTACCTACTGTGAAAGAAAAAAACAAAACAGGTAAGTAGATTATGAGTTAAGATTATTTTGCAATAAAAAAGTATTGACTGAAATCTTGCATTATCCTCTCAAAGAATACCTCATACATAAGACATGTCAGTTACACTTTCAGTAGCCTGTGCTGTGGACATCTTTTGGATGTCACCAAAAAAGTATGCAGGCTTGATACTCAGCCCTCGTTATCACCATTAGCATTAGATAATAAGGATAGCACTGGAGGTTTGGACAGCTTTTTTCCATTAGCTAATTAAATCATACTTTAAAAACTGCATTTTGTATTTATTTGGGTTACCTTTGTCTAATATCAAAACTGTCTGATGATCTGAAACACGTAAATCTGCAAAATATGCAAAAAAAAAGAAAGAAAGAAAGAAAAAAGAAATCAGGCAAGGTCAACATTCTATGTCATGTGTTATTTTTATTTAAATAATTTTAAAACCTGGTAAGAACCAGATTATTTTCATGTTCTGACACAAAAAACCTTAGAATTTAAGGTTTTACTTTCTTTTTACCTTAATTGCTTATGCCAACTGTGACATGAATAAAACACAAGGGAAATATGTCATCAGAGGCATAGAATTAGGAGCACTGACTGGTTTTAGTACCTGGGAATGAGGATAAGCCACATTAAACACAGTTTCTTTGCCAGTGTTATACTTCTGTGTTTCAACATTATCCATGACACTGACTCTCACATCTGTGCACCAACTTTTAAGTGTGCGTAGCGTGTGAGCAATACTGATTTCAAATGTGGAGTGAGAAAACAGTGATTGCATAGAATTAGTGCCTGGTGTAATCAAACACTCTCAGTTAAAAATATGGTAATCTCTATTCATAATCACAGTGATTCAAGTAAATTAAATTTCATGCCAAACTCATAGAAGATATACCAAGTAATACAGCGGATGATGATTAATGTGGATTACTAGGGTAACCATACTCAACAGCCAAATAATATTATGATCCGGCTATTAGGTGTGGTCACTGAGCCACAAAAGTTCTTATCTTGCAACTGGGAAATCACCACTGCCAACCACTTAACTGTGCTGATCATATGATACAATATGAGCATGATCAGTAAAGTGTAACAGATGAATTGAGCCATAGACTTCTATACGGACAGACTTCTTTTTGCAAACAGAAGTTGTCCCCTACTTAGTGTTTTCAGAGCACCAAGCCCCTGTACAGCTTAGTATAGTTTGTATATAGTATTTGTATTCTACTTATTGTGCGTGTTAAGCTGCTGGATGCCTTAATTTTCTTCAGGATCAATAAAGTATCTATAGCTCAACAAAGTATCTATCTACCTAGCTACTTGTCTATCTGTCTATCTGTCTACCTGTCTATCTATCTATCTGACTTACAGATCTCTGGAGTCAGACGGCATGTGCCCATCTTTGGTTTTAGGCTAATTAACACTTATTGGGAAGTTATTTTTGCTAGTGAGCTTTGTGCTACACCCCAGAAGCAAAGACAAAGACTGAAGTCTGACAGAGGAAAGAAAAAAGGTAGGGGGGAAAACTGGCTTCACCACTTTTTCTTCCCACCAAGAAATTCCACATCTCTTGGTTTCTGTGTTAATAAGGTTCTTAAACTGTTATTTAAGGCCACAAGTATAGCAAATAACCCTAATGTATATTGATGTTTCTATTTGGGCCATAGACTGTCTTTGCAGCTGTGCAGCTAAAATAACACTGTCTATCAAAACAGTGTGTGTGCGCACATACCCACTCCGAAGTCCCACAACAGTCAATTTTAGCAGCAGTAATTCATTATTCATAGGAGGAAGAAGCTCATCTTGCTTCACCACATTGTTCTTCCACCTCTACAAAAACTACCCTCTTGAAACACACAGATGCTGTGCCCACCTCCTTCCTGTACACACTCAACCCTCAAGTGTCCCATTGAGACTCATAAATAAATCAAAGATTTTACCAGCACTGCTCTCCCAGACTACCATCTGTTCCCTGTGGGATGTGGACTCCTTTCTCTACAGCACTGTTGTTCTGCTTGGTGTATTGTTTACCCAGCCAGGATGCCTTGCTTCATCACAGGAGGCTACAGTTTACCAAAACTGCACCCTGGTGGAACACGTTTTACCCCTTCACTGTTCAGTTTTTGTTTGCTGGTTTCAGTCCCCCTCTTGTTGTTTTCCTTTTGCACACAGTAGACGTCAAGGAAATACAGGCCAGAGAAGACCACTGCACTAAATAACCTATTAGACAAGAGGAAAAATATTGAGCACGGCACAGTGCTGGCAGACTACAACTTCTTCCACTACTGCCCTGTGTCGACAATGAATAGAAGGCTTAGATAAGCTATCTATCCATAATGTTTAGTAAGTGTAAGCCAAACGGTTCTTGATTTATTGAGCCTTCATTTCAATGTATGCTGCTCGGGCGCCAGCCTGCCCGCCACTGGTGATCGCATATGTCCCATCTTTTGACAGGCATATAAAAATCAGTCATTCAAAAATTTAAACTAAACTTCATGTGTAAAATGGGTGAAAGGCCCTTTAAGATAGAGCTTAATTCTGCATGATGTCATATTTCAACAGATTATGATTACTGGGGTCAAATCTATCTCCAAAAGACAAGAGACCATGTTAGGTTTGGTGTAGACAAAAAAAAGGAACAGAATGAAAGTGTGATGTAGTGACGCAGTATGATGGTAAGTTTGACTGTCATTCAAAAACATGGAGTGTCATGTTTATGGTTTCTTATTCATTGCTGAGTGTTGGTCTCTGTTTTGATTTAATTATTGTTTAATTTATTTCTCATGTTTTTGGTTTTCCTAGAGTCTGCTGTGTTTCTCTCCTTCTTTTCGTTTGTCTTTCCTCACTCATACAGTGCTGTGAAAAAGTATTTGCCCCATTCCTAATTTATTTATGTTTTTTATTTCTCACACTGACATGTTTACGATAGAGCTACGTTTGACTGCCCCCTTGACAAAAGGGGTCGCCACAGTGGGAAGCTCTGCAGGTTTGATTATCAAAGTTTTACACTGGATGTCCTTCTGGATGCAACCCCAAAGGGAATTACTTACATGTTTCAGATCATCAAACAAATTTTGATATTAAACAAAGATAACCCGAGCAATACAAAATGCAGTTTTTAAATTATTTCCTTTATTAAGGGAATAAAGCTATCCAAACCTATCTGGCCCTATGAAAAAATAATTGCCCCCTAAAACTAATAACTGGTTGTGTCACCCTTGGCAGCAAGAACTGCAATCAGACATTTGCAAGAACTGGCTGAATCTTTAACATCGCTGTGGAGGAAATTTGGCCTACTCTTCTTTGCAGAATTCTTTTAATTCAGCCACATTTGAGGGTTTTCCAGTGTGAACCGCCTGTTTAAGGTCATGCCAAAGCATCTCAATCTGATTTAAGTCCAGACTTTGACTAGGCCACTCCAAAACCCTCATTTTGTTTTTGTTTTTTGAGCCATTCAGAGGTGGACTTGCTGGTTCTTTTCAGATCATTGTCCTGCTGCATAACCCAAGTGTGCCTGAGATTCAGGAAACAAACAGATGGCCAGGCATTCTCCTTCAGGATTTTCTGGTAGGGTACAGAATTCATGGTTCATCCAGGTCCTGAATCAGCAAAGCAGCCCCAGACCATCACACTACCTCCACCATGTTTGACTGTTGGTCTGATGTTCTTTTTTTTTATGAAATTCTGTGTTAGTTTTTTGCCAGATATAACAGGACTCAAACCTTCCAAAAACGTTTAGCTTTTGACTCTTCAGTCCACAGAATATTTCCCAGACATCTTGGAGATCGTGTTTTTGGCACATCTGAGATGAGCCTTTGTGTTCTTCTTGGTCAGCAGTGGTTTTCTTCTTGGAACTCTCGCATGGATGCCATTTTTGCCCAGTCTCTTTCTTCTTCCTGAATCATGAACTCTGGCCTTAACTGAGGCAAGTGAGGCTTGCAGTTCTTTAGATGTTGTTCTAGGTATTTGTGACCTCCTGGATGAGTTTTCAGCGCACTCTTGGCTCCACCCCCCCACCCCCAATCCTGACTAGGATAAGCAGAAGAAAATGGATGGATGGATGGACATAGGGCCAGGTAAGTTTAAATACCATTTTTTCCTTAATAATTGAAAAAACTGTATCATTTAAAAACTGCATTTTGAATTTACTCAGATGGTTTTCAAAAGATCCAACCACACACAGCCTGATTTACAGACCCAACTCCTCTCTGTCTTTGCAAAAATCTCAAGAACCTAAACTGCACCACTGCAACAAATAAGCAAAGCTGACTGTAATCTCCTGCCTTAAAGAATGGGTAATCATACCATGCAGAATAATAGTTGCTGACTGGTTAGCTTTATGCAAGCAGCAGGAGGTTTGCAGGCAGCCTCCACTCACAGGATTAATTGAGTAATATAGTGGTACGGGCTACGTAGTGGTGGGGTGAGCAGGCATGTGTGTGCGCCTGTTTGTGTGCGTGAGGGAATCATTGCTTCCTCAAGAGATGGTGTGAATGGGGTCTTTTGTGTGCGCACGTCACCATGCTTACACCCACTCGGCTAAGCAGGCAGGCTTGAAGTCTTACAGAAACTTTAGCTTGGACATTGTGGCGAAACAACACACCAAATGGAAACAATCAGGGTCGGGGTTAGCAAATATAATCCTTGAGCTGTTTGCTGTGCAGGTCAATCTACTCTGAAATGGCGCACCTAAAAGACTCAAGGCCAGAGGGTCAAACTGTGTGTGTGTGTGTGTGTGTGTGTGTGTGTGTGTGTGTGTGTGTGTGTGCATGTGCGTGTGTGTGTGTGTGTGTGTGCGCGCGTGTGAGTGAAGAGAAAGAGAATATGTGGTCTGTTTGTATGTTTGTGTATTGTTTGAGGAAGCAGATTTCAAATAATGACATAATCAAATGCATGCAAAATGAATGACGCCTTTTTTTAAAGAGTGATTTCAACAAGAGTGAAAGCACAAAACGACTGATTATGCGAATCAGACTGCAGCTTTACTATTTTTGTGGCAGACGTGCTAGTCAACAACAGATCTAAATTAAAGGTGTTTTTGAATGGCAAAAAGACAGTAATTTTTTTTTTTTTATTTCCCCTCCATACCCAGCTTCAGATGCATTTTATAATGCCACAATAATGTAGACTTGTGTCTTGGCTACAGGAAGGAGGAGTGTGTGTGTGTGTGTGTGGGGGGGGGGGTGATCACATCAGACCATCCCCTGCAAGACAACAGTGTCTCTGTCTCTAGGTAAAGAAGCACTCTAAAGGACCTGCATCATTTGATAACTGCCACCACAGGCCAGTTCACTTCAGCTGTGTAAATAGAAACTAAAAGTGGCCAGCAGTGTGGTGAGGCTGACACACTTTCAACTCTGGGTACTTTGAGTACAACAAACGCTCCTTTAAAATGTGCTCCACTTTTATGCTTTTCATAATTGGTGAATAACCAAAAGGAGAAATGGAAAAGGGTTATTAATAAAAGTTCACGTCCATGTCAAAATATGCAGGTTGCAGTGAATGGCTATAAAATCTTTTAGCACGCATGAAGTTTATCAGTGAGAACAGAGATATGTAACATGTTGTGTAACTTCAACTTTATCAGCTCAGTGGGCTCAGCAGTGAGCCGCATATGTTCCAGCTGCAACATCCAGCGCACTAACCAGTGTCAAACTAGTATCAATTACCGAGACTTCCGGTTCAATATTCCAAAGTAAAACACTTTTGTTGTCACAGCATGAATAGTTATCCTCACACCCCCCCCCCCCCCAAAAAAAAACAAAAAAAAAAAAACAATCACGGGCATGTTTTACCTTTATCGCTACATCAGTGTAACAATTTAGGAAGCTAACAACAAAACGGCCATTTAAAATACTTCGTATTTAACATATTACTTGCCTCACTGCCCTGTTCTTTTAATTGGAGGGTTTCTACGTTAGCTCACAGGTATTTCACCCTGTGACATTCAACAGCATTAAATAAACCCAGTAAGACCTGTTTGGGTTCTGAGAAGCATAAAGTTGGTTACTTCCAGAGTACTCTTCATCTTTTTTGTGCAGCTTGACGGCTCAACAGCATCCTTCTCCCCTGCGAATAAACGGACGTCACAAACGACGAGGAAACTTACCGGTAATCGTTTGTGCCAGTCGACCCTTCACCTGTCAGCGGAGACCCGTCTTCAGCTCCCTGTGTTCAGGCTCTGTGTGGCGTGGCTCCGCGCATGAGTTCATCCATCGGCTCTCTCTCTGTCCGCTGATGCTCCGCTCCGCACTGTGAGCCCGGAAGTGACACGCGCGCGGTGCAGACGTGAACGGCGGGCCGACAGGGAGCGCGTGGGGATTCTTTGCGTTATGATTGGACTCGCGGAGGTGGCGCGTGCTAGGGGCCGGCCGACATGGAAGGAAGCCTCCAGATGAGCGCACGGGTCACTGACGGTCAGAAAGAGTGCGAGGCCGCGAGCATGGCAGCCATACGCAAACCAGCGTGCGAACCCCGAAATCATATTGCTGGGCACCGTGACAGGGACCGCGGGCAAATCCAGTGATGGAAAGTCCTGCCTGAGGAGTTTTTATAAATGCATATCATTTATTAGCGCAAGCTGTGTGTGTTTTTTTTAAAAACACACACAGGCAACACTTTATAATAAACACAAAATGTTAAGCATTAGAAAGTTATTAGTAAATAATTTTAAAGCATTATTTCTTAGGAGATGCACTGGCTGTTTCTTCTTTACTCACCTCTTTTCACTCTCTCTGTGTTTATACACCACGCTGCACTTAATGATTAGTTATTAATTTCTGGCTCTCTTCCACAGCATGTCTTTTGTCCTGCTCATATATAAAAAGATTGATGAGAGCATTTTTTTACTTTATGAATGATGGATTAACCGTTTCTAAATAAAGAATGACATCAAGTACTAACAAGTTAGGAGCAATTAATGGTTCATGCTGTCATTTAGAAAGTCTGTAAATGACTAACAAAGTATTTAAGATGAACATTTATACCTGTAATGATTAAGATATGAACTTATTGTTTGTGGGTGTGTTAAAAAGGTTTTATAAATACTTTTTTCATATTGTAATTCATGGTTAATTCAAGCAGTTACCAGTTGAGTATTTTGTGTGAGCTCTTCTAAAGTGAGGCCCATCTATAACTTATAAAAACAAATTAAACTGGAAAGTCAGGAGGAGCTCGAGACTCAAACAAGTCTCAGCTATCGTCACAAGAGGAAAAGGAACAGACGAAGCACAAAGCTACAGAGCGTACAAATATTTATCACAAGATGCAAAGAATAACATTTGCAGAATACTGAAATGGATGTAGGAGCAGACTGTGAGTTTGTAACAGGGTTTAAGAGAGAAAAAGACACACTAAGCAGCTTGAGCCACAGGATACTTTAACTTCAGTATAGTGAAGCTTAATTTAAAATAAAAATATGAATCAGGTTATCAGAAAAAAATAGTGAATATTTCACAGAGCTTCACAAACAAGTGTAAACACCATAAACAAAGTGCCCATCACATTTAACTGCTAATGCAAGAGAAATGTCTCTGGGATGTTTCAGAATTTCGAGTTTCTTTCATTTTGTTCCTCAAGTTCAACTTTCCTCTGGTTTATAGTCAGTTAGCTTTAGTCAGACAAGTCAGTGTCCAGTCTGGTTCAGTTCCAAAACCAAACAACGAAGTCAGGTTGTCCAGAGGTGCACTTTCACACAGGTACATTCAGCTGAAATGAACGAAGAAGTGGATGGTCTCTCTTCAGCACAAGGAAAACGCAGAGCAGCTCCTCAGGGTAAGGAGCTCAGAATCAGGTGACCCTGAATCATCCATTAGTTATGCTGCAATAGGCCTAGGCTGCTGGGGGAGTGTTTTCTTTTTGATTTACCCTTTTTCACTCTGTTTATACCCCACTCTGCATTTAATCATTAGTTATTATTAGTCTCTGGCTCTCTTCCACAGTGTGTCTTTTGTCCTGTCTCTCTCCCCTCACCTCCAAACAGTCACAGCAGATGACTGTCCCTCCCTGAGTCCGGTTCTGTCAGAGGTTTCTTCCTGTTAAAAGGGAGTTTTTCCTTCCCACTGTCACAAAGTGCTTGCTCATAGGGGTTGTTTTGTTTGTTGGGTTTTTCTGGAATTATTGATGGTCTTTACCTCACAATATAAAGCACCTTGAGGCAACTGTTTGTTGTGATTTGGCACTATATAAATAAAATGGAATTGAATTGAATGGCAGTCTGACAAAAGTTAAAGTGTCTTGAGGAAATTAGGTTAGGCCTAAAAAGAAACAGAAGTAAATAAACCTAAAAAAAAAATAGCAGCACAAATGAAACACCCTTTGGTAAGATGCTGTCACCTGGCTCTAAATGTTCTGAAAAGCAAAATTACAAACATGACATTTATGCATACTTTTTCAGTGTGTAGGGTTAATGATATGAGTGGGCCTGTTTTAATGGCATTAAGACCTTGTTAAGCATTTTCAACAGTTATAGTCATTGCATTGCAGCACAGGGACAGGGGCTCGAACCTGCAACCTTCCGGCTGCAAGGCGAGCGCCTACCCACTACACCACTGCCACTGTTATAGCGTCAATTACAACTTCATAGATGGGTTACAATCCAAACTATTAACTAGTGTCATAATTATCAATTTACCATGTGATAAATTGTTCTTTTAAAGTGTTAGAAGAAAATAGGCTATATTGCAAGTTAATATAATTTTAGTATTTCCATCCATCCATCCATCCATCAGTCTTAGGAGTAACTACAGTCATTCCATTACTTTTGGCAGTAATTAGCTATCAATGTAGCTATTTGCCTGTCCAAACTGCATAAAATGCCATAAAACTTCATGCAATTAAATAAAATTACACACAGTGTATCAGTTCTTATAACTTTCTGCTTGCATGTCATTTCTCCTTTAACCCCACTGCATTCATGGTGTCCCACCTATGGAAATCTGAAAGTTAATAAAACACAGCCTGAGCATCTGAACTGCAGAGATAATAGAACAACAGAAGGTTCATAACTTTTTAGCTAATATCCATCAGCCTTCCTACTACACATCCATATGCAGACTGCAGACATGGAGAGGTGGAATAACCATTTGTTAAAACAGTTTGTTGTTTTGATGAAATGACAATGTCATTCTTTCCTCTGTTATATACTCATATTTGCATAACAAGTGGGGGATACCGATAAGAGAAAATGCTGTTGACATTTAGATTTCATGAGGCTGTAAATGTTTGTCAAGCACCATAAAATTTTCTGCGTGCGTGTGTGTGTGTGTGTGTGTGTGTGTGTGTGTGTGTGTGTGTGTGTGTGTGTGTGTGTGTGTGACAGAATAATTATTGATGTAGACCCAAGCACATTTGGAGCAGTGAAAGTGTGAGGCACCAGCGGAGTGATGACTCATTCTGCGCTGGCACACAGTTGATGCAGTGTGATGCAACACCGGGAATCAGACGGCTGATTCACTGGCAGACTTATTTTTGCATAAAAAACAAAATTCTGAAGTGAGGCTTGCTGCCCACTTTCTCCTCTGCCTGAAACTGGTCACAGCAATCCTTCCTTCTTTCCACTCCACCCTCTGATGAATAGGAGAGTAGGGTTAATTAATTATTTCATGACATGAATGCAACAGTTTGATGCTTTTGTATTCATCATTTGATTGCCATCTGTCTTCTATCTGCTCTGCAGAACTCATAACACTTCTTCCCCCATCCCCTTTAAGAATAACAATGTGTATGCATTAAATACACATTTTCGATTTTGACCTATATTTCAATGGAAAAAGAATTATTTGGAGATTTTTCTCTGACAGGTCTCACGCACAGTACCAGTCAAACATTTGGTCACACTCACCACAAACACACTGTGTTTTGCAGCCAGCCCTCACAGAGAGCTCTTTGGTTCTGTTCTTGTTAATGTGAACAACCTTCTTGACACTCCATTATTTCAAGCACATGCACTTTTGTATTTTTTGCCATGGTTACAACAACAAAAAAAAAGAAAGTTGACTAAAATGGCTTTTTTCAGCTGCAGCCGCATCATGGTCAACTATAAGATTAATATAAATTATTTTGAAATGTATATAATGTACAGTAAGAGGATGCTAGAGTAGAGAGCTGGAAATGAGCATAACAGGTGTCGTGCCCCAAATAAATTCGTCTTCTAGGAGGACTTATTTTTAATTTTTATTTTCTAACTAAATATCATTTACTTGGTGTGAACATGTTTTAGTATTTTTTTTAATTAATTTCAATTCTTATTCAGTACTCATTATTTCTACAGGACTTAAAACAGTTAGCAAATCCATAATCAATATGCTATAAATTTGCTAATTTTTTACATTCATAAGTTCACATTAAATTTACATTCGAAAAACTTGCTTTGTGATGTTACATCAAAAAACAAAAAGCCGATTTAAGCATCTTGAAATATTTTCATATTTAACACCAATGATAATATGCAAAACCGTCAGTATTATATATGCCTTAATAAACAGGTTCATATACATGTTATTTATTTATTGCATGTTTCTGTTAGTTAATAAAGTTTTGATAGACCAAAAAAAAACAAAAAAAAAACGTCAGTCAGGCACCTCTGCAGACAGCTACAACCGGTCAGTGGGGTCCTTTTCGCACAGGGCTGAGCAGGATTAGTGGCCAACATGCCGACGGTCGGAGTGAAACGGGACCTTCTTTTTAGAGCTTTGGGCAGAACTTACAGTAAGTTATATTTACTATATTTTTCCGGTAACCGACAAATTGGTCGTCTATTTTCTCGCTTGTTTTGTTGCTTCTGAAACACAGAGTTAGGCCAGTACTTTCTGAACACTGCCTGACAGTTAGCATGGACTGAACAGCTCAGTCAGTGTAACTGCCTTTATTTCTAAATATTAAAGAAAATGCCAATTATTTGATGGCGTGTTGCAACAACTATGAATACCAGTATATTTCAGTTTGTTTTTCTGGCGTTAAGAAAGTAGTGCGTGTTACCGGCATCTCCGTGTTGACTGTCAGCGTGATTGCATCATTTCCCCCGCTGACTGCTGCTGCGACGGCAGCCGGTAAACGTCCAATAATAGTAATGCCTGCCTTTTGTTTTAGCTGACGAGGAGTTTGACGAGCTCTGCTTTGAGTTTGGGCTGGAGTTGGATGAAATTGTAAGTAAATGGCATCAAATATGAATAAAGACATACAGTAGAGCTTTCTTACTGCGTAGATTTCTGGGAAGGATGTAGGGGAAAGCCAGATTTTCTCTGAGATTCTTTAGCATTTGTGTCTGAACTCTGGCATGGTGCCTTACAGACCTCAGAGAAGGAGATAATCAGCAGAGAGCAAGGGGACACTAAGGCTTCAGGAGCATCTGATGTGATCCTGTACAAAATCGATGTACCAGCTAACCGCTATGACCTCCTGTGTCTGGAAGGACTGGTCCGTGGACTGCAGGTCTTCAAGAATAAGTGAGTTACATTTCACTCAGCAGACTGACTGTTAATCGTTACATGTGTAACAGTATAAACTGGATTGTATGAATGTGCATAATGTCAGGTTGTACTTCTAAACAAGTAAGAACAGAATTATTTATAAATTCAATTTAGGGCTTTTTCTCACTTTTTTTTTTTTTTTTGCAAACTTACACTATTTGAATATTGTGCATTCTCCATTTTGAGTTTAGTATATGCAAACTTTGCTTCACTGTAACCGCAGAGATTGTGTTTGTGTTTCAGGCTGGAGGCACCTCGATACAGACATGTTAGCCCACTCAGTGGGGAGCGTCAGAAGCTGATCATCACTAAGGAGGTGGGTGGAGATGTTCAGACTCTTTAACAGCAAAAAATAATTTGTAACCTGAGGCAAGAACCAGTGTGATTTTTAGATGTCTATTGGACCTATGTTTACGGTGTTTCGCTCCCTGCAGACAGAAGCAGTGCGACCCCACGCTGTGGCGGCAGTTTTGAGGAACATCACTTTCACACAGGAGCGCTACGACAGTTTCATTGAGCTACAGGAGAAACTGCATCAGAACATCTGCAGGTGAGAGCACATCAAACACCTACCACGTACAAGGTCAGTGTTTTTCTTGTACTGAACATCCTTTGAAAATTTCAGTATAAGTGCAAGGTGGTTTACTGTAGTATTTGTACAATGAAGAATCCAACATGATGCTGCCCTTACATGTGGCACCTCTTGCTATGCAAATGCACTTAGTCAAATAACTACACGCATAATATAGTTATCTAAAAGAAATAAGAATATTTTTGATGCTGTTCTGTGAACAAATACTTGTTTTGGAAGGAGCCAATAATCTCTAATAATAATATAATATAATATCTTACAGAAAAGCCCTCACGTCCTGCGATTATGTTTTTACTGGTATGGCGCTGACTGCAGAGACCAAAATCATCAGGGTCTTTATAGCCTAAGACTGACATTGCTCATTCCTAAGGATGGGTATCGTTAGGAGTTTATTGATACAGATTTTTTTTTATTAGTACTTTTAATTGGTACTACTCTCCATATTTTGTGTAAAATTTTGTGTAAAATTTACACACACATTGGGAAGTTCACCAGTTTATTTCATCTCAGCTTGTTAAGCAGGTATGAATGGGTATAATAACTTTCTTCTGGCACCACCAGCTGTGGTAATCTCCTCACCACAAAAAACAAACAGAACCGTTGTCAGAACCGTGCACACTAAATTCAAACTCATTTTGGGTGGAGGTTGTCTGCATGACCATCCCACTGATTTCAGCTTTTTTGTTGAGTAAAATTAGAGACTTCTTATTCTTCTACATGTGCTCTTAAACATATTTTAGACTTCACACACATCTCTTTTTGGCTGCAAATGTGAGTAAAATCCTTTCACAATAAACTAGGCAGCAGTTGTGCTGTAATGCTGCATTAAATGTTTGCTGAAGTTGCTGCTGTTGCTTCATTGATGGGTAACTGATTTTTACATACAGTGTATTTTATTTAGCTGCATTTGTATTAAATGCAATAAAGCAAGCTAAATATTCTGCTCTGTTATTGATTGGAGACCACAGAATGTAAATGCAGCCAAACCCAGACGTGATCACTAAGACCAGCAGCTTTGTTATTAGAGGGTATTTTAAATTGATTAGTGTTGCATAAATATCAGTAGAAGCAACATTTACAAGCTCGGGTATCAATTTAATGCTAATCCTACTGTGGGGCTGACTAAAACTCCCTCCTCAGCTAACAGTTCTGATAAGATGTAGAGTTCATCAGCAGCTAGGTCAGGGAGATCAGTCCAACACGGGTCAGAAGAAGATGGGACAGCGGGGGGTGTAGAGCATCTGTTTACAAACATCCCGGAGACAATTTGATAAGCGGCGGTCCAAGGCTGCCAGGGAGCCAAATTCCTGATTCTACGTCTTGTTTTGGTACTGACTGTACTGATTAAATTGTTGACAGCCTTCAGTCTTTCTGGCACCTCTTTGTGGCGAAAAAAAATCCAATTCATCCGAATCTTCTTGGTTCGTTCCTTTGCGGTGCAGAAACAGATAGATACATCTCCAAGATCTTACCCCTCCGAATCAGCTCAAGATATACAGAGTCTGAATTTGAGTCTGTACCTTCCTGCATTCCCGTCATAAGCAGCCTTACCAAAGCCAGACAGCTGCCTAGACTTCCTGAATTGCAACGACAAGCCAGGTATCTCCAGGTCCAATTCGGAGAAATCCCAGTGTCGATAAGCTGAATGTGTGTGTCCTCCATTGATAATACGGCCAGGCACGTCATCTTCCACACCACACAGGAATCCATGACGTAGCCAGCTGGAGTGTCAATAATAAGAGGGAATAGGGTTCTCCTTCCCCCAATCTCCTCATGGTGAAAATTTGATCAAAACAATGGCGTTGAGAGACCAGCTGACCAGATCCATAATTATAAATTCCAGTTCGGAAGTTGTGTGAAGAGACGCTCTAAAGCAGCAAGCAGCAAAGCAGGGGAGAAAGGAAGGGCTGGGGAGAGAAGAAAAGTGTGACCATCTCCGCTGAGAGCTGAAGAGAAAAATGAAAGAACTGTAGTGCCGTCTTGGGCTTAATGTCATTTCATGCCATTTACTATGTTTGTGCAGAAAGAGGAGCCTGGTAGCGATTGGGACCCATGACCTGGACACCATCTCTGGTCCTTTCATGTACACGGCCAAACCTCCAGGAGACATCTGCTTCAAACCGCTCAATCAGAGCAAAGAGTACACAGGCGCCGAGCTCATGAGCCTCTACAAGGTGAGCAGCTGAAAGACTCAGTGTTGGTCATACAGGCAGTTTGTCTTCTTAGCTAACCCACTGGTGCTCTGTTGGTTCTTACAGACAGACAGCCACTTGAGGCATTATCTTCACATTATTGAAGACAAACCTGTGTACCCTGTCATCTACGACAGCAACGGCATTGTTCTGTCTATGCCTCCTATTATCAATGGTGAGTGCTGTACTCTGTTCACATTCTGCTTTCTTTTCTGCCTCTGCTATACACTCTGAATACTTATTAGTATTTGTCCAACTGTGCATTTAAAATCTTCTATGTCTCAGAAAAGTGTTTTTTTTTTTTTCCTCAAAAAAAACTTTTAGCAAAATGTGTATTTAGTATGTGCCTTTTCAAACCTAAAGCATTAAATTATGCAGTACACAACCACTATTTTAGTTTGGTAAGATTAAGATAGCAAAGCACTAACACTTCTTGAGATATTCCCAGTATAATGAAGTGCCATTTGTTTCAGGGGACCATACAAAAATCTCCACAAAGACAAGGAATGTCTTCATTGAGTGCACAGCAACAGACCTGACCAAGGTACGGCTAAGAGGGGAAAACAGTAAATCTGCCATTTATCACCATTGTTGTGACAAACTGACATTAACTTGATTACGTTTCCTACAGGCAAAGATTGTGCTGGACATGATGGTGACCATGTTCAGCGAGTATTGTGCTCAGCCTTTCACGTAAGTCACGTCCATCTCAAAGTCTGGCATCTCTGTTTGCAGATAGACAATAAATGGCATGTCAAAAGACTTGCACTTTCTCAGGATTGAAGATGTTTGCGTTATTGCCTGTGTAGTAGAGATTTAAATCAGCAGTCAGTCACGTGCCATCAGCCGTCACATATATCTACTGGATATCATTTAAAAGCATTTTTACTGCAGTCAGCAAGGTGTGCTAATCGTACTTTATTTCATTGACTTCCTGTCTGTTTCTGTCAAATTTGACCTGGCTATGACATCACTGACTGTTACAATGTGGGTGATGTTTTCTTCTTCTTCTCCCTGCTGGTCTGTCAGGGTGGAGGAGGCTGAGGTCGTGTACCCAGATGGCAAGACCTGCATATACCCAGTACTGTATCATCCACAGTCGTCCTGCACGTGTGCCACTAATTTCTTTGAAAGTCTCCTAATTCTCCTCTCATGTTTTCTGGTTTATACTTCAGGAGCTGGCTTACAGGAAGGAGAAGCTGTCCAGCAAGTTCATCAACCAAAAAGTTGGCATCAAGTAAGTCATTTTATGTGTCAGTGTAATTATTAAAGTTTGAGATAAACATACGATACATGGATGTTTCCGATTTTGGAATTTAACTTTTTTAGTGGGTCTCACACAAACACACACACACAGGCACAACAAAGATAACCTGAGTAAATACAAAATGCTTCTAGTTATACCGGGTACTATTTCCTTTTTGTCAGTAGAAACAAAATGCAGTAGAAACGCTGAAGTATATAACACTGACAAAGCAACTGCGTTTAATGTGACTTATCATGTACCAAAACCAGTCGGTGCAGTCCTAACTCCTCTTTGCATTCAGTTCTCAACATATACAGTCATGGTAAAAAGAAAGTAAACCCACTTCCTGATTTCTTTCTTCTTTTTTGTGTGTATTTATCACACCTATATGTTTCAGATAATCAAACCAATGTTAATATTATACAATGACAACAGAGTAAATACAAATGCTGATTTCATTTATTAAGGAACAAATCTGTCCAAACCTATCTTGTCCTGTGTGGAAAAAGTGATTTGAAAGCTGAGTTCAACTTCACTAGAAACACCCAGGCCTGATTGCTGCCTTTTCACAGAACTGTGTATTTTTTAACCGGTCTATAAAGAGTGCACAGATACTGGCCTATTGGTGAGTTTAGGTAGCTAATCTTTGAATCACCTTTCCCAAAACAATAATTAGTAGCTTTTTAACATTTAGAAGACAGAGTTTTATTAATGTTGGTTCATTTTTGTTGTGATTGTATCCTTCTGGATCCAAGCCAAATAGAAATACTGTAGTTTTAAGTGTAATAGATTTAAAAAAAAAAAAAAAGTTGTAATCCAGTGAAGCAGTGTTTCTGTAGTCCTTGTCCATTTAGAAAATATGTCAGATGTATATTAATTACAGTGGTTTAACTTGGCAGTATTTGTTCACATTAACCAGTTAAAATGTGTTAATCTGTTCAGTTCAATTTATTTACATTACACCAAATCACAACAAACAGCCTACTCAAAATGTTTTATATTGTAAGGTAAGACTCTACAATAATTACAGAGAAAACCCAACAATCAAAACGACCCCCTGTGAGCAGCACTTGGTGACACTGGAAAGGAAAAACTCCCTTTTAACAGGAAGAAACCTCCATCTGCCACCAGCCATCTGGGCTGCTGGTTGGGGGTGAGGGGAGGGAGACAGGACAAAGAGTCTGAGCTGTACATTCAGTCTGTGAATGAGAGTACAAGCTGATTTCCAGTCTGCTCAGGTTTCAGGTTCCAAATCATTGTTCCATGTCCGATAATGTCAATAGGATGTAAAAATGTGTTTTTACTCAGGTTAAATTTTTGTGTCCTTATTGTGATTAGATGGACCTGATATGTATATAAAGTAAAGCTTCCTCTTTGAACGGGCAGTTGTATTTTGTTACATGGTTGTTACATATGTTTGTTTAAAAAGAAAAAAAGGTTCTCAGATAGGGAAAATGGGTTTATTTTACAGCATAACACAACAAAGTATAAAACGCATTTGAGCAGAATGAAGTGTAAGGTGAAGCAAAACCAAAATGTAATGTCCCCATATGAGGACAGAGGGTCTTGGGAGGTTTGGGAGATGCTAATATGAGCTTTTGAAGGATACAGATTTAGAAACTTCTCAAGCCCAAAGCTCAAATGTAGCATCTGCTCTTCCTGTGGTAATAATTTGGTTACCCCATGTGGAGCTATGTTCAGGGTCTTATAAATGTTTTCTCACATCATACTTTTAATCATATGTGTACCTCTTGATTACCAGGCTGCTTTTTCAGTTTTCCCCCTCTGTCAGAGTGTAAATCCATGTGTGGTGGCAGTTTTATGCCAATAAATCCCGTGTGAGCCCAGTGAGAACTGTCTATAGCCACTTTTTACTTTCCATTGAAATGGCTCAGCTCAGTTCATCAGTGTTTGCTTCTGAATTGATATACTTACACTCTGCATTGGGTTCTTAGGTTCACCTGTTTGGTGTCTCAGTAACACGAAAAGTCACTTTTTCCTTCTTCTTCTCGTGACAGTGAGTCAACAGAGAAAATTGCTGAGCTGCTGACCAGGATGTGCCTGCTCTCCCAGGCTACCGGAGTCGGCGATGAGCTTGAGGTTGAGATCCCACCCACTCGCTCAGATGTCATCCACGCCTGCGATATCATGGAGGATGCCGCCATTGCCTACGGTTTCAACAACATTACCCGCACCATCCCACATACCTACACTATAGCCAACCAGGTAGCTGACTGTTTTCGATACATGGTGAATCGTAACCAAATACGATTATACATCTGATTAAGTGTGTGTATTCTTACATATTTGTTCACAGTTCCCACTTAATAAACTGACCGAGCTGCTGAGGCAAGACCTGGCAGCTGCTGGATTCACAGAGGCCCTCAACTTTGCCCTGGTAGGGGGGGAAAAAAAGCAAAAGTCATACTTTGTTGTTGTTGTTGTTGTTGTTTGTGTCCTTAAAAATGCTCAAAGTAATTTGTTCTCCTTCCTGTAGTGTTCTCAAGAAGATATAGCAGACAAGCTTGGGAAGAAGATCTCAGAGACAAAAGCAGTTCATATCTCCAACCCCAAGACTGCTGAGTTCCAGGTAATGCACTAGTAACAATCTACAGCACTTAAACAGAACAGTACTGACCAAATAACCTTAAGTCCTGGTTTATTTGGTCGGGCATTAAATTGGCATTCTGGATATTTAAACTGTACAGTAGGTACAGGTTGCAGTGAAACATGGAAATGTTCCTCTGCCATTCTTCATTTAACGTCCACCTGCAGCCACCCCTTCTTCCATTACTTTTAAAAACTTGCCAAAAATGTCTTTTTGTTTTCTTTGTAAATGTATTTTTGATGCTGAGTCAAAGCTGCTTTGTAGTCAAGTGACTTTTTCTCCTTAAGCTTAAAATGAAGACGGGTAAGACGTTTAATGCAGGGATGATTTTGAAAACTAACCAGAAGCACTGAGCTGTATTGTAATTGTTCCATAAGAGGGCGCCCTCTTCCTTCCTAAAGAACTGCAGCAATGTTTCCAGCTTGACCAGTGTTTTTTTTTTTTTTTGTCCACCAGGTGGCGCGCACCACGTTGCTGCCAGGCCTGTTGAAAACTATAGCTGCCAACAGGAAGATGCCCCTTCCCCTCAAACTGTTTGAGATATCAGATGTGGTGCTAAAGGATGAGACCAAAGGTGGGTGTCAGCATGTCTGAAGTGATGGAAACATTTCATGTAGAGTTGCACAGTTTTGGAGACCTGATGTGCCACTAACGTGTCTGGACAGAGAGTACTCTTTTTAAATGCTGGAGGTGAAACTGTCCTAAACATTATGTAGTAGATACACTCGAGGGGAATCATAATCAGTTTTAGATGAAGAAATAATTATAGAGAAACAATGTAGTGTTGATAAATGTTTTAATAAACACATATGATTAAAAAAAACAAAAAACTCACGAATAATTTTGAGCATATCAAAAGATTGGTGGCAGATGGAGTTATGTTTAGTGGATGTACTGTATGCACTGTTCTTGCTGTCTCTCATAATTCATCTCTCATCCTATCACCCAGATGTCGGCGCGAGGAACAGCCGACATTTCTGTGCTGTTTACTACAACAAGAGTCCGGGTTTCGAGGTGATCCACGGCCTACTGGACCGAACCATGCAGCTGCTAGAAGTGAAGCCAGCCCGTGGAGAGGGCTACCACATTCAGGCTGCAGACGGTAAGAAGCCTAGAGAAGAAGAGGGAGGTGGGAAATGATAACCAGGTCTATAGGAGTGCGTGTAAGGGCTAGCTTTGTCGGTAAATAACTGCAGACTGGTTTTGTACAAAGCAGAGAAAATCCCAACAACAGATTTTAAGCCATGAGATCTTATGTTAATGTGCAAGCTGTGTCATGTGAGGTTAAAGGCAGGTTTGGATGAGATTATGTGAATCCAGGGTTGGTTGTGTTTGCTATCAGAGCATCATGTACATGCTTTATTGTGAGGGCACTTTTGTCGAGGCAGTGACCTGCACAGTTTTGTTTCAGCTCCAGACTGACTTGCAACATCAGTGGTTATTATAACTCTGTAGGAAAGCACACAAGATATACAAGGTCTTGTTTATGTATACAAAGGGGTGACAACAGTGGTTGGCATGGTTAAGAAAATGGATTGAAGAATGAAAGATATACAGGAAAAAACAATAGTGGCCTAAACTGACATTTAGGTATTGAGTTATCATTGACAACGTGCTTGTTACAGATGTAGGCATGCTGAGTGTCAGGATCCATCATTTTCTCCATTCCTGCTGTAGCGCCTCAGCAGGAAGAGCAGGACATTTTTTTCTCTGGCCTGTTGATGGTGTAATCGACCACACACTGTTTTCTTTTTGCTAGCAGACAGAATTGACAAGTATGCACCTTCACTCAATGCAAAGTTAATGGAGGGCATGAACTGTTTCCCCTCTGGCGGGGATGGACTTAATGCACACTGTTACTACAGTAGCTTATATTTTGAGTCTTGATCTGGAATAGACCCATAGGGTTGCTTTTTTTTTTTTTGACAGTCACAGAACTGGAGTGAAACTCAGCTTGTTTCCTTCCTCACCTCGACACTTCCTGACCTCGGCAGTTACTGCTGGAAGAGACTGTGACTGTTTTATCATCGGGTTTAGAAAGCTGCAGAGTGAGCTGCAGACCTCGGTCATCCTAATATCTGAAAGATGTGTGGGAAGGGTTTTAGAGCTCTTTCATTTAAACAACCGTCTGCTACAAATGGAAATATGAATGATGGCAGATGACAACCAAATATTTGTGTTGGTCTTAAAAGTCCTATATCCTATATATATCGGCTCTGTTATTAATAATAGTTTTCTGCTCACTAGCAGCACTAGCTTTCTTTCTTGTTATTATACAAAAGCTACATTAGGTTGGCTAAAAGATCTCATTAGTCTACTTTTACCTCGTGTGTTTATTATACATAAAAGCAGGGAGAGAAAATGGATCAACTTTAAAAAAGGAATAAAGAACCAGGGAAATGTTGTGACTTTATACTGCCGGTATTCATCTTCTAGTCATGGATTAATCTTGCATTCACACTAGGGAAAACAGTGGCTGGAGGCCACGACATTGTGAGCACCTGCAATGAACTTGCAAGCTTGTTGAATTTGAAATGGTTGCTTTGAAGACAGGGTCCAGGTGTGCGACCACTCACAGTCAGTTGCCATCAAAATAACTTTAGTATCAAGATGGTGATAAAAGACAACAATATGGAATCACCCCACAAAGATCATTCTTTGCTGTAAGTTAGTATGTTAACTGGGATTCGGCACCCTCACCTTATGTGTGCAGAGATGCATCGAATACAATGTAGCGTCACTTTTCCATCTGTGCCTCACAGGTGGAAAAGTGAACCTTCCTTAAAAAAAAAAAAAGGTGCGCCTTACTTAATATATTGAGGCTAAAAACATAAAAATAACTCCATACATTTTTCTTTAAGGAGATCACTATTGATGTCGACTGCATTTAAATCATACTAATGCACACCATGCAAACCTGGCTCAAACCCACAGGGATGTTAAACTCAGGGTGCTGCCAACAGCTCAACCTGCTGCTGCATCTGCACTTGCCACCAACATTTGACATGCTGTTATTGTTGGCATCATTCAGTGTCTCCAGTACCTGGCATAAATCCAGTACCATTTTAGCATCAGCTCATAAGGTATCAGAGGTTTCAGTTTTTGTGATATCCCTATTTCTAACAGGTGTTATTTTACTTTCCCTTTTCACCAGCTTTCTTCTACCTACAAATCCAGCAATCGCATCTCCTTACCCTAATATGTCAGTACTTCACTTTCATTCTGTCGAACACAGATAGCATTGTTCCTGTCGTCTCTTGGCTCAATAAAAATAAAAGGTGTCAAATCAGCATTAGTGTTTCATGGGTCACAGGCCAAGAACACCACTTCAGTGCGTCACTAATGATGAAATGCATCTGAGCAACAGTGCAAATTTTCAAAGGGGTTCTCTCCTAAGTCACTGTGAATGAGATGAATGAAGTTAGTCATATTGCTTCAGCACTTGGAGTCTGCTGAGAAATCTGCTGACCTTTATTCTGAAAGACTCTTTTAATCACTGAGAATCTCAAAGCTGTAAACTGTACAGTTCAAGTGAATTTGCTTTTTCACAGTCCACTGATGTTAACATGGTGAGATGTGAGTTGCATAGTGATATTTCCTGTGGAGCTCTGTTTAAATGGCAGGTGTGACTCAGTTTCTGATGCAGTTGATCTGTTCTATGAGACTGCTGATCAGATAGGTTCGACTTCAGGCCAGTCTGTATGCATTCAGGCTGCCATTTTTCCCAGAGGGACTCTGATCCGTTCATTTGAGTTTTAGATTCCGCACTTCACTTTCCTTTTCTTTTTTTTTTTTCCATATTTTCTTCCCCATCTACCCCCCCCCCCCCCCCCCCCCCCCCCCTCTCTCTCTCCTGTGGGCTTGCAAGGTCACGCTGTAGGATATCTGCCTCTACCGGCCCATTCAGACTGCAAATCAATGGGCTCAAGTATCGGTGAATGAGAGATGAGTGCAGAGAGAGGAGTGCGGGGGGCTGAAGGCAGACAGAAGGAGAGGAATAATGGAAAAGATTACAGAGTGCAGATGGGGGGGGGGGGGAGAGAAGGGAAAAAAAACTGTAGGTATGAGAGTGTGCAAAGTCTGCAGTGTGGAGGAAAGCACGGGAGTCACGTCACCCACTGCAGTGCTGAGCTGCGAGACAGACTGGCACATACAGCACCCACCCACGGGTGCTTAGACTGGCCATCTGACTTGGCACAAAGTAACACACTTACTTAAAATGGGAGTGGAAATGGACATCCTCACAGTTTGCTCTCATGCACAACATACTAGAACACACACTCCCACTCAGTCTACCTTCTCCTTTTTTTTCCTCCTCCAGTCTCTATGCACCATTAGCCACACACATGTCAGCGTGTCCTTAAACCCATTACAAGGTTGTGACCCTGTCTAAGAGCCCACCTGATGCAGACACGTGTCCACAGGATGTGTCCATCAGCAGCTCTGCCACTCACTCAGCATCACTCCTCGGGAATACATGTCAGCTGTGTTTCCACCACTCAGTGCAGAAAGGAGGTGAAATGACGAGTCAGGGGACCAGAAGCAGAGCAGAAAACACTTAAATGACAGATGCCCATGTTTCACTTAACAACTGTGTCCAATGCAAGGTCTCGGCCCATTTGTTAGTATCATGTCACCTATATTTGTTCGCTTTCACATCTAGAGCGATCTGTCTGTTTTTTTCTTTTTTAATTATTCACACTGATGTTTACAGACTGAAGCCTCAGATCGACCACACCTGTAAGATCATTTAAAGCATATTTCAGGCACAGTAATGACATTGTGCTCACAAAGTTCTTGAGATTTAGGAACCAGGTGACATTGCTAAGACAGTGTTCCAATGCAGAAACAAGTGATCACGCCTGTCTTTTATGAAGCACCACATTATTCAAAAGTACTTGTAAAAACACTGAGGAATACTTAAATGATTACCCAGGTCGTAAATGTGCATCACAGTTTGCAGATCAGGTTCCTCCCTCAGCAACATAGTCTGTATATACATAGCTTAATCTCTTCCCTCCTGTCCTTTCCTGTGCCATAGAGGTTTATTGGCATCACAAGAGTAATGTCATTAATTTTATTAATTTTTATCATGTTCTAAAAATTCCAGTAAATCCAGAAAACAAACATAATTTCACCTTTAAAATAGGCTGAGCAAATCACATTATACTTCTGGTATTTCCATCAATTTGGGTGGCAATAACAAAAATGTAGATTATCACCAGCTGTAACTGAGAAGTCTTGACAGTTATATTGGTAGTAATTTCAGATGTGTAGCTGCTTGCAGAGTGAGGCATTAATTGCAGTTTGTAGCTCATTAAGATGATTAAGAACGTATGAATTTGCTGTCTGATGATGATGATGATGATAAATTGGCCAGTTGGACTTGCTGATGATGCGCTGATCTAACTGTGGCTTCTGCTCAAAGTTGGAGGAGAGTAGGTGGACGAGCTCAAGTGTAGGATTTTCATTGACTGATTGGTTATTTAAGATGTGCCCGAGCTATTTATATAGTTGCCATGGCATCCTGCTCATGGTGCAAGTAGATGACGTGTGAACCGACGCAAGCACATTCCACCCATTTAACAGCCACTGAAAATAACTGCTAGAGTTTCTCTGTTTTAGCAGCCCAACACATGTTTGAAAGCACATGCATTTGCCTTGTAAGCCTCCATCTGCAGCGATGATGGAACATCTAAGCAGTGGGCTCTGGAACCCATTAGCAAGGCAGCGTGGGAAGAAGCGGTGCACGATGGGAGAATGCCGTGTCTGTGTGTGAGTGTGTGGGGCTGTAGCCATAGCAACCCCTGTATCTTGTTATCTCCTGACAAGTCCGTCTTTCAGTCAGTGTTGTTTTTGGGTTTTTTTGAACGAAGTGAGCAAAACGCCTCTCACACAGACAAAAGTGTTTTGATGTCTGTGTCGATGGAGGCTTTTTCTTCCCATCTGGAGCAGAGTGACCTTTTACTCCTGATGCTGACACTTTCTGCACCATGTGTGAGGGGGATTAAATGCAGTTATGGTCAAATGGTGTCTGGAGGTGGTGGTTTCAGGGTAATGAGCCATGACATTTTCACATAGAGCAGAGACATGAACACTGTATCAGTGATTGATAATAAACAGTAGCAATCCAGCTTCTGGTCAGTCCAGAGAACAGTTTTTCCACTTCCTAAGGGGTTTTCCTTGGAATAAAAATATTCACAGGAAGTAAAGGCTTTCTAGTTTCTGGATTTGTTCGGAATGGCTAATCAGTGATGATGAACGTGGGTGAACAAATGATGATTAAGAAAGGCAGCACAGTGTTGCCCACACTCTACAACTGACTCGTGTTCATTGTGATGTGAAGCAGGAGAAACACCAAGCATGTCCAAGGAGCTGGTAAGACGCTTCATTTGGACATGTCGCAACTGTGGCAAAAACAGGAGCCAAGAAACACCCAGATCACAGATGGTGTGCGTAGATAGTAACGCTAGTGGGGGGGGCAAAAAAACAACTAAAAAAAGTTTGTCAGTAAGGTATTAAAAAAACTAGCAGGGGTGATAATTCAACAACAAAGGAAGTTCTCACAAGAGAAGTTGGTGCCAGGTGTAGGTGTTAGCATCCAAATCCTGCCAGTCTAATTTAAGCTGTTTTCACATATTAACTGTGGGGAGATCAGATCAGGCCGATGGGCCTCATTAACAAACGGTGTGTACACACAGATCCGTGCCTACATTCACTCAAATCTGGGATTCATCACTATTTTCTTCCTTGAATTTGTTCAAACTCTGCAAACACATTTTGAAAAGCCTCAGATCACCTGCATGTACAAATGCTGAAGACAGTTGATGGCCTTAGAAAATTTCAACCTTAAACTATAATAATTTTATCTCTGGCATCCTTTATTATCTTGCGAAACAAAAAATTCTCAGAACAATAAGCAATTAAACGTCCACCTGTCTGTCCAGCAGGCTGGAGCCTGTCCGAGCTGTAATAAGGTGAAAGGTGGGGTAACCCCTAGACAGGTCACCAGTCTGCAGGGCTAACACAGAGAAACCATTCACACCTACAGCCAATTCAGAAACGCCAGTTAAGGTAACATGCACGTCTTTGGACTGTAGAAGGAAGCCCACAGGTACAGGGAGAGCATGCAAACTCCACACAGAAAGTCCCCAGCCAGCTGGTGGATTCAAACCCAGAACCTTCTTGCTGAGAGTCAGCAGTGCTAACCGTGCTATCAGAATTCAATGTAAAGAACAGCAAATACTGACCAACGAGGTATAGGCTAAAGCTTGAATAGATAAACTATTATACCCGCCCTTTTTGCATATGTTCAGTTTTATTTATTTAGCCCCAGTTCACAACCATAGCCATTTCAATATGTTATATATTTTAAAACCCTACAGTATTTCACTAATAGGTTTCACCAACACAGAGACCAAAGAAAAAAGAAGGAAAAGGCTTAAAGATTTAATTAACAATGGTGATCACACTTCAGTTTGAAATGCTTAGTATATTAAAACCACGTTCATTGAGAAGACTTTGATCCTTGCTGGGTGCTTACTCTTAATTCTAATGTCCTGGAAATGCATAAGAATTAAGTAGAGTGGGCAATTATTTTTTTCCCAAGGGGCCACATGAGAAACTGGCAGTGTTGTGGAGGGCTGCACCAATAAGCTGAACTCAATTCTGCTCAGTATTAATTTTGTCTTATAGTTAATCAGATTCACTAACATTCTCACTGTGTTAGAAACAAAATTGCCCATTACAAAAGAACATATCTATATTCATAACAGAGAATGAGGCTCGTGGTCCGTGTTGTACACATGGTCTCACTGTTAGAATCAGTCCGTTCGTTTTAGACGAGCTGCCTGGAGCTCCTTAATGTCTAGAAAAGTCCATGGTTGCGGCGTAAGTTTGAAAACGGCCTCAGTGAGATCGAAGTGAGGCCAAACTGTTATTTTTTTATTTCCCTTTCAGATTGCACCTTTTTCCCCGGTCGCTGTGCAGATATCTTCGTCCATGGAAAAAGAGTCGGGCGTCTCGGAGTGCTCCATCCAGATGTCATCAACCGCTTTGAGCTGACAATGCCCTGCTCCGCACTGGAGATGGACATCGAACCCTTCCTGTGATTTCACCTTCCTAAACCTAAAATGTTGAATAGTAGTTTGTTTGGTGTGTTTTGCTGAGGTGTGCTGCAGATGATCGGAAAAAAAAAACAGTCTGTGCAGGATTAAGTGGAAACATTGTTTTATATAAGAGTAACAAGGCTGTTTTTACTGAAGCCAGAAGAATTAAAAATTAACAAGACTCCATTGTGTTTTGTAGCATGTGTTTGTGCGTCTGTGTGTGGGCTTGTGCATGCACGCCTGATCTTAATTTAGCCTACTTGTGCCTTGGGGTTAGTGCATGGTAATTAAACTCAGTGACTCATTACCTGTTGCTCTGTTGCCTTGGTTCTTCCAGTGGCCACACTGCTGAAACCCCCCTCACACACGACGTCCCCATGACGGAAGCGATCAAACACAAGTTCCCCATACAGGATGAATCCCGGCAGATCGTTCTCTCCCGCCCAACTTCCACAAAAACTGTGTTTGGTGACGTGAGCACACAAGTGGGCCTCAAAGCTCTCAGTGATTTTCTGTCTGACAAAAGCTACATTGAGGGCTTTGTGGCGTCCCAAGCTGACATGACTGTATTTGATGCCATCCCTTATCCGCCCTCACCGACGCTCTGCCACCTCTGGCGCTGGTACAACCACATCAAGTCCTTCCAGACAGAAAGAGCTCATCTTCCATCAGCCAAGAATCAGTTTGTCCTCCCAGCTACTCCCCCAGCCACGCCGAATGATGCCAGTGACGGCGAAGACATTGACCTTTTTGGGTCGGATGACGAGGCAGAGAGCGCAGAGGCGGCCAGAATCAAGGAGCAGCGCCTCGCCGAGTATGCCGCCAAGAAATCCAAGAAGCCAGCTCTCGTCGCCAAGTCCTCCATCCTGCTTGACGTCAAGCCCTGGGACGACGAGACAGACATGGGCAAGCTGGAGGAGTGCGTCCGTAGCGTCAGCATGGACGGGCTGCTGTGGGGGCAGTCCAAGCTGGTGCCAGTGGGTTACGGCATCAAGAAGCTCCAGATAGGATGTGTGGTGGAGGACGATAAAGTGGGCACTGATCTGTTGGAGGAAGCCATCACCGCCTTCGAGGAATATGTTCAATCTGTGGATGTGGCTGCTTTCAATAAGATCTGAATCATTCAGACAGAATGTGCCATCTGAGATTTACTGGTCTTGGTTTAAGCTAGGCGATGAAACACAATGTTCAGTTAATATTCCAGCATCCCTGTATTAAAATAACTAAAGCTCAGGTGCTTTATTTCTTTATCCTTTGATACAAGTACAAAAGATTCTTGCTTTCAGACATCAATTAAAGCCATTCTAACTTCTGACTCGACTGCTTTGAATCTTTTTTTATGCATCATGTTTTTTTGTTTTGTTTTTTCCCCCAAATCAGGTAACAAATACACAGACTTCCACAAATCCTCTGCATCTGTTAATACATTACTGGCAAGTCAAAGAGACATTTGTGCAGCCAGTAGACACTCTTATGAAAGAAGGCCAATACACCCTGTAAATGAAGTCTGACAGGTGCTCTCGCATTCCTTTAAACTCTACTGTAGCAAAGAGAGTTTAACTCCTTCATTCCTGCACTAGACAAAGTAACCAGGCCAAAATAGCATAACATAGCATGCTCTTATCCTGCTGAGAGGACAAAAACATGCTGGATTAACTTGCCAGGATTCAGTTTAACTGGATTTGCTGGTCTGGCTCAAGGTGTGGTTCTCCTGTTTAAAGAAGTGACAGGAAACTTGGACCTGTGTGCTCTGAAATGGGAAAGCACCCCCTTTTTTTTTTAAAGTCAAAAAACAAAGACATTTAAAATAATCTATGACAGCAAAATGTTTTATTTGCTTTCAGCTCAGTTACAGGTCAGTCACATTTACACCTGTGAATCATTCCCTCTGAGAACTTGTTCATGAAAATCTTGGAAAAAAAAAAAAAAAGATAATTTTAAGAACATTGAGATAAATATGAGGTTCAGTTTTGTTCAGATCAGTCAGGTCATAGCAATCCCAAAAGAACGAAGAGTCTACTGGCCAGTATAGAATGAACCAGTCCAACAGACGTATATGTGGCAAACTTAGAAGGCACTTCAATCTCTTTCCTCCTCCTGGCATTAATGTCACTTTTTGGCACTTTGTACCATGAATACAACA